>NC_079226.1:5526987-5677189 GCF_029633865.1 Lampris incognitus
TCAGGGTTGTGGGGATGGTGGAGCCTATTCAGCAGTCATTGGGCGGCAGGAGGGGAGACACCCTGGACAGGCCGCCAGGCATCACAGGACCCACACACACACACACACATTCATACCCAGGGACAATGTAGTACGGCCGATTCACCTGACCTCCATGTGTTTGGACTGTGGGAGGAAACCCATGCAGACACGGGGAGAACATGCAAGCTCCACACAGAGGACGGACGACCTGGGATGACCCACCAAGGCTGGACTACCCCAGGGCTCGAACCCGGGACCTTCTTGCCGTGAGGCGACCGCGCTAACCACTGCGCCGCCGTGCCGCCAGGGACAGGATGTTGTGTTGCTGTAAAGCCCCTTGAGGCAAATTTGTAATTTGTGATATACGGCTATACAAATAAAACTGACTTGACTCCCTCTCCGCCCAAGGGCAGGACGCCGGCGTAGCTCTGAGTATGGGGTTTATAAAATGTCAAGGACTATTATTGGAGAGTAAAGGAAATTCCTTCTGTCAGCATCCTTCATCTCTCCACTGTTAACCAGCGACCGAGGCTGAAACCTAAACCGTCCAAACAGGAAGTCATGAGATATCAGAGGAAGGCACACACGACGCTCCTTTGAACATTAAAAATACTCCATCCGGGGGTTTTAAAACATTTCTCTGAGGAAGTTTAGTCACTGATTTCATGTTACAGACACCATGTTGGGTTAAATTACTATAACGTCCGGAAAAATGAACAGCAGACGCCATTCAAATACTGGAAAAGGGGTAGTCAACTCACTCGGCTTCTTGAACACTTGTGACTTTAAAAACCAGCTTGGTTTTTAAACCTGTCTGCCAGTGTGGAAAGCAGAAGTCAGATTACTCTGTCATTAGTAATCTATTGGTCTGTGTGAACTTTTATAACACCTTCGCACCCAAAAAAAACCTGGGGGGAAAAAAAACTGTGTTTGCCATTTGTGTAAATGGGTCAATGCAGGCCATCTGACACGAGCTGGACACCTTTTGGCTTTGGTATGAAAGGGCAAAAATGGGTTAACTCAACTCAGATTTCCACGAAGGAACCATATTGGTAATGATCAGAGATTTATTATGCAAACGTCGCTTCACACAAGAGTCCAGATGAGCTAGGAGCTGTTCACTTAAACCAGGCCGGGTCCCTGGTTATTTCAAACATGCTATTTATTGTTCAGCCCCTGCTTCAAAAACAAACCTTGATCCATCGCTGAACGTCTACCAGTTCATCTAGTTCATGACCTCAGCTAGAGTCTGTTCTTTACCTAATCACCAGCTGTTGCCAGATCACCAATCTTATTGTCATTTCAGATCCCATCTCCCCTTCCAGCCTGACTGTCTCACCCCTCCCCTCTCCTGTTTTCCCTGCCCAACTCCTCATCTGCAGCTCATTCCCACCAACCCTAACCCACACTACTTATACTACTCCCTTTTCACTAGTCCCCTGCATGATTGTCTGGTGTGTTTTGCCACCTAGCTAGCCAGCATATTCCCTGGGATCTTCTGCCTGACCTGTTTTTTTGACTCTGTTGCCCGACTTCTGGACTCCGTTTCCTCTGCCTGCTCCTTTCCTGCTCTGGTCGCCTGTTTTGAACTTACTCTCGGTCACCTGAACTGTATCCGAACCTGCTTTTTCTCCACCGTAGTCTGTTTTGTCACACATCAAACTGCGTTCCCGGTATTCTGACCTCTGCCTGCCTTTGGACCAAGTTAACTGTATTGTGACCTAAACCTGCCTATCTTTGAGTCGCGCATTTGGGTTCTCATCTGCCAGTCCCCCTCAAACCATTACAATCACTGCCTATTTCCAAGCTGCCTTTCATATCAAAACTCTTAGAAAAGGTGGCGGCTAAGCAACTACATAACATCCTTGAAGAATTTCTGCCTGGCTTTTGCAAAAAGCCTCCCACTGAAACTGCCCTGCTCGCTCTGCTGACGTGTTGCCTGCTGGTGCAGGTGAATGCTGTGTTCTATTGCTGCTCGAGCTCGGCGCAGCTTTTTATGCGGTTGACATTTATGATTGACAGGCCCAGGCAGTGGGTGGGCATCTCTGGGAGTGGTTTTGCGCTTACCTGTCAGTCTTTCTGTGCAGGCCCTGGTCTGTGGTCTGCGTGTTGTGCAGCAGCGAATGACTCGTCAGGCTGTATGGGTCCATGCACGTGTTTTTGTTGCGTCTGGCGATAAAAAGAATCATCAGTTGGCACTTGTGTCTTGCTCCAGCCCCTCTTGTCGCGGGAAAAGGCAAATACAGAATGATCGTATTGATTTTTCAAATTAACAACACATTCTTTGGTACCACACGTACGCACACACATTCCCATGTGGCCGGGATACTAGTCACCACAACACATCTTTACCTAGTATAGGAAATTAACTTTAAATGCAACGAATGCATTTGCACAGTATAAACAGTACTAGAAGAACCCCGCTACAATGTAGCGGTTTGGTTATCCACCCGTCTAAATCTCCCCCCTCTTCATCCTGCCAGCTAACCGCCTTCCCCCTGCCCCTAACCCCTCCCCCCCACTCCAACTCCCTCCCCCCAAATGCTCAGAATCATCTGAAATGCCGACAAAAGTGGTTTTTAGCCATTTTTAGAAAATGCATATTTTGCATAATTATGCATAATTATTATAATTATTTTAATTTTCTGCTATTTTTCTGGTCCTCTCTGGAACAATACCTACCACCTCCAAAAAAAAGAGGATCATAAGTGCATTTTTGCAAAAATGCGTATTTTGCATAATGCCAAAACGAGTCCCAGAAATTTTTTTTATATAGGTGAAAAAAATCAAAGATGCTCAGAATCATCTGAAATGCCGAGAAAAGTGGTTTTTAGCCATTTTTAGAAAAATGAATATTTTGCATAATTATGCATAATTTTAATTTAATTTTCTGCTGTTTTTTATAGGTGCCCCCGATCATCCCCAATAACCTCCAAAAAGAATCAAGGCCCCAAGTGCTTTAGTTTGGCCGTTTATAGACTCTCACACAGACACACACCACACACCAGACACACATTGTGACAATACAGGAGTAGACAACATAGCTGGCGATAAAAAGAAAAACGCGTTGGCACAGTGTTGTGTTAATATCTTGCTCCACTGTTCATGTCAAGCGAGTTATAGTGAAGACACCAGAATTAGCCGCTAGCTGGATAGTGCTTGTGAGGCAAGTTAGCTAGCGAGCCTGCGGAAGCTAGCTAGTGTAGCCGGTTATGTTCTTGCCCGGTGCGGGATTCGATACGGGGTGTACTGCACCACAAGGCGACATCACTAACCGCTCGGCTAAAGGGTCAGACCCATTAGCTAGGGCTAACTAACGTGTCTTATTAGTAGTTTACTGTCGTCACCCTCCCCGGAAGCGCGCCCTTTGTTCTTCCCGCGCTCCGAAGAGACTTCTGAGGATCTGCACACTTCCGGATCCCACCGCTGCCACCAATGTAACGGGCTACTTTGTTGCCCGGTGCGGGATTCGATACGGAGTGTACTGCACCACAAGGCGACATCACTAACCGCTCGGCTAAAGGGTCAGACCTGCTAGCTAGGGGCTAACGTGTCTTATTAGTAGTTTACACTAGCTAGCGAATTTGCAGAACACCGTTTATATCGATAAAACAATTACAGCAGGCACTTATAACAGTTACACTTTATCACAAATCATTGCATATACATTCATAAAACACGTAATACGTGTGGATCATGTTTTCGAGTGGTTTAAAACATTTCAATTCACCAAAAGGGGCGGAGCAAAGATTCTACCCACCGCTCTCGTCGCCGGTCGCGGGAGAAGGGACAGTGACGTTTACAACTAACACCACAAGAGGGCGCTAGTAACGCAATAAAACGTTTCTACGATTAAAGACCATTAGAACAGTACTCCCTTGGGAACAATAACATAATATTTTGACGAACTTCAACATATTAACATGCAGGTACTTTCTACTCCTACTACACCCCCCCACCTTAAATTCGGCAAAATATGCACAACTATGAAATTACAGGAAAACAAAACGAGTCAAATGCTACTGCACCTAGAATACTGGAATTGTCATACCTAAGGTATACTCTGAACGCTAGTGGCCAGCTTGTAAGCTGTTCTCCCATAGAACTGATGAGAGTGCAGGCCTTATAACTAACTCCCTCTGCAGTCATGACCAATCAAAGTGCCTTATATGCGTCATCCTTACAATTCCCCATAAAAATAGTAAAACTAACCATGCTGTAGCGAACACGGGGGCACAGCCGCCAACAGTGGTTCCCGCTTCCACAACAATTGCCCTCCTGGGGATGAATAAAACCCACTTGATTGGAATTTGTCTTACTGATGTAACCGGTTATTTTCTTGCCCGGTGCGGGATTCGATACGAGGTGTACTCCCCCAAAAGCCGACTTCACTATCCGCTCGGCTAAAGGGTCAGACACCGTTAGCTCGGGGCTAACGGGTCTTATTAGTAGTTTGCACTGTGTTCACTTAAACGCAAACACATAGAACCACTGACTTATCAAGCACATAATACATTAACCCAAGACAAATAAAAAGATAAACTCTGAGCCATAAAATGAAATAATCATGAGCGCATAAAACAAATGGGTATAATAAAATAAACTCCACCACATGAGAACACCATGGATAAACATTAACACCTGTAGGGGAAGCAGCAGCAACATCCAATGACCACTAGATAAAGCGCATACGTGCATATAACAAAAGCATCTGCCTTATTATTTAAACCTACTGTAAACTACTAATAAGACACGTTAGCCCCTAGCTAACGAGTCTGACCCTTTAGCCGAGCGGTTAGTGATGTCGCCTTGTGGTGCAGTACATCCCGTAACGAATCCTGCAGCGGGCAACAAAATAACCGGTTACATTGGTGGCAACAGCTTATAACAGGAACTTAAAATCACTGATAGGCAAGTCCAGAAAAATAGGTTACACTACCGAGCGACCTCTGCACACCTCCGCTATTGTAATTCACTTTCTATTTGTTAGCAAAGATCCTCTCTGGATCAGCTGCTCATGATTCAGAATGCTGCTGCAAGAGTTCTAACTAGAACCAGCAATGCTCTCACATTGCTCCCATTCCAGCATCCGAACACCAGCTTCCAGTTGAATATAGGGTTACATTTAAGGTTGTAGAGCCTTGCATGGCCAGGCACCCTCCTCCACCACCGTCGATCTAATGTGACATCCACTGAAGTCTTCTGATAAATGTGTACCTCGTACCAGGCTCCAAATCAAGGGGGGGGGTCGCGCTTCACCCTAGCTACCCCTAAACTGTGCAAGGTTTTGTGGTCTGCTGACTCTGCGGACCGTTTTAAAAGGAATTAAAAATCCACCTGTTTAGACCGGCTTCCGTTTGTCTAACGCGTACATTGCGTATTATTGTTTGTACTGTAACGTGCATGGATAAGAAGACACGCTGGCCGCTGGCTGGCGGGTCTGACCCTTTAGTCTAGCGCAGTGGTTCTCAACCTTTTTGGGGTCCTGGACCCCCTGCGTATTTTTGATCTACCCTGAGGACCCCTCCACCTGATCTTGGGGGAGGGGGGTTGCAATTTGATAGAAACAGTAGAAACTACATTTTAAATTGCATTATAGCATTTATTCACTCTTTGGGGCAAAAATAAGAGCTTTCAGTTGTAACTTAGATATAGTTAACAAAACAGAATATGTATTCAGTAACTTTCAGATATATGTAACAAAACAGAATATGTATTCAGTACCTTTCAGATATATGTAACAACAGAATTCTTATGCAGTAACTTTCAGATATATGTAACAAAACAGAATATGTATTCAGTAACTTTCAGATATATGTAACAAAACAGAATTCTTATGCAGTAACTTTCAGATATATGTAACAACACAGAATATGTATTCAGTAACTTTCAGATATATGTAACAAAACAGAATATGTATTCAGTAACTTTCAGATATATGTAACAACAGAATTTTTATGCAGTAACTTTTAACAATGCAAACGGGAGCGAGATCTCTTATTAAAATACAATAAATTACACTTGTGAAACAGATGTAATTAGAGAAAAAAGTCCTGTTACCCTTTATAGTTTAGGTAGATAAAGGTCTGTCACATTTGAGTAAAATAATCCTATTTCTATAAATGTCATAGGATCTTTTTTTTAAGATATTTTATTTTCACGGACCCCTTGCAATTACACCACGGACCACTAGGGGTCCGCGGACCTCCGGTTGAGAAACACTGGTCTAGCGGTTAGCGATGTCTCCTTGCGGTGCGGGCGATACAAGTTCGCTTCCCGGCCGCGGCAGTTCCTGTGGTTACGCTTTCCCCCGAATTCACTGCAGTATTCTCACAGAAAGGTGAATCAGTTCATCTGGACACAGCGTTTCATCCCGCATCAAATACCCCCTTTTCCATTACACGGTACCGGCTCAACTCGACCCGCCCGTTTTTTCGTTTTCCACCTCTGCAAAGTACCGGCATTTCTGCTAACGTCGTTGCCGAGGTTCCAAAAAAAATGGAGCGGGTACCAAAATCAACGCGGACCTCTGATTGGTCAGAGAAACGCGTCATTCTGCGTCATTACGCGTCACTGCGTCATAAATGCGCGCATACGATATCACCCGCCATTTTAAAATACCGAGGCGGCCGAAGCGGAGTTATCATTCAAAGTACATTTTGAAATTTAAAAAACAAAACAAAAAATGGAGAGCCGGAAATCCATCTACACAGAGGAGGTACTGTTACGGTAACGGAAAACGACACAGAAGCGAGTCGAGCCGGTACCATGTCGTGGAAAAGGGACATAAGTGACCTCTTCCACCCGGTTTGACTGTTGTCAGGCTATTGAACAGCCATTATCGTTACGCATCTGCCCCAACTATGTGGGCTAGTAGGGGCGGGCCTCCTAAACCAGTAGTAGGTTCAGCAGGCTGGTCTCACCCATTTATTTCAGTTAGCCAGCACCGGTGGAGCCCAGTAGGCGCGGAAGGTGTGTTATCAGGCATATCGCGTCATGGTCGTTATCAACTTTTTTCTTTTCAAAACTTTTAACTTGTTTGTTTTGAACAAAAGATGTGAATGTCTCATCAAAGATCTCGGCCTTTTTTAAATAGGCGCCAGCCACCAGCATTGGCTCTACTAAGTGGCCTCTCCAGTCTCGACTGACTGCAGGTGTCCCCACCCTTATCAACAATACAGTGGTATAACGACCCAGAACAACGATCGGTGTCATATGCAGATATGGTGTGACCATTGACTAGAGTTACAATGACCATGTGTACTGTTCACAGAGGGTTGGGGATTAGTTGCAATCACAGCATTGTAAGATGGTGACAGATGTACTCTTGGCGCCCCCTCGCTTCAGGGATGGGCGTTCCCTCTTCACATAGATGGCCTCTTTGACTCCCCGTTCAAACCAGCGTTCGTCCTTATCAAGGATGTGCCCATCCTCGTCCTTGAGAGAGTGAACACTGGTCTGTGTAGGGGTGGGCAGTCTTATCCAGAAAGGGCAGTTACACACCTGTGTCTCCTAATCAAGTTCCTCAGCAGAGACTCTACTGGTGGATTAGTGGGACCAGGTGTGTTAACTGCTTGGTTGGAACAAAAACCTGCACCCACACCGGCCCTTTCTGGATACGATTGCCCACCCCTGTATGTGTTAGCTCTCTTGTGTTGTGCCGTCCTCTTGGCCAGAGTCTGTTAAATCCTCTGTGAATAGCACACATGGCCATTGTAACACATAAACACACATAGAAATACAGGAACACGTGAAATTACATGCACATATGATAACATATGAACACATTAACACATTAACATATATAAATAATAAAAAAAAACAATTTTATTATCTTCCAGTATCATTGAAGAAAGAATCATCAGCCATTTCATAAACCAGTTAGGTTTTCACTCTCTTGCTCTCTCTCTGTCTCTCTCTCTGTCTGTCTCTCTCTCTCTGTCTCCTCAGCTGAGCCACCCAGCCAATCAGGATGGAGAAGGTGGAGAGAGAGGAAGATGGAGCAGGGCGAGTCAGAGAGCTGCAGGAGCAGCGGATGTCTGTGCAGAAGAAGACCTTCACCAAATGGATGAACAGTGTCTTCTCCAAAAATGGGGTGAGAGAAGAGGAGGAGGAGGAGGAGGAGGAGGAAGAGGGCGAAGATGGATGTTAGGAAATGACAGCCTAATAGATATTGCTAATAATGACTGCTATCAGTACCACTCCTATGGCTACTGTTACTATTACTACTACTTCTACTACTACTACTACTACTACTATTACTACCTCTACTACTACCACCACGACTACTACTACTACCTGTACTAACACTCCTGCTACTACTATTACTACCTCTACTACTACCCCCACCACCGCTACGACTATTACTGCCACTACTAATACTCCTGCTACTACTAATACTTTTACTACTACTATTACTACTATTACTACTAGTTTTAACCTGGCTGTGGCTGATTGAAGTCTAACCATGGCGGCAGGGTGGCGCAGTGGTTAGCGCTGTCGCCTCACAGCAAGAAGGTCCTGGGTTCGAACCCAGGGTTGTCCAACCTTGGGGGTCATCCCAGGTCATCCTCTGTGTGGAGTTTGCATGTTCTCCCCGTGTCTGCGGTGGGTTTTCTCCGGGTGCTCCGGTTTCCCCCACCATCAAAAAAGACGTGCATGTTAGGGTTAATACTCCTGTCTGTGCCCCTGAGCAAGGCATGGCGAGACGAACTGGCGTTGGTGCCTGGGTGCTGCACAGCGGCTGCCCGCTGCTCGCCCAGATGACTGCAGACTGCCTGTATGGAAACAGAAGCAGGTAATTTAAACCACAAACTAAAAGAAAGACGCGTCATGTTTTGAACAACATGTCAGTAATTACACCACAGTGTGCACTGCAACCGTCTGGATGGAGCTGAAAACTGACAGTCATCATCCTGTCAGCTGACACATACACACACTGAGCTGACTTTAGTCTGGATTACAGTTTTACCTTGACTTTACCTTTGCTGAGTCCGGAGGTCAGCAGCGTTTGGGAAATGTGGACTGTGTGCAGCTTTGTTTTGTACCAGCAGCTTTGGACCAGTCAACAGCTTCATCGATATCCCACATTCAGTTTTGGAGCATTAACCCCCCCCCCCCCGAAAAATATATAATGCCACAAGTTTCTCCATTTCTCCACTTCCCCTTGCTCCCTGATTTCCTCAACTCAACCCCTCGTCTCCTACGAGCTCCTAGTAGGAGACGAGTGGCAGTGAGAAGGGAAATGAGATGTTGTGATGAAGGTCTGGGATGCCCCCATCCTCCCCTCCCGCAGCATCACGACCCCTGACCCTTCTTCACACTCCATGATAATCCATGCAGGTCTGTGTCGTATCAGCGTTGTCAGCCCCCGGGTGGTTGTGGGAGATGGAGTTCTTGTCTGTACATATGAGGCGGCCCTATAAGAGGCTCAGTGCCATGTGAACATGCCAGCATCTCCATTCAGCTGCAAAATGCAGCTCTCCGGTGGTTATCAGGATATCAGAATGTAAAGAAAACACACATTGGGGGAGTGACTGACCTCCACATACCATGGCTGTTCTGTAATGGAGTCCATGTGTTTAAAATATGAAGAGCGGGTGGCGCCCTGCCAGGCTCAGCTAGAAAAGATGAATACTATGTAGGCATTAAGTCAGCGCCATCCATCATGCGGGTCCAACATAAATGGATGAAGAGTGCATAATACGGAGCTGTGACCTGTTTTTGTCCGATTGAAATAGGAAACGGAGGGGTGGCAAGTTTGGAAAAAGGCAGGTGGATTAAAATCGGTAAACATGGAATCATGGATCCTGACACACATACAATCCTTGCTGCTGCCATTCTCATTCAAGCGCAAAAGAAAAGAAAACGCAATCAGTTCTACTAATATTCTTGCCAGGCCATATTAGTTCTGTTTTGGTTGTGGTAAATTGTTAAACTGGTATAATATAATTGTAACTGACAACACGTTGGCTCAGTTGAAGAGATATAAAAATTTCCGGGCCTCCATCTTAAGGTTGTAGTTAGTTTTGACTTCAGGAGTTCCCCAAAAAAGCCTCAGAGGAAACCTGCTGCAGCGTAAACAAGGCATCGCCAGTTTTCTCTGGACTCACGTCCATTAGAGATGTTGCAGGGATTGTATGTCCATATTTTCCTCTGTCGAAAATATTTGTTGTCTCTGATGAGTGAACGCTAGCAGAACTGGGGGGGGGGTGATTTATGCATGCCTTTATTCATAGGTGAATACACCCTGCCACAATCCCCTCATACGGACATACTTACGTAAATTCTTTGGGTATTTCCTCTGGAGGAAGGGAGGGTAGAGTATACTGGATACCTAAACACTGTCTTAATGCGCGATGTGGAACCCGTCCCTCTGAGGTTCCTTGGAGGCCTCTATATTTAGACGTCTTTCCTGACTTGAACTGCTTCCTGACATGCCGTGAGCGAGCAAATTGACTATTACATCACGCTGTAAGGTATCCTGATGGCCGAGGCCCATCACGCTCCATGTACTCACATGGGCTGACAAGCTGGTTGCTTGGTGGGAAGCAGGAAACAGAAATCCAATAAGATCCCAGTGACACGATCGCGAGAACAAACTGAGTTTTGTTTGTCCAATTAAAAAACAGCGCCTTCACTTGCATAAAGTTAGCTGAACTTTGTCTTTTGTCCCACCCCCTTCTCCGCACCACAAGCTCGGTTTGTATCGGCAGATATCCCATCACCCTTTCTGCAACAAAAGCCCTCAGCAATTAGGCCGAGAACCACGTCCCGCCATCAGGATGTCTTCTGTGACCTTTCCTCACTATTATTTTACATCGCAAGTTGATAACGAGCACCCCCGACTCAGGGCCTTTTGGTCTCAAGGGGCCCAAAACCCCCTTTTTGGGACATGTTTCCGGTGAAATGATGTAAATGCAAATATTAAGATAAAACAATTGCTTAAATACAAGTATGAACTTTTGCAGGGAGTATCCCGAAACAAAGGAGAATCTAGCAAAATAAGATTATTATTCTTATCTTAAAATGGCTTTCTGCCATTTTACTTTAATATATCCCCAAAAAGCCAAAAAAAAAGTCTTCTTGACGAATTCTCATCAAAACGATTATTTCCCGCACTTTATGGTGACTATCACTGCCTAACTTGTTTAATAGAAAACTTCCCAAGTTCATAAGCTTCAATTTGAGCCCAAGATGACCTTTCTGTCTTGAAATTACATCTGCTGTGGCCAAAATTCTTCACTATACCTCAAATCAGAAAAAACTGAATTTTCAGTCACAAGCCTTGCAGACACGGGTTAAGCATATTTCTTGCATCTTACAATATGATGGATATTAATATCCATCACATGGATATTATGGATAAGATTCAAGATTCAACAAAGGACTGGTTGTTAACATCCTAGTGTTTGCACTGCAACAGATTCAGTGGAGATTAAACTGGAGATGTCTGCCAAGGTGACATTGCCACCACCAGGACACATCATCAGTTGTGTACCTCAGCATCACAGGGTGTTTCGGCCTTTTATCACAAGACACCCTCCGCTGAGGCAGGCCCACCACAAGTTGATCGGTCCTGGGTGCGTGACCTGTGGTTAGCTGTTCACCCTGGCAGCCCAGACGGCGTCTCTCCTTTTGAGCCAGATCCAGTGGCTAGTCCTCTCAGCAGTGTTGGCTAGCTCTTTGGTCACTCTCCTGTGGGCTAAAGTTGAGATGAAATGAAAAATAGTACCTTTTTAACCCTTTTTTTAAAAAAAATCACATCCTTAGTCATATTGTGCTCCTATTTAATCAGGAATCAGGAACACTGTCATTTCTTTTCATGTAATGACAAATAAATTACTTCTATTTTAACGTATATTTTAACAATATTAGCAACAACAAAAAATACAAAAATACAAAAAAACAAAACAATTTCTTTGTATTCCTCCCAATTGCACTTTAGCCAACTACCCCACTCTTCTGAGACATCCAAGTCGCTGCTTCACCTCCTCTGCCCATCCGGGGAGGGTTGTAGACTACGACGTGCCTCCTCCGATATATGTGGAGTCGCCAGTTGCTTCTTTTCACCTGGCAGTGAGGAGTTTCACCAGGGGGACGTAGCGTGTGGGAGGATCACTCTACTCCCCCCCAGTTTCCCCGGGCCAGGTGCCCCGACCGACCAGAGGAGGCGCTGGTGCAGCGACTGGGACACATACCCACATCCGGCTTCCCACCCGCAGACACAGCGAGGCCCGACCAAATTTTTGTATTTTTATATCACAGTCCAATCATGTTTCCTTCTTGTAAAACAAAATATGACTTGAACCAACCAACTGCCACTGATAATATCATGACATCTGCCCATCGATCAATCTTCAACTTTTAGCGGCACCGAGCTAAGATTCATTAGGTAGCTAGCTAGCAACACACCCACTTCGCAACGCTCTGACTTGAGAGAAGAACTTGAACTGACAGAGAAGCAGCAGGACTCCCCGCCTTTTTATTTATGTATTGTGGACATGGCAGGAAAGTAGAGACGGACAGTGTCTCTCACTGACTACACGAACGCATGTGTCATTTATCCTTCCGTACAAAATCACAATGCGAGCCACGTGTCTCGTGGTTGTGAGACCAGCTATGTTGTATGGTTTGGAGACAGTGGCACTGACGAAAAGACAGGAGGTGGAGCTGGAGGTGCAGAGTTGAAGATGATAAGATTTTAATTGGGAGTGGTGAAGAAGGACAGGATTAGGAACGAGTATATTAGAGGGACAGCTCAAGTTGGACGGTTTGGAGACAAAGCAAGAGAGGCAAGATTGAGATGGTGTGGACATGTGTGGAGGAGAGATGCTGGGTATATTGGGGGAAGGATGCTGAATATGGAGCTGCCAGGGAAGAGAGGAAGAGGAAGGCCAAAGAGGAGGTTTATGGATGTGGTGAGGGAGGACATGCAGGTGGCTGGTGTGACAGAGGAAGACGCAGAAGACAGGAAGAGATGGACACGGATGATCCGCTGTGGTGCCCCCTAACGGGAGCAGTTGAAAGTAGTATTAGTAGATTGATGGTTAACTTCTTGATCACATGGTAGTCATGCTAGTATGTATTGTAGCTCTACACTACTTGGGTGTCTTGGTTTGGACAAGGTATCTGTGCATATACAAATATTTTTAAAAGCATTTTTTTCCCTCTGTATTATTCACTTTTCATGTTTTCCACTTCAGGCAGCAGTAGTAGCAGTACATATGAACATGTTGTAAGATGCAAGAAATATGTTTACCCCCATCTGCAAGGCTCATGACTGAAAACTCTGTTTTCTTTAATTTGAGGTATAGTGAAAATGTTTGGCCACAGCAGATGTAATTTCAAGATAGACGGGTCATCTTGGGCTCAAATTGAAACTTAGGAACTTGGGAAGTTTTCTATATACAAGTGAGGCAGTGATATTCACCATAAAGTGCGGGAAATAATCATTTTTGAGGAGAATTTTTCAAGCGGACATTCATTTTTTTGGCTTTTTTGGGGACGTTGTGGGTGATATTTGAAAATAAAATGGCAGCAAGCCCCAGAATCTTGTTTTGTTACTTTCTCCTTGGTTTCAGGATACTCCCTGCAAAATGTCATACTTGTATGGCTATTTATGCAATTGTTGTTCCTTAATATTTGCATTTACATCATTTCACTAGAAACCTGTCCCGAAAAAAGGGTTTTGGGCCCCTTGAGACCAAACGGCCTTGAGTTGGAGGTGCTTGTTATCAACTTGTGATGGCCGAAGGACGGTATGGGCTAAGAGGAAATAATAGTGAAACAAGACTAGGTGAAAACCTAGTATATGGCTGGACAGTGACTACATTTATTAAACGGCTGTTTTTATGTGACTACGTTTAAAAAGCGTCTGTTTTGACATTGGTTGCGTGAACAGCTGGTGGCGTAATAGAAATTCATTTTGAAAGAGCAACGGCCAAAGGGGAAACTCCATCACTCACTCACGGCCACAGCCCCATGTGTAGGGGCGGGCCCCGCTGCCGCGGCCCAGCTAGAAAAGGTAGCAGAGAACATCCTGGGGGCTGGACCTGGCTCCCGGCCTAAGGCAACGTTTTTACATTGCAGCGGTACGAACCACAAGGTTTTTTCTTTTCCTTTTTTCTTTTTTTTGTTCCTATTTTTAAGGTTCAAGATTTTTTTCGTCTTTTCCTAATCGCTCCTGTACGAAATCGAATTTCTCTGCTAACCCTGTCGTTAATGATAATGCAGATGTTAAGCTGTTACTTTGCAGCCCAGACAGCATCCGGATGTGGGCCACTTCAGGCAATGATGTGGCACTGCTGGTCTTCTTCTGGCCCTGACAAAATGGATGTGAGTCTGAAGTGGCCCACATGTATAATAGCAAATATGGCCCAAATATGCCAAATCACATGTGGGCCTTTTTTGGCAAAGATGCGGTGCTCTCGGCAAGATGTGATCTGGATGTGACCCTGAAGTGGCCTGTGTGGTAAATGGTGAATATCGTCCAAATATCACAAAACAAATTTGGGCCACCTTCGGCAAATATGTGGCACATGCGGCATTACTATGGCTTGGTTCTGGCCCAGATCTGGCAAACAGGAGCGGACCACCCAAGTGCCATCATTCCATGCGGTATGTGGGCCGGATGAAAGTGTCGGCTGTGGGTCGGGTCCGGGCCACAGCAATTTTGCTATCGGAGATAAAGGCATAGTCTAGATTCTCAAGAGTTTTTGGAAAAGGTAAGCGAAAGTGAGCTCAGGGTTTGGGAAGCCAACAGCAGTAGTTCAGAGGTGGGTGCATGCCAGTGAAATCTCTTTGATTTAAAGACGAAGCAAAATGACATCATATCGCGGGTTTGTTGTTGCAGGCAACCAGTAACACTATTGAAAGTTAAGGTTAAGTTTCTTCTTATTTATTTTGTTGTCACTCAGTCTTTCGCTGTGTCGCATTATGATTTGTTCAGAATGACTGTAAGCCTGATATAAGTCTGTCTAGTTTAAAGGTGGTGGCACGGTGGCGTAGTGGGCAGCACGGTCGCCTCACAGCAAGAAGGTCCTGGGTTCGAGCCCCGGGGTAGTCCAACCTTGGGAGTCGTCCCGGGTCGTCCTCCGTGTGTGGTTTGCATGTTCTCCCCGTGTCTGCGTGGGTTTCCACCGGGTGCTCCAGTTTCCTCCCACAGTCCAAAGACATGTAGGTCAGGTGGATCGGCCGTACTAAATTGTCCCTAGGTGTGAATGTGTGTGTGTGTGTGTGTGTGTGTGTGTGTGTGTGTGTGTGTGTGTGTGTGTGTCGGCCCTGTGATGGACTGGCGGCCTGTCCAGGGTGTCTCCCCACCTGCTGCCCAATGACTGCTGGGATAGTGGATGGGTGGATGGATAATGGATGGATGGATAGTTTGAAGTTCCCATTCTAAACTCATTTGAAGACTTATCTCAGCCTTGTGACAGGTTCCCTAGTGATAAACCAGATTAAGACTGGTGTTCAATTCTCTCTCTGTTCTTTACTGACCTGTATCAAGTCAGTTAAGCTGCTTAAAATTGTACTAATGTGAAAATTAAATTTTTCACAGAACGACATCTGATCACCTTACAAGTGTAGTTGTGCAGAATGTTGTTTTCTGTCTCATCTCATCTATCTTGTCTGATCTAATCTTATCTTTTTTTCGCATTTTAAATATACTTAGCTTAGCTCATCTCACCTTATCTTCTCCCATCTCAGCTCATATCATCTCATCTTGTCTTATCTCATGTTATCTTGTCTTAACTATTCAGCCAACAGAACATTCCAGACAGCTGAGGTCAGACGAGTCTCAAACCAATAGAGGAATGAGTCAGTAGGAGAGAAAGGGAGAGCGACAGAGTCAAGGAAGACAGGAAAAAGAGACCGAATGTTGGTTTATTCATGGTTATGTGAACTCATCAACAAGGCCAAAAAAAAAGAGTTGACCGGTGTGTGTGTGTTTGTCTGTGTCTGTGTCTGTGTCTGTGTCTGTGTGTGTGTGTGTGTGTGTGTGTGTGTGTGTGTGTGTGTGTGTGTGTGTGTGTGTGTGTTTGTCTGTGTCTGTGTCTGTGTCTGTGTGTGTGTGTGTGTGTGTGTGTGTGTGTGTGTGTGTATGACAGCACATCTCAAGGCCTGCCATAGAGGACAGGGTACTGATCAGTCCACAGGAAGCAAGGAGGATTTAAATTTCCTTTTATAGAATTACTCTGTTTTCATTTCTCGTTGCCATGGAAGATAACATTGTTACTCTGAGCTTATCACATCTGTGGCAAAACACACTGCCGGAGTAGACTAAAATAGACTTGAATAGAATAAGGTTAAATCAGACTGGAACAGTAAGAATGTCTTATGAAACATCTCATCTCATCTTCAGCCACTTCTCCGGGGTCCGGTCGCGGTGGCAGCAAGCCAAGTAGGGCACTCCAGACACCCCTCTCCCCAGCAACGCCCTCTAGGTCCTCCTGGGGGATCCCAAGGCATTCCCAGGCCAGATTGGACATGTAGGCCCTCCAGTGAGTTCTGGGTCTACCCCAGGGTCTCCTCCCAGTTGGACGTGCCCGGAAAACCTCCAAAGGAAGGTGCCAAGGAGGCATCCTAATCAGATGCCCGAACCACCTCAACTGGCTGCTTTCGACACGAAGGAGCAGTGGCTCTACTCCAAGCTTCCTCCGGATGTTCGAGCTTCTCATTCTATCTCTAAGGCTGAGCCCAGACACCCTACGGAGGAAACTAATTTCAGCCACCTGTATCCACGATCTCACCCTTTCGGTCACTACCTAAAGCTCATGACTATAGGTGAGGGTTGGAACAAAGATTGACTGGTATCTTGACTGGTATTACAGCACCTTAGAGTAGACTTTCTCAGGGAGGCTGAGCAGTGTTATGCCCCGATAATTGGAGCACACCCTCTGGTCCCCTTTTTTAAATATGGGAACCACCAACCCAGTCTGCCACTCCACAGGTACTGTCCCCAACCTCCACACGACGCTGAAGAGGTGTGTCAGCCAAGACAGCTCAACAATGTCCAGAGCCTTCAGCATCTCAGGGCGAATCTCATCCACACCCGGCGCCTTACCACCGAGGAACTTCTTAACTACCTCAGAGACCTCTGCCAGGGATATGGGTGGGGCTTTCCCCGAATCTTCAGACTCTACCTCCTCCACTGAGGATATGTTAGCCGGTTTCAGGAGCTCCTCAAGGTGTTCTTTCCACCACCCAACAATATCCCCAGTCCGGGTCATCAGTTCCCCTCCCTGACTGAACACAGCCTGAGTCAGGCCCTGCTTCCTCTTTCTGAGTCACCGGATGGTTTGAACCCAAAACATCCTTGAGGCCCACCAAAAGTCCTCCTCCATAGCCTTGCCGAACTCCTCCCAAACCCAAGTTTTTGCTTCCGCGACCGCCAAAGCTGCAGCCCTTCTGGCCTCCCGGTACCTGTCTGCTGCTTCAGGGGACCCCTGGGCCAACCGAGCTTGAAAGGCTTCCTTCTTCAGCCTGACGATTTCCCTCAGCGCTGGTGTCCACCAGCGGGTTCTTAGGTTGCCACCTCGACAGGCACCGATGACCTTATGACCACAGCTCCTCCCTGCCGCATCTGCAATAGAGGCTTTGAACATGGCCCACTCAGACTCCATGTCCCCAGCCTCCCTTGGGATACACGAGAATTTCTTCCGGAGGTGGGAGTTGAAGACCTGATGGACAGGGGCCTCCGCCAGGCGTTCCCATTTCACCCTTACTACACGTTTGGGTTTGCCAGGTCTGTCCAGCAGCCTTCCCCACCATCTGATCCAACTCACCACCAGGTGGTGATCAGTTGACAACTCTGCTCCTCTCTTCACCCGAGTGTCCAAAACATACGGCCGCAGATCTGATGATACGACCACAAAGTCTATCATCAATCTTCGGCCTAAGGTGTTCTGGTACCAAGTACACTTATGAACTACCTCATGTTCGAACATTGTGTTTGTTATGGCCAATCCATGACTCGCACAGAATTCCAGTAACAAGGCACCGCTCGGGTTCTGATCGGGGAGGCCGTTCCTCCCAATCACACCCCTCCAGGTTTCTCCGTCATTGCCCACATGAGCATTGAAGTCCCCCAGCAGAACTATAGCGTCCCGAGGCGGAACCCTATCCAGGACACCACCTAGAGACTCCAAAAAGCCCGGATACTCCAAATTGCTATTTGGTGCATAAGCACACACAACAGTCAGAGCCTTCCCCCCAGCGACTTACAGTCGTGTACAGGTGACCCTCTCATTCCCCGGGGAGAACTCCAACACCGTGGCGCTCAACCAGGGACTTGTGAGTATCCCCACACCCGCCCGGCACCTGTCAACTTGGCCAACTCCGGAAAAGTAGAGTCCAGCTCCTCTCCAGGAAATTGGTACCAGAGCCCATGCTATATGTGTGGAGGTGAGCCCAACTATACCTAGTTGGTACCGCTCCACCTCCCACACCAGCTCAGGCTCCTTCCCTGCCAGAGAGGTGACATTCCACGTCCCGAGGACCAGTCCCTACCAGGAGCTATTGCCCCCGACAACAGTTCCCAGGATCACCGGGATACCCAAACCCCTCCACCACATTAAGGTGGCGATTCTTGGAGGGGTCTTATGAAGCATTATTAAAATCAGGGAGTCACTTTAAGGATTTTTTCACTGATTATTTATTAGTTTGTGTGATGCCTCTGTAAGACCAACATGACCCAATGAGACCATCAGAATACATCTCTCTCTTCTCAACTAAACGAATTCACCAGCTGCCAGAGGATGAATAGAGACCTTTGTGACAAGAGGCGACGCTTATGTGAATTCAGGCTGTTATTCTCTGAATACTGCTGAGCAATGAGTGTTCTTTTGAGTTTGGTATTATTTCGATTGAAAAAAATTTGTTTTGATTTATTTTGACTATGACCAATGAAACTTTAAAAACAAAATATTATCCACTGTTCAACTTAAAATGGCGTTTAGATTTCCAAATACCAGCAAAATACTGTCATTTCTAGCCAGTGTTTACAACCATTATGAATGTGAACCAAACTTTTTGTTACCTCTCTCTCCCTAAGCCAGAAGATAGCCGTTATTTTCCTGCAGTAGCGCAAAATGCTGCTGTGTGCAGTAGATTATGGTCATTGTTGTTATCGCTGTGCTGAATTGTGTTGAATGTCTTGCTTTTGAAATTTAATTTCCAGCAGGCTAGATGCTTCAAGGCATATTGGTGTGCTCCACCGTCAATAGTACATACTGCGCTTCATTTACTCCCTTAGCATTGAGCTCAGAAAAAAATAACAGAGTTTCAGTGTTTCTAAGGCATATGAGTTTAAATACGTGGGGCCAACTGTCCAAAGTAACGGGGAGTGCAGAAGAGAGGTGAAGAAGAGAGTGCAGGCAGGGTGGAGTGGGTGGAGAAGAGTGTCAGGAGTGATTTGTGACAGAAGGGTACCAGCAAGAGTTAAAGGGAAGGTTTACAAGATGGTTGTGAGACAAGTTTGGAGACGGTGGCACAGATGAAAAGACAGGAGGTGGAGCTGGAGGTGGCAGAGTTGAAGATGATACGATTTTCATTGGGAGTGATGAAGAAGGACAGGATTAGGAGCGAGTATATTAGAGGGACAGCTCAGGTTGGACGGTTTGGAGACAAAGCAAGAGAGGCAAGATTGAGATGATTTGGACATGTGTGGAGGAGAGATGCTGGGTATATTGGGAGAAGGATGCTGAATATGGAGCTGCCAGGGAAGAGGAAAAGAGGAAATGCCGAAGCGAAGGTGTATGGATGTGGTGAGAGAGGACATGCAGGTAGCTGGTGTGACAGAGGAAGATGCAGAGGACAGGAAGAGATGGAAACAGATGATCCGCTGTGGCGCCCCCTAACAGGAGCAGCCAAAAGTACTAGTAGTAGTAGTTTCATAGTTTCTAATAGTTGAATCTATCAGTTAGTTTTCAGACACTGAAAACTAAATGAAACTCACTATCCAAAAAATACTAGTGCTTTGGTCCACAGGGGTGGGTTAAACCATAAAAAAAATCCCAAACTCCTTGTAACAGCTTTAAATCTGTGATGGATCTCTGGCATGTGAGACTGGACTGAAACAACGGCTCTAAGTGCTTCCTCTTCCTCTCCTTCCTCTTCCTTGTGGCTTGTGAGTGGGAAGACATCAGTCAGAACCAGACAAACACAGATACTCGGATAGATCTGTGTGAAGGGCAGAGTTTGATGGAGTCGGACATGTTTGTTTTTATACTCAGTTTGGTTCTTGGAGGGTTGGGGCGTGTTGGCATGTTGTGAGGACTTAAGGATAACTAGGATATCCTGAACTTGACTGGGATACAGTCTACTCTAGTGTGGTTGCATAACATCATTACGGAGAGGAAGAAATTGACTACGTTTAGAGACAAAAGGTTCAAACTGAAATTGGTGATTTATTATAAACAACAAAAATAAAGCCCTTGTGTTGTAAAGATCCGGACCACTCACGGTACGACTAACCGGTTCTGTCACATGGACAGTCAGTGATTAATCATATTCAGTCTGTATTTTACATTTAAGTTTCAGCTTCAGTCTCTTCTCATGGTTCCAGAAACATATAAGCCAATATTCCTTCCGTCCTCCTCAGTACAATCCAAATAGATGATGTGTCTCTGCGGGGACTCTCAGACAGTGGTACTCTAGTTTCTAATTAACAGATAACTCCATTTTTATTTTATTTATTTTTTACAATCTGGGTCTTATTTTCATAGTTTTTGCCATCATGCATATCAGTTCTGATATGATTTTACTCGCCAGCTTCATATTAGAGAATTTGGACACAGGACCAGCGCTGGACTCAGCCTTACAATGGTGTCTTGTGGGACAGCTGTTGTGTACTTTCCTGTAAATAACCTATTGGCTTGAATGACATGGCAACCACAGCAGCTCCATCCAAAGCATGAGATGTTAGCCGTGTTTGTAGTGAATCTTCTCATTTAAACAACAAAAGTAAACACAATTGTTGAGTCTTATCTTTTGCAAAAGGCTGGCCCGGTTCTTTGATTCAGGTCGACATAGGCAAATAAGAAGTCAGACGGCTTCTTGCTGGTTCGTGATGGTTTATTTGGCACACAACAAATATTTCACAGGTAATGCTGCAGCGCTGGAGACGTACCCTCGGTGCAACCAGGAGTCGTCTGCCAAATAACAGAAACACATAGTGATATATACTAAAACAGCAAGGCGTGGTTCTTTTTCAGAGACAGGCTTGATCTTCTTTTTTGGTTTCCCTTTGTCACTGTCATCATGTTTTCCTCGTGTTGTTTTGCATGTGTAGCGTGTGTCCTAATCAGGTTTATGTGCATGGTGTTCCTGCTCCAAGGCCGTCCTAATCAAGCCGGCGTACACAGCGTTCCTACTCCCAGGCCCAGCTCCTTTACAATCATCCATTATTACTGTTAGTGTGGCAAAGACAATTAAGGAAACTTGTTTCTACCCAAACAGAAAAACTAATCAGAAGTGTTGTTTATGGAAGTGGGTATCTTCAAACTCACAGATGATCAAATGGCTACCTCAGGATTTCTGAGGTCTCGTTATTCCATTTTTTCCCCAAAGAGAGACAATATTATGGGTCATGTGACTAAGCTGTATATCCTGTCTGCAGGAAGACATGGTTCTGACGGATGTCTACACAGAGCTGAAGACAGGCGTCATCCTGGTTCGTCTTTTGGAACTCATCTCCCGTCACACCCTGCCAACACCCAGCCGCAGAACGCTCCGCGTTCACTGCCTGGAAAACAACAGCATCGCTATCAACTTCCTGAAAACCAAGGTGACTTGCTATCCCTCACCAGCCACATCTGGCTGCGGCTCCACAACCAGTTTCGTTTTAGCCCGGGGTCATGGTGGCTCGGGTCTAGATGGTTACCCTAGATTTATGAAACCCTCCCACACTTGCACATACGCACTTGATTCAGCACAGTAGCACTTCACAAGCATTAGGTTAAGGTTAGGTTAAAAATCCCTCAAGAGTTTTGCAAATCTAGGGTTACCATCTAGACACGCCCGTCATGGTGAAGTAAAGTAAGTAAGTCAATTTTATTTAGTATATCGCCTTTCACAAAACAATGTTACAAAGTCTTCACAAAAGCAAAATTGTTAAAAATAAGACCATAGGAACAGTAAAAAAAGAAATAATAAAACACAAAATTACAAACACTAGACAGCATGAAGCGAGACAAAGGTCAGTTCGAATAAATGGGTTTTCAGCTGCTTTTTAAAGGCGTCAACAGAGAATGCAGATCGTATGTTTAAAGGTAGAGCATTCCACAGTGTCGGAGCCGCATTTTCAAAGGCACGATCACCTTTTATTTTCAAACAAGAGCGAGGGACATCCAGTAAGCCCTGATCAGAAGACCTAAGTGTTCTACTGGTGATGGAGTAGGTTGCAGATGTACACAGGTGCCTGTCCATGCAGGGCTCTATATGTGAAAACAAGAACCTTGAAATTAATCTTAAATTTGATGGGAAGCCAATGTAAAGAAGATAAAATGGTTTTATGTGAGTGGTCCTGCTGGACCTGGTCAACAGCCTTGCAGCAGCGTTTTGGACCATTTTTAGATGGTCCAGGAACGACTTGTTGAGGCAGGTGAAAAGGAAATTACATTAGTCTAGCGGGGATTATATAAAAGCATGAATAATCGTTTCTACCAGAGGTTTTGACACAACAGACCTGTGTTTGGCAATGATTCTTAAATGCAAAAAAACATATACAGGTGAACAATTTAATATGTTGATCGAAGTACATAGCCTGATCAAAAATGACACCAAGATTTCTAAGATTAGACTGCACAGCTGAAGAAAGGGATCCAATACACCGAACAACCTTGGAAGCTATAACAACAACAACAAAGACAACAACAACTTAGTTTTGTATAGCGCCTTTCAAGGAACCCAAGGAAGCTTTTACACTAAAGATAAACAAAAAAACAAAAAGAGAAAAATACGAGAACAGAAAATGAAAATAGAAATGATTGCCAGGGATGATAGAAGTGACTAGAGACCATAGACCTTGGTGAACAGGTGAGTTTTTAGAAGTGTCCATAGAAGCAGCGTTGCGGATCTCTGCTGGAATGGAGTTCCAGAGGGTGGGAGCTGCCACACTAAATGCTCTATCCCCAAAAGTCTGCAGGTTGGTGAGGGGGATGAAAAGCAAGCATGTGTCTGCTATACTATACTATACTATACTATACTATACTATACTATACTATACTATACTATACTATCTGAAGCAGTGATAAGGACCTCATTCTTATCTGTGTTTAGCTGTAAAAAGTTGTTGGCCAGCCAGTCTTTAATGGCAATCAGACAGACGGCAAAAAAGACAAATGTGTCAGACTTATCAGGCTTAAAAGACACATACAGCTGAATATCATTAGCATAACAGTGATATGAGATACTTTTAAATGTACTAATAATATGACCTAAGGGAGGTACATACAAAGCAAATAATATAGGACCCAAGACAGAACCCTGAGGCACACCACAGGAAAGAGAAACACTTTCAGAAGGCTCCCTGGTGGCCTTCAGGGTCCTCCAAGCTTCCAGGACAAAGGCATAGAAAGGTAACAGGCTTGTCAGATCTGCCCCCTCCAGCCTCAGCAGAAACAGTTGCTTACTGTATCCCAGATGACCAGCTGTCCACAGGATGAGCTTGGCTGTGTCTAGCCACTGCACACCACAGTGGTAAAGCAGTCTCTGCGGTCTTCAGCCTAAGTCCCATCACCCAAGATGTAATGTCCACCAAGACCCTGTCCTCCTCCGTCCACTGGCAAGTATAAGACAGGGGCTTGTATCCAGTGCTGCCCTGACCAGAAAAAGTCCACTATGGCTTACTGAACATCTTCAATCAGGCCTCTTGGTGGAGGTAGAACAATCAATCTGTGCCACAGCGTCGATGCAACTAAATTATTGGCAACAAAAACTCGACCCCTATATGACAGCTGGGGTAGCAATAATCTCCATCACAGCCTCCCAATTCTGCCTCTGATAATCATCGGTGCCCAAAAATACCCCCAACACCTCATCCCGCTTTCCCCCCACTATAGACCTGCAGGCAGACTGGGTGCTGCCCTCTCTCTCAACTGTCCTACCTGTAAGGCCTCACTCTTTGCCCAGTTTACTTTTGCTGATGAAGCCTTCTGATACAAGCCCAGACTGTCCTGTAGTGACTTCACAATCCCCTTGATCCCTGACAAACAAATTTAAATCATCCGCGTAGGAAGAAACTATCAAATGTAGGTTGTGTTGTGTGCCTGACAGTGAAAGCCCACTGAGATGGCTTCTCAGCCTACACAGCAGAGGTTCAATAGCCAAACTGTAAAACTGCCCTGGGGTGGGACAACCCTTCCTTATCCCCCTCTGCACAGGGATTGGTTGGCTCAACTCTCCCCCAACCTTCACTAAACACTCAGAACCATTGTATAATAACTCCACCCATGATACAAAATTGTCACCAAAACCAAAAGCCTTAAGTATTGAAAACAAATAGCCATAGTCCACCCTGTCATTTTTTTTCTTGATCTAAGGATAGAATACCAATGTCAGTAGCGTAAAGTTTACATAGGTCAATCACATCTTGAAAAAAGGTTGTCCATTATTGTTCTGCCCTGTACACGGTATGTTTGATCCATATAAACAAGTATATCTAGATAATCTCTTAGTCTGTTTGACAGTGCTCTGGAAAGCACTTTATAGTCCGAACATAAAAGGGCCAGTGGCTTCCAGTTTTTCAGCAATTCTAGATCTCCCTTTTTAGGGAGCAGGGAGAGAACTGCCCTCCTACAAGAGACAGGCATCATCCCTGCACTGAAGCACCCCAAGAGTACTTCATGCAGGTTAGACAGAACACCAGTCAGTGGTGAGCCCATCTATCCCTGGAGCCTGTCCTGAAGCCATCTGATCAACAGCTGAGTTCTCTATCCAGGTCTGTCTTTTCCTGAGGACTGAGCAAAGAAAGCCTTTCCAGCAGCTCTGCAGCAGTGTCCTTATCACCCTCCCTGCTCTAAAGAGAGAAGAGTAAAAAGCCACAGTATGACTCCTCATTTCTTTTGGATCAGTTGTCGCCCTGCCACCAGAGATTTAGGGATGTCATCAGCTTGCTCCTGGCAACAGTCTTCTCCAAACTTAAGAAGAAAGAGCCCAGAGCATCTGTCTTTGATGTTGAGGAAATGAGACCTAATGAGGGCTCCTTTCACTCTCTCCTGCATGAAAGTCCTGAGCTCTAGTCTTTTTTCTTGCAGCAGGCTGTCAGCAGCAAAGTCTGGATTACTGTTCATCGCACACTCAATGTTCGTAATACTGTCTTCCAGCTCATGAACTACTGCTTTAATACTAGCAGTGGAGTGAGATGTATACTGCTGACAGAAGACACAAATATGTGCCTTGCCCATTTCCCCCACTGCCTCAGCGAATCAAAATCAGCTTTTTACTTTGCCAGAAGACCCAAACCTGTTCGAAGCTCTGACAGAAAATGATATCCTGCAGCAACTTTTTGAAATGTCAATATGACCTAACCTCCTTGACCTATCTTCCACCCACACTTTGTTATATAATAACATATTCAACCCTTCTGTACTTAAAGGTTTTAACACAATATAACATATTTCATCCTTTCATGGTGCAGTCATTCCAGCTTTAGCAAGTGCTCTTTTTAACCCTCCCATAGTAAATGGTACACTCAGTTTAGCTTAAGGCCTCAATATTTTCAGATTTTCTCTCTGCCACTTCTTCCCTCCTCAGACAAATTATTATAACTGTGTACTATATGTTGAGAATTGTGAGTTCTTTTCATTAGTTTAAATGCCCTAGTTCTGTTTTTCGCAGCCTCTTTATATGTATTGTCCCACCGTGGTGCTGCTTTCCTTTTTGTTTTTCCATCTACGTGTTGTCTACGGGGTTTCCCCCAAGACAACATTAAGAGTGGGTATGCAGTCTAAACTGACCAATCACTTTCTTCCTTTCAGATTCGGGTGGATTTGATTGGTCCAGAGAATGTGGTGGATGGGGACAGAACGCTGATCCTGGGTCTTTTGTGGATCATCATCCTCAGGTTCCAGATCGGCGCCATTAATCTGGAGGAGGTGAAGAGGCAAAAAGACCTTAAGCATAAAAGGCATTCTGTATGGATTGTGAATATGATGATTTTTGCAATGTTATTTTCCATATTGTGTTTTTAAAATTATTGCTTCGTCACAAGCTTAAATGGCATCTCTCCCTGTCCTCTCACGCTGCCGTGTTTGGAGAGAGAGGGAGTTACTGTGATTACGGGACAATTAATAAAGTGGACTTTACAATTCCATCCCCGTGACCCTGAGAGCAGGATAAGCGGTTGGAGGATGGATGGATGGATGATTTTTGTCTGTTTGAACAATTCAGTCCTGAGAAATTAATCAGATTATCACATCTTCCAAGAGTTTTCTTGTTAAAGTTCCAATTCTGAAAATGTACATGCAAAAAACACCTTTAAATACTCCAATCCTGCAGACTTAAGTAGTATTTGATGTGAATTGTTGGTGTCTTGTATGACGGCCAGAAAAAATGATAAGGTGCATAGTGTTTTCCATCTTCATCGTAGCAGCCAGATGAGGAAGAAGAAGGCAGGTAGTGTTGAGTGTGAAGAAGTGAAGGTGTTGTGTCTGACCAACAGATATGACAGAACAAGCTGGTAGAAGACCTTCACCAACACAGTACTACATCAATAAGCAAAACTCAGGTTCTGCTGAACACAACAGCCCTGCTGACTCTCGTTCATTTGGAATGAAGCTCAGCCCACACTCACCTCACCACCTCCTACATAGGCGACACAGTTAAAACCAGGAGAGTCGAGATTGCAGCTTTACTGTCTATCATAAATTGACCATTCTGAGTTTCACTTCCTGACAGCAGACACGCTGAGACAGCAGGTACATAGTCCAGTTTCTGGATGAAGCTCATGTCTGTCACTTTCATTGGCCTTGTGCTTTTTAAAACAGAGTCACAACATGTTCAAAACAGTTGTGAGGTAAAGCACATGGAGATATGTGAGATGTATTTCGAGGAAAATGTCAGACACCAACAGAAAGCAGAGTTCCACCTGAATAAGACATTTAGCAGGAGTTAGCTGTAAGCTAACAGCCGCATTAGCGATGGAGGCCTGGTTGTAAAAGTGTGTCAAAGGAAATGATTTAAGAGGTGAGGTTTTTCCAGCCCGGGCTTCTCCAGTGGGAAGTTGTTTTACGACCGAAATTGTACATCCTTTGTTGTTTTTTTTTTTTTCCAGAGCAGGATAAGTCACCAGAGTACGGATGTGTTGGTGACCAAGTGAAGCTGCGAGCCTGCTCATGACACCACGTCCTGTTATTCTACTGACAGCCAGCGCAGCGCTGAGCCACTTCTGACTATCCTCATTTCACACACAGGGTTCAAGTCCCATCGTATGAGGAAAACAGCATATACAGATATTTCCTGTCTGATGTTCAAGATATTCATGTATTTATGCCTCATGTAGCTCTTTTCTTTTCTTCTCCATCGGGCAAATATAGCAGTTTAGGGGTACATTTAGGGCAGCACGGTGGCACAGTGGTTAGCGCGGTCGCCTCACAGCAAGAAGGTTCTGGGTTTGAGCCCCGGGGTAGTCCAACCTTGGGGGCCGTCCCGGGTTGTCCTCTGTGTGGAGTTTGCATGTTCTCCCCGTGTCTGCGTGGGTTTCCTCCGGGGGCTCCGGTTTCCTCCCACAGTCCAAAGACATGTAGGTCAGGTGACTCAGCCATACTAAATTGTCCCTAGGTATGAATGTGTGTGTGTGTGGGCCCTGTGTGATGGTCTGGCAGTCTGTCCAGGGCGTCTCCCCGCCTGCTGCCTAATGACTGCTGGGATAGGCTCCAGCATCCTCACGACCCTGAGAGCAGGATAAGCAGTTCGGATAATGGATGGATGGATGTTTTAGTGAAACAGCAGGTTGTGTTAAATAGCGCTATGATGCCAGCAGCAGCACAGCCGCCGCCGTCGTGCTGCAACAGCCACAGCAGCAGTGCAGCAGCAGTTGTTGCTGGAAGTGTTTCAGTCCATTTACACTCAAAGTACTCTGGTGTTAATGATCTAGAACAAAATGTCTGTCTGACTGAACGGCATCAAATTCACTAGAATATCCCATAAGGTCGTTTCCGTACCTCTTTTCCTTTCTCGTCTGTCTCATTGTATCCCCCCTGCCTCCTCCTCAGACCGGTGGAGGTGCGAGCGTTGCCCGTCGCTCAGCTAAAGAGGCCTTGTTAATCTGGTGTCAGAGGAAGACGGCCGACTACCACAACGTCAACGTACAAGACTTCTCTGCCAGCTGGAGAGACGGGCTCGCCTTCAATGCCCTCATCCATGCTCACCGGTACACACACACACACACATATCAAAAGGTCAGCGTACATGTATGGAGGTGATAACACTCAAACATTCTCACGTAATTTTATT
The DNA here is from genome assembly GCF_029633865.1 of Lampris incognitus. Taxonomy (NCBI): domain Eukaryota; kingdom Metazoa; phylum Chordata; class Actinopteri; order Lampriformes; family Lampridae; genus Lampris; species Lampris incognitus. The sequence continues at coordinate 5,555,461 of NC_079226.1, forward strand.
TATTTATTTATTTATTTTTGAGTTTTTTTTTTCTTTCTCCCCAGTTTAGTTGACTGGTTAACGTAGTCGCCCGTGGTGCAGGAGACCTGGGTTCGCGTCCCAGCCGAGGCGGTTCACGGCTGCCCCCCGAATTCGCTACATTTTCGGCGGCATGGTGGCGCAGTGGTTAGCACAGTCGCCTCACAGCAAGAAGGTCCTGGGTTCGTGCCCCTGGGTAGTCCATCCTTGTGGGTCGTCCCGGTTCATCCTCTGTGTGGAGTTTGCATGTTCTCCCCATGTCTGCGTGGGTTTCCACCGGGGGCTCCAGTTTCTTCCCACAGCCCAAAGACATTTAGGTCAGGTGAATCATCATCATCAGTTCCGTAACCTATGGAGGTTGTAGGAGCACAGCTGATGCCTCAACAGGTTGAGTCATAATTTTGTTCCAGTAGGGGGAGTACCTGGTGGTCCCTATCTCCTCTCCAGGTATGGATGGCCGTTGGTCCACAGAGGAACTCATCCGCCCTCTGACAGGTTTTGTTTTTAGTCCTGCTGGGTGTCCACACACCCTCCTCACAACAACCCAAGGGTTGAAGTGGGGGTGCCGATTTAGTCGCCGACGACCCGACGGTTGCAGTTTAACGTCGTACCCAGGACATCAGGTGAATCGGCCATACTAAATTGCCCCTAGGTGTGAATTTGTGTGTGTGTGTGTGTGTGTGTGTGTGTGTGTGTGTGTGTGTGTGTGTGTGTGTGTGTGTGCGTGTGTGTGTGGGCCCTGTGATGGTCTGGCGGCCTGTCCAGGGTGTCCTCCCGCCTGCTGCCCAATGACTGCTGAGATAGGCTCCAGCTTCCCTGCGACCCTGAGTAAGGATAAACAGTGTGGATGATGGATGGATGAATGAATGTATCCGACCAATTACTCCACTCTTCCGAGCCATCCCGGTCACTGCTTCACCCCCTCTGCCAATCCGAGGAGGGCTGCAGACTACCACATGCCTCCTCCGATACATGTGGAGTCACCAGCCGCTTCATTTCGCCTGACAGTGAAGAGTTTACCAGGGGGACATAGCGTGTGGGACAGTCACCCTATTCCCCCAGTTCCCCCTCCTCCCCCAAACAGGCTGTCTGACTGACCAGAGGAGGCGCTAGTGCAGCGACCAGGGCACATACCCACATCTGGCTTCCCACCTGCAGACACGACCAATTTTGTCTGTAGGGACGCCTGACCATGCTGGAGGTAACATGGGGATTCGAACCGGCGATCCCTGTGTTGGTAGGCAACGGAATAGACTGCTACGCTACCCCGGGCACCCATTCTCACATTATTTTAGTTTAGAACTGAGTTGTATGTCCTCATAAAAGTCTATACTAATCTATTCGATTCTGTTCGTCTTCCCTGTTTGTTTGTCCGTCCCAGGCCAGACCTTTTCGACTACTGCCATCTCCAAAATGACGCTAAACGCAACCTCGGCCACGCCTTCTCGCTGGCGGAGAGGGAGTTTGGGATCATGCAGCTGCTGGATGTGGAAGACATGGTGGTCCCCCGCCCAGACGAGAAGTCCATCATGACCTACGTCTCCCTCTACTACCACTACTTCTCCAAGATGAAGCAGGGACAGACGGTCCAGAAGAGGATAGCCAAGGTACCCCGACCTACCTGCACACCCACCTGAGCATGTGCACCTGTTCACATTCTTCATTCCACCTCTGGAAGGCTACTGTCTGTGTCCATTTCAAGAGTCCAGGCTTTGTGGGTGTCCGGGTGGCGTGACAGTTCGAATCCTGGTGTTGCCTCCGGCTTGGTCAGGCGTCCGTATACACACAATTGGCCGTATCTGTGGGTGGAAAGCCAGATGTGGGTATGTGTCCTGGTCGCCTCCTCTGGTCGATCGGGGTGCCTGTTCAGGGGGTAGGGGGAACTGGGGGGAATAGCGTGATCCTCCCATGCGCTACGTCCCCCTGGTGAAACTCCTCACTGTCAGGTGAAAAGAAGCGGCTGGTCTTCAAAATGGTCTCACAACATGAATTTGTGGCTCCTGCATGACTGCTGTAGTCTACCTGTTACGCACCCACACTAACTGTACTGACACGATGTGCACCTCTTACCTGTGATTACACTTCAGAGCTCAACAGACGCCCCTGGGTTGACAACTGCTGACTTCCTCTTCAGTCACGTGTACAGAAGCATCAGTCAGATAAAATGAAATGAAATGAATAAAAAGTCAAGGTAAATTTAAAGAGACCAGCTAGCTAAGGCTTTAATGCTGGTCGATGCGGCGATGCGGCACAAAGGGATTCTGTCGGCCTCCTCACAGCAAGAAGGTCCTGGGTTCGAGCCCCAGGGTAGTCCAACCTTGGGAGTCGTCCCGGGTCATCCTGTGTGGAGTTTGCATGTTCTCCCCGTGTCTGCGTGTGTTTCCTCCCACAGTCCAAAGACATGTAGGACAGGTGAACTGGCCGTACTAAATTGTCCCAAGGTGTGAATGTGTGTCGGCCCTGTGATGGCCTGGCAGCCTGTCCAGGGTGTCTCCCCGCCTGCCACCCAATGACTGCTGGGATAGACTCCAGCATCCCGCGACCTGAATTCGGATAAGCGGTTTGATTATTGGATGGATGGATGGATGGATGGATGGATGGATGGATGGATGGGATTCTGACTTTCTGTTCTGTTTGTATTCTATCATGACAGAATGGGGTGGTCAGGTTTAAATAATACAGATATGGCATCTGGGTGGCATAGTGGTCTATTCCGGTGCCTACCAACATGGGGATTGCTGGTTCGAATCCCCTTGTTACCTCCAGCTTGGTCGGGTGTCCCTACAGACACAAATGGCCGTGTCTGCGGGTGGGAAGCTGGATGTGGGTATGTGTCCTGGTTGCTGCACTGGCGCCTCCTCTGGTCGGTCGGGGCACCTGTTCAGGAGGGAGGGGGAATAGCGTGATCCTCCCACGCGCTACGTCCCCCTGGTTAAACTCCTCTCTGTCAGGTGAAAAGAAGCGGCTGGTGATTCAACATGCATGGGAGGAGGGGTGTGGTAGTCTGCAGCCCTCCCCGGATCAGCAGAGGGGGTGGAGCAGCTGGGACGGCTCAGAAGACTGGGACGGCTCAGAAGAGTGGGGTAATTGGCCGGATGCAACTGGGGAGAAAAAGAAGGAAAGGTTAAAAAAAATATAGTACAGATACAGACCTGAACATAAATACAGATGTGTATTTCTTTTGAAGTGAGGATTTCACTTTTTCAACAGAACTAAAATACATGTACAGCACACTGTCATGTGTGTTGGGAGGAACACACACACTGGAGTGATCATAGTGCACGCACGCACACACACACACACACACACACACACACACACACACACACACACATTACAGCGTCATCAAGCCTGTGAATGTATCCCCCTCTGCAGGCCAAAGTAGGCACTGCAACAGTTTAAAACGTCTGCTCTTTTACCAGTGCTGCATGTGCTTTGCATTTCCTTAAACTGGCCTGAAATCGGCCTCTACTTTATTTGTTTTTTAAATACTACTATTTGTGGCTTCGTCCCGTTACAAACCATTGCCTCTTTCCACGTGTTGGTTCTGTCTGATTTTCTGCTTCAGGCTCTCCGATGTGAACAGCATGTTTACCCTTCTCACTCATACGGGTGTGTGTGTGTGTGTGTGTGTGTGTGTGTGTGTGTGTGTGTGTGTGTGTGTGTGTGTGTGTGTGTGTGTGTGTGTGCGCGCACTCATGACGGTGCATTACATCAGTGTGTGGATTACGGTAGGATTAGCAGGGCAGGCTAATAGGAAGACAGCTGGTGTCTGAACTAGCACACAGAGAGAAGACATCTGATCTCAGGTCAGAAGTGTAGAGTCTGAAGACTGGATGTCCTCATCATCGTCATCATCGAGGGCCAAAATACTGTCATCATGTAAACACGCGTTCGCTTTGTGCACTGAGACACAGGCAGTGTTTCGTCACGGCGGAGTCGTCGGCTGACTACTCTGATGGACAGTCTGTTCAGACCTCTCTACATCGTCTACATCTTCTACATCTTCTACATCTTCTCCACGTTCCTCACTTTAGGAACCGTCACCTGAACAACAGATTTATCAACACCGTACAGCGGCCATTCTGATTCCACCGCAGACGATTAGGCTAGTTTAATAAAGCTTTTATAAACTCTGTCGTCTCGTCAGCCAAATGTGGGCGGGGCCACAGAAAATAATCTAGACTAATCAGATCAGACGACCTGACACTCTCTCTCACACACACACACACACACACACACTCAGCACAGGGGTGATAGCGTTCACTACTACGTGAGCCACTAGATGAGATGGCGAGGCCAGTCTGGTGCGGCTCACCGGCAGTACGGATCAGTCGTCTTCAGTCTAGTCTGTAAAGTCCTGTAGAGGTTCTAGCTGGTGTGACAAGGCGAGTCCGTAGGAGGTGGATTAGATAGAAAAGGGCGGACGTGCCGAGACGTCTGCAGTTTGGTTTTCGTGGTGTGACTGACAGCTTGGCTTGACTGAACCATGTCAGCTGTAGACCTTTATTCCAGATGGTAAGCACCATAGATGTCGGTTGTAGCCGTCCTCAGAGCTGGAGCTGCATGTTAGCTAGCAGCGTCGCTTCACATAATCCAGAGTAGTTTACATGCTTTATTTTTAGCTTCGTGTTTACACGGGTCAGTTCCCCATGCGTCCAACAGGGAGCTACCCAGTATGGACCACAGTACACTGGTTTGTGGATGTGGCAGTATGACGGTCTGTCTGTGGGCTCAGACAGTGGTTTAACAGACCCTTATGAGCTGGAAACAGGTAGCAGAGTCAGCAGTGTTGATGCCGTTGGCGTCTAAAACACTCTCAGGGGTGTAATGATTGGAAATGTGTGCTGAATCATCCTAATATTAACATACTGCCCCTCACAGGGAGGTAGGTGGTGGGGCACCACACACCGTCTCCATTCAGCTAGCTTAGCGAGGTCGGCTTTTAACGTGAAGCAGTGTTGCCATGATGATAAATGGAGTTTGTGATGTATCGTAGCTCAGCTGGTCAACTGAAACACATTCTCTAGCAGACGGCAGAGCAAGATGGTGACCCGTGCATGCCAGCTGTGTTCCAGCTGTTTGGATGCCTCTTCAGTGGTTTATCTCAGGTGTTTAGTGGTGGTACAAGGTGGCCCTTGTGTGCAGGTGTATTCCAGGTGTGTAATAAGAAGTATCTCGGATGGTGTATTTTGGGTATTTGCTGTGGGTATCAGGTGTACCAGGTGTGTACTAGCTGTGTCCAGGTATGCTCCCAGGTCCGTGGAGGCCTCTGTGGGGATTTGCCTTGTCTGTTTATAGGTGTGTGTGTTTATAAGTGTGTGTCCTCGGGGTTGAGGACATGTCGTTGGGGGGTAATCTCAGCATGCAGTGGGAGAAGCGGCGCTACATGAAACAGTCCATCGTAACGCCGCACATCAGCACTCTGAACCAGGTTGGTCATGACTTTGATGTGTGTGTGTGTGTGTGTGTGTGTGTGTGTGTGTGTGTGGTGTGAAGTAACTACATCATATCATTCACTCTCCTGAGAGGGTGATTGGCTGCAACCTACCAGCCCTCCAGGACACTGAGGCGAATAGGAAAGATCTTGGTCGACCCTTCCAACGCAGACCATGGTCTCTTCAGCACACTCCCCTCTGGCATGAGGATAAGGTCTATAAAAACCAGAACCTCCATTGCCTACCAACACAGGGATTGCCGGTTTGAATCCCCATGTTGCCTCTGGCTTGGTCGGCGTCCCTACAGACACAATTGGCCGTGTCTGCGGGTGGGAAGCCGGATCTGGGTATGTGTCCTGGTCGCTGCACCAGCGCCTCCTCTGGTCGGGCGGGGCACCTGTCCAGGGGGGAGGGGGAACTGGGGGGAATAGCGTGATCCTCACTCATGCTACATCCCCCTGGTGAAACTCCTCACTGTCAGGTGAAAAGAAGCGGCTGGCGACTCCACATGTATCAGAGGAGACATATGGTAGTCTGCAGCCCTCCCCGGATCAGCAGAGGGGGTGGAGCAGCGACCGGGACGGCTCGGAAGAGTGGGGTAATTGGCCAAGTACAAGTGGAGAGAAAAAGGGGAAATTCCACAAAAAACCCCCCAAAAAAACAAACCCAGAACCTCACGCCACAAGAACAGCTTCTTCTCCACAGCAGTAGGCCTTCTATCAAGCCCCCAGACACCCCCAGATCCCCTGACACCCCGCAGCCCCTTTTATCTGCCCTACCATGCTCTCTGTACATGCACACCCTGCATACAACCTGCACTACCCTGGAAAAAACTCTTATTCGGTAAATAACTTCTTAAAATTCTCATTGAACTTGTGATGAATACAGCTCCTGCTGCCCAGCGCGGGGCATTAGGCTGCCACGTGGTCTCATGTTCAACTCTGAACCCTGTTAATAGCACCTTACTTTCATTCTTATTTCATTTTATCGTGTGTGTGTGTGTGTGTGTGTGTGTGTGTGTGTGTGTATGTATATATATATATATATATATGTATATATATACACTACCGTTCAAAAGTTTGGGATCACCCAAACAATTTTGTGTTTTCCATGAAAAGTCACACTTATTCACCACCATATGTTGTGAAATGAATAGAAAATAGAGTCAAGACATTGAAAAGGTTAGAAATAATGATTTGTATTTGAAATAAGATTTTTTTTACATCAAACTTTGCTTTCGTCAAAGAATCCTCCATTTGCAGCAATTACAGCATTGCAGACCTTTGGCATTCTAGCTGTTAATTTGTTGAGGTAATCTGGAGAAATTGCACCCCACGCTTCCAGGAGCAGCTCCCACAAGTTGGATTGGTTGGATGGGCACTTCTTTGAGCAGATTGAGTTTCTGGAGCATCACATTTGTGGGGTCAATTAAACGCTCAAAATGGCCAGAAAAAGAGAACTTTCATCTGAAACTCGACAGTCTATTCTTGTTCTTAGAAATGAAGGCTATTCCATGCGAGAAATTGCTAAGAAATTGAAGATTTCCTACACCGGTGTGTACTACTCCCTTCAGAGGACAGCACAAACAGGCTCTAACCAGAGTAGAAAAAGAAGTGGGAGGCCGCGTTGCACAACTGAGCAAGAAGATAAGTACATTAGAGTCTCTAGTTTGAGAAACAGACGCCTCACAGGTCCCCAACTGGCATCTTCATTAAATAGTACCTGTTAGAGCCTGTTTGTGCTGTCCTCTGAAGGGAGTAGTACACACCGGTGTAGGAAATCTTCAATTTCTTAGCAATTTCTCGCATGGAATAGCCTTCATTTCTAAGAACAAGAATAGACTGTCGAGTTTCAGATGAAAGTTCTCTTTTTCTGGCCATTTTGAGCGTTTAATTGACCCCACAAATGTGATGCTCCAGAAACTCAATCTGCTCAAAGAAGTGCCCATCTAACCAATCCAACTTGTGGGAGCTGCTTCTGGAAGCGTGGGGTGCAATTTCTCCAGATTACCTCAACAAATTAACAGCTAGAATGCCAAAGGTCTGCAATGCTGTAATTGCTGCAAATGGAGGATTCTTTGACGAAAGCAAAGTTTGATGTAAGAAAAATCTTATTTCAAATACAAATCATTATTTCTAACCTTGTCAATGTCTTGACTCTATTTTCTATTCATTTCACAACATATGGTGGTGAGTAAGTGTGACTTTTCATGGAAAACACGAAATTGTTTGGGTGATCCCAAACTTTTGAACGGTAGTGTATATATAAAATTAATTCTTTTTAACTTTTGTCTTTACTATTTACTGCTCATTTTCCCCTCTTGCACCAACATTCCAAGACAGATTCCTTGTGTGTTCTTGTACTTGGCAATAAATCTGATTCTGATTCTGATGTTAGTAAGCCCCCTCTTTTTGAAGTTGTGTAGCTCCATACAGCAGCGGCACGGTGGCGCAGTGGTTAGCGCGGCCACCTCACAGCAAGAAGGTCCTGGGTTTGAGCCCCAGGGTAGTCCAGTTTTGGGGGTCATCCTGGGTCGTCGTCTGTGTGGCGTTTGCATGTTCTCCCCGTGTCTGCGTGGGTTTCCTCCCACAGTCCAAGGACATGTAGGTCAGGTGAATCGGCTGTACTAAATTGTTCCTAGATGTGAATGTGTGTGTGTGGGCCCTGTGATGGCCTGGCGGCCTGTCCAGGGTGTCTTCCCGCTTGATGCTCAATGACTGCTGGGATAGGCTCCAGCATCCCGGTGACCCTGAGAGCAGGATAAGTGGTTTGGATAATGGGTGGATGGATGGATGCATAGCTCCATACAGGCAGAGTTATGACTGATGTCCCACCTTGATCCTGAGATGAATTGGTGGGATTCACAAAAAAATTGCCGTCTTTTAATCCTGCAGCTCTAACAAGTGGTCTGCTAGTGAGTTATTGAACAGATGTTAAGGTTACCTGTCGGCAGTTCTGATGAAGGATTTATCCTCTACCTCTCTCTGTCTCTCCTTTCATCCTCTCCTCAGATCGTTGGGATGCTGAAGGAGTTGGATGACATGAAGACTCAATATGAGAAAATGGTCTCGGAGCTGCTGCACTGGATCAGAACCAAGGTAAGAGCCCAATACTATTGCTAAAATTAAAATGTTCCTATTGAGTGGAACAGGTCTCTTATTTCGTGCTCATAATTATGAAGTCTTGCATCATAACAACACAGTGTACGTATTTTAGGTATATTTGTGCAACCTTGATAAATATGATTGATAAATACATTAATCGGTTGATTGGCTGATTGAAGGTGGTCCAGCTAAATGACAGAACCTTCCCCAACTCACTGAGGGAGATGCAGACACTGATGACAGCCTTCAAGTGCTACCGCACCGTGGAGAAGCCTCCGAAATACCAGGTCAGACAGCAGCCAGCACTCACAACACATCGATTCAGTACAGCCTGCTAACCTACATCCCACAATTTTCGCCCTGCAGCCTACATTCTGCACATACAACCTGGAGCCTACATCCGACAACCTAGAGCCTACATCCGACAACCTACATTTTAAAACCTACAGCATACAGCCTACCTCCTACAATTTACATCCAGCAACCTACATCTCACTTCCCACAACTTACACCCTACAACCTACATCATAGAACCTACAGCCTACAGCCTGCACCCTACATCTACAATTTACATACTACAAGCTATATCTTACAGCCTACATCCTACAACCTGCAGCCTACACCTTATAAGCTACATCCTGCAACATACAGACTACAACCGACATCCAACAACTTTCATCTTAAAACCTACTTTCTACAGCCTACATCTAACAACTTACAGCCTACATTTTACAGCACACATCCGACAGCCTATAATCTGCAGACTATAACCTACATTTTAAAACTTTTACAACCTTCACCCTACAAGCTACACCCTAAAACTTACATTTTAAAACCTACAGCCTACATACTACAACCTACATCCTATGATCCTACTTTCTACATCATACACCCTACCTACACCCTACGTCCTACTTCCTACAATCAGTGTACCCCTTAAGTCCTCAAACTTTGCGCCTTCCTTCCCCCCAACTTACAACCTCTGATCTGGCCTCACTCTCTTCCAGGAACGCGGGGCAATCGAAGCTCACCTGTTCAGTCTGAAAACTCAGCTGGCAGCTAACAACCAATGGGCTTACATTCTGCCAGAGGGTACACACACACACACACACACACACACACACACACACACACACACACACACACACACACACACACACACACACACAGAGGTCCAAAACAAAAAGAGTACAAAACAAAAATAGTGTTTTTGTATGCCTCTGTATTACAGTACATCTTATAGTGTGTGTGTGTGTGTGTGTGTGCATAGGTAAAACCCTGGGTGACATAGAAAAGAACTGGGCTCTACTGGAGAAAGCAGAACACGAAAGGGAGAAAGACCTGCAGGGGGCGCTGTTACGCCTGGAGCACCTTGAACAGCTGGCTCAGAAGTTCGGAAGGAAGGTTGGTGGAGAGATACTCCTCCGTCATCCTGCTGATGCGGGGTCATGACAGCAAGGAGTAGAAGTACCGTTTATCTTCTCACGCATTTCTCACGCTTACTTGATCATTATTCTACTGTTTTATTATTTTCACATTCCGTTTTCTGTGGCTTGTTTCGGCCGGTCCTGTTTTACAAGGCTAACCTTGTACGGTACCATTTGCTTGTTTTGGGTCGCTAATTTGTGTTACAGACCCACAATCTGAAAGAAATGGAGGTTTCTGGGTTTTTCTTCACTCGTCTTACTTACGTAGCGTCAGGCAGACTCGTGGATTCCTTTTTAATGTCTGTGTGAAGTTTGTAGGTATGTTGAATGGTGTGCTAGCTTAGCTTAGTTTAGCATAGCTTAGCGTAGCTTAGGTTAGCGTACATTAGCTTATCGTAGCATAGCTTATCGTAGCTTAGCATAGCTTAGGTTAGTTTAGCGTAGTTTAGCATAGCTTAGCTTAGTTTAGCTCAGTTGCTCGGAGTCTAACAGGATCGCTAGCAGCTCCTCTCCAAATAGAGAAAATACACCTTCTCCGAAGCGGATCGTTAGTACTGTTGACTCATAATCATAGTGTTGTCAGTTTTTACCAGCCAGCGTTTTCACAAGTATATGCACAATCCTAAAAATCAGATTATTATAGTTTAAATGATTTTTTTTTTCGTAGTGCGTCGTCTTCTACGGCAGAAGAAGGCAGGCGTAGTGTGTTACAGAAAAATAGTTCAAAAAATAAAGTAAAGGGGCGCTCGGGATCAAGGTAAAAGTAAAGCTTTTCCATCAGTAAGCTAAACCAGACATGCAGCGAGCCAGCCCTGCTGATCCACGTACACATTTCACACTCCGACAATGTAAAATGTGTATCTGATGGGGCGTCCGGTGGCGTAGCAGTCTATTCTGTTGCCTACCAACACGATGATCGCCGGTTCGAATCCCCGCGTTACCTCCGGCTTGGTCGGGCGTCCCTACTACACAATTGGCTATGTTTGCGGGTGGGAAACTGGATGTGGCTATGTGTCCTGGTCACTGTACTAGCGCCTCCTCTGGCCGGTCGGGGCGCCTGTTCGAGGGGGGGGGTTTGGGGGGAATAGCTTGATCCTCCCACGCGTTACGCCCCCCTGGTGAAACTCCTCACTGTCAGGTGAAAAGAAGCTGCTGGCGACTCCACATGTATGGGAGGAGGCATGTCTGCAGCCCTCCCCCGACCAGCAGAGGGGGTGGAGCAGAGACTGGGACGGCTTGGAAGAGTGGGGTAATTGGCCAGGTACAATTGGGGAGAAAAAGTGTGTGTGTGTGTGTGTGTGTGTGTGTGGGGGGGGGGGGGACAAAACAATTTCAACTTTGAACTTTGGTTGTCACAAATGATTAATCGATTATTTAATTTTTGCAACCCATCCCTGTTCTGAAGAACAGTGAGTTTGTCGTGTCTTTTTAAATCTCAAGCTGTTGCTAACGGTGTTTTCTTGGGGTCCCAGGCGGCACTGAGAGAGAGTTACCTGGAGGACACGCTGAGGCTGATCCGGCGGCAGAACGTCAGCAGTCTCTCCGGCCTGGAGGAAGCCCAGGCGGCCACTCGCCGCCTGGAGGCCCTGCAGACTGACGCTGTGGCCCGGGAGCCACGCTTCACCGCCCTCCGAGACATGGCGCGGTCCATAGAGCAGGGCAACTACCACAGCAAGGAGCAGGTCACCAGGAGGTGAGAGAGCAAGAGAGAGTCCCTGCTGGGAAAAAAACCCATCTGAAACATGTCGCCCCACTTAGAAAAGATGTGTTTTCAGATTTAACCATGTTAGTGTGGACACACTGACTTTATTTACTCACTGGTGTCTGGTCTGTCCATCCTCTGGAGACAGACCTGCCGTTGTTTAATGACTGTGTGTGTGTGTGTGTGTGTGTGTGTTCGTTCGTGTTCTCCAGGGAGGAGAGTATCAGTCGTCGTTGGAAGGACCTGCTACGGCAGCTGGAGGAGCACAGGGTGCTGCTGGGAAATGTAGTTAAAACCTTCAGCATCCTGCGAGACATCGATCTTGTCTCACAGGAACTCAAGGAACTACAGGTACGTGTGTGTGTTTGTGTGTGTGTGTGTGTGTGTTTATGTAAATGTAGTTTGGTGTGTAAAAGGCTGCGGAGGCTCAGGCACTGTTCTGGAATCAGTTCCTCATAATCTAAATTCCCTTTAAAGTAGCACCAGGTAGCTTTTCTGTTTCACCATCCATCCATTATCCAAACCGCTTGTCCTGCTGTCAGGGTGGTGAGGATGCCGGAGCCTATCCCAGCAGTCACTGGGCGGCAGGCGGGGGGACACCCTGGACAGGCCGCCAGGCCATCACAAGTTATCTATTTGTAGAAGCAGGAAAAATTGAATTAGTAATGGCTCAGAGGAAGAGTTATTTGTTTTGTCCGTCACAAGGGTGAAGGCGAGAGTCCGAGTGGATTTTGGTTTCTTCCCTCTAATGAACAACTCAGACGAGTTTATTGTGCGGTGGTGTTGCTCAGTTAGTGAGGGGCAGTTGGTGTTGAATTCTGGTTTTGCATAATGTTTGTTTGAACCCTTTAGGCATATGTAACTTGAACCACTTTTAAAAAAAGTTTCAAGCATCTTTTACTATTACTCATTTTATTCGAGTATTGTTTGTTTTCTATGAGCCCGCGACCCTGAGAGCACGATAAGCGGTTCAGATAATGGATGGATGGATGGTTTTACGTTTTCTGTGCCTCCAGTTTTTGCTTGGAAAAATCTGTCTGTCTGCCAGCCCATCTTTTCTCTCTCTCTCGCTCTCTGTCTGTCTGTCTGTCTCTCTCTCTCAGGTACTGGCCACGTCCTGTAAGTATGGAAAGCAGCTTGCGGAGGTGGAGGCTCTGCTGCAGAAGCAGGATCTTTTGGAGGCTCAGATCTCCGCCCATGGAGAAACCATCACCGTCATCAGCAGCAGCTCTCTCAAGGTTCACTCACATTTCAACCCTTTATCCAGAATGAGGGGATGAACTTCTGTCTTCCGTCAGCGATACACACCCACTCACTTCGTTCCACAAACACCTAAAAACTCTTCTCTTACAGTCCTGTTACTCACCACTGGTGACTGGTAATACTATCACTACTATTACTACTACTACTACAAGTACTACTACTAAAAACTTTACTATTATTACAACTACTACTGTTATTGCTACTACTACTACTGTTTCTGCTGCTACTATTTCTACTACCAGTACTACTACTACTGTTTCTGCTACTACTACTACTACTACTACTACTGTTTCTGCTACTACTACTACCTCTGCAACTACTTTTTCTGCCACTACTACTACTGTTTCTGCTACTACTACTACTGTTTTTGCTACTACTACCTCTACTACTACTACCGTTTCTGCTAATACTACTACTATTACTACCACTGTTTCTGCTGCTGCTACTACCAGTACTACTACTACTACTACTGTTTATGCTACTAACACTACTACTGCTACTTCCGCTACTGCTACCCCTACTACTAGCACTGTTACTGCTACCGCTACAACTGTTACTGCTATTACTATTAGTACTGCTACTGCCTGTATTTATAATGATAAAAGTAATAATGATGCTGGTTTCTCTGTGTGTTTCCCAGGGGAAGGCGAGAGACGCCCAGCAGATCCAGACCAGAGTCAAGGCCCTCAACGCCCAGTATAACTCACTGGTTTCCCTCAGCAGCACCAGGTCCTCCACCTCTCCCAGACTGATCCACAAAGTTTGAAAAGTTGTAGATGACATGTATGCTTCTAAATCGAACCCTGTCCCTCCTCTCCCCCTATCAGGAGGAAGCAGTTGGAGGGCCAGCTGCATTTGTTTGAGTTCTTCAATGACTGTGAGGAGTTGGAAGCCTGGGTCTATGAACGCTGGCTGAGCCTGCAGACAGCTGGACTGGGACGGGACCTCAACCAAATACAACTGGCCATACAGAGACACAAGGTCTCTCTCTCTCTCTCTCTCTCTCTCTCTCTCTCTCTCTCTCTCTCTCTCTCTCTCTCTCTCTCTCTCTCTCTCTCTCTCTCTCGCTCTCTCTCCCTCACACAAACACGCACACACACACATATACAAAAGTGTGAAGCAACCAGAGAGCATGAGAAAATACACAAGTACACAGTAAATTACGTAGTTGGGGGTAGCTTAGCACACGGGTACCTAGTAGTCTACTGCAAAGTAAGTAAGTCATTTATTTGTCAAAAGGTGCCCAGTCCGCATGGGCTTACAAGACACTACAAACAAGAGCAATAACACAATGAGAGCGAAAGAACAAATATAACACACCTCCATACATGTCAAACAATGTCAAACTAAAGATGTTATATAATATTATTTTATACTACACGATTTATTTACATGCTATATGTATATAAAATACATCATATATCATTATTATATTAACATTTTATTATATTGTACATGGAAAATGGTGGCTTGCTCCCTCCGGGTTGGGGATGAGTTGTTGCCTCAAGTGAAGGAGTTCAAGTATCTATCTCAGGGTCTTGTTCACGAGTGAGGGTAGGATGGAGCAGGAGATTGACAGGCGGATTGGTGCAGCATCAGCAGTAATGTGGACGTTGTACTGGACCGTTGTGGTGTAGAGGGAGCTGAGCTGGAAGGCAAAGCTCTCAATTTACCAGTCAGTCTTTGTTCCAACCCTCACCTATGGTCATAAGCTTTGGGTAGTGACTGAAAGGGTGAGATCGCGGATACAAGCAGCTGAAATGAGTTTCCTCTGTAGGGTGTCTGGGCTCAGCCTTAGAGATAGGGTGAGGAGCTCGGACATCTGGAGGGAGCTCGGAGTAGAGCTGCTGCTCCTTCACGTCGAAAGGAGCCAGTTGAGGTGGTTTGGGCTTCTGATCAGGATGCCTCCTGGGTGCCTTCCTTTGGAGGTTTACCAGGCACGGCTAACTGGGAGGAGACCCCAGGGTAGACCCAGAACTCACTGGAGCGACTACATGTCCAATCTGGCCTGGGAACGCCTTGGGATCCCCCAGAAGGAGCTGGAGGATGTTACTGGGGGGAGGGACGTCTGGAGTGCCCTACTTAGCTTGCTGCCACCGTGACCTGACCCCGGAGAACCGGCTGAAGATGAATGAATGAATATGTTATACATATATATAATATATACTATATACATATATATCTGTACAATTATTTACCACATTACATAATGTATGTTATAAATACACTGTTACAGCCATAAAACGGCTTTGGTACAATCTTATACTAATAGTGAGACTAAAAGAGGGGACTGTTAATAGTAATAGTGCTAATGGTAAACTCCTGTCCATCATGGTATCAGGTTCTGGAGGCTGAGGTTCTGGCTCACGATACTGTCTGTCAGGAGCTCCTGTCTCGGGGTCAGGAGCTGGGCTCTAAACAGAACCAGCCCAGCCAGCGAGCTGTCCACAAGTGGGTCAGAACCCTGAAGAGGCAGTGGAGACACTTGCTGGATGAGGTGACGGGCCGCAGGAACAGACTGCAGGCCGCCGCCGCCATCAAACAGGTCAGTGACCACACAGATGGAGGAGAGGAAGTACAGTATGGAGTTACAGGAAATATACAGGTTTTTTTTTTTTTTACAACATGGGTCTTATTTTTGTAGTTTTTCCATTGTGCATATTGGTTATGATATCATTGTCCTCACATTTTGGAAATTTTGGACACGGGACCACTGCTGGACTCAGCTTTACAGCGGAGTCTTATGGGACAAGTGAACAGGAGTGTTAAACGTGTCTTTTAAACAACAACCCCCCCTAGTGTGTCAGTCAGACTGTGTCCATGACCGTCCATTATGTATGGCTTCTCTATTGTGCTGGCGGGCTAGATTATGGATGTTACTTATACCTACAGTAAGTATAGTTTGCTACTCCCTGCAGGGTGAACCAGGAAGTAGATCAGCAATGTCCTCCACTACTGATCATATTGGACATCTCACATCATAACTTTTAACTTTCACTTCCAAATATGTGGTTTAGATGATTGCTTGCGTTCATCAGTCTGGTGAATGCGTCCCTGCCTGAAGATTCTGTCTCGCAGCCATCACCAGAACCATCCAGATGTTAGCTAACACACCAACTCCTCTGCTCAGTACTTTGCAGACCTAGCGGAGGCCGACTCCTGGCTGGTGGACAGAAAACCGCTGCTGACCAGCCATGATCATGGGAAGGATGAGTCGAGCACGGCAGTGCTGCTGCAGCGCCACCTGCGGTTGGAGAAGGAGATGTCGGCTTACGCTTCGGAGATTAGACGTTGCGGAGAACAGGCCAGGAACGCCGCCCAGCTCGTTCCTCTCACAGTGAGCTGACTCCATTTTCTCTGTTTTCCCCCAGTGAGGACTCTGCTCATCGTAGCATCTGTGAAGTTGTAATGAGGAGGTGTTTGTCATTTTTACTTGATAAGTGTCTAAAATGGTTACTCGATTACCAGAATCATAACGGATTAATGTTCTGTCGCTTGACTAATCGAGTACTCGACTAATCATTTCGTTACTAGTCCAGGATCGTCTGCTTGTTAAGCACCGTCTGCTTTCAGATAAACCAAATTAATCAGTTTCAGATCTGAAGTTGTAAATTCTCGATTACAGGGATTCCCCTCCCCCCCTTTTCTCCCCAGTTGTACTTGGCCAATTACCTCACTCTTCCGAGCCGTCCTGGTCGCTGCGCCACCCCCTCTGCCAATCTGGGGAGGGCTGCAGACTACCACATGCCTCCTCCGATACATGTGGAGTCGCCAGCCGCTTCTTTTCACCTGACAGTGAGGAGTTTCGCCAGGGGGACGTAGTGCATGGGAGAATCACGCTATTCCCCCCAGTTCCCCCTCCCCCCCAAACAGGCGCCCCGACTGACCAGAGGAGATGCTAGTGCAGCGACCAGGACACATACCTACATCTGACTTCCCACCCGCAGACACAGCCAATTGTGTCTGTAGGGACGCCCAACCAAGCCAGAGGTAACACGGGAATTCGAACTGGAGATCCCATGTTGGTAGGCAGCGGAATAGACCGCCACGCTACCCGGACGCCCCCATCACAGGGATTTCTATCATTGCATCAGAGAAACATACCGGCAACGACAATAATAGAGACATTTATTAATAGCTTAATGGCCACCAACAATAGAATCAATGAGTAAATTAATATATGAAGGAATGAATCAGAAAATGGAATGTCAGAATCAAATATGTAAATGAAATAAGGACAACAGAGCTTATCTCGCAGTTGGGCGATGTTATCAGAGGGTGTGTGATTCTCAGAAGAGAAGGCAGGCGCTGTAAAACGTGGTTAAAATCGTTCTAGGTCTTAAAGTGAGGATGTTAGATTACTACCCTACATCGACTCTTATCAAAGGCAGCACATGTGATCGGAGCCTACTTTAGATGTTGCATCGAGGCAGAGATGGTCCGGTTCTGCTAGTGGCCGAAAGACAGTCCATGAAGTCTTACTCCCGACTCCTGTGTGAGGGTTGACCCACTGGGGAGACGATGTTACCAGTGACAGCTTGGGAAGGTCATTGAATGGTCTCCTTGTCTGTGGTGGACTGCTCCTCATGACAAAGACATGGAGCCTCTCGGCTGTTCGATGTCTGTTTGGCCCTCCAGAGAGAGAGAGCAAGAGAGAGAGAGAGAGAGAGACAGACAGACAGACAGGCAGACAGAAAGACACAGACAGACAGGCAGGTAGGCAGACAGACAGACAGACAGCAGTTAGACAGACAGACAGACAGGCAGGAAGAGAGACAGACAGACATGCAGAAAGACAGATAGATAGGCAGGCAGACAGACAGACGGGCAGGCAGACAGACAGACACAGACAGGCAGGCAGACAGACAGACAGAAGACAGGCAGACAGACAGACAGGCAGACATGGAGTCCTCATTACACAGTGATTGTTCCAGTCAAACAACATTGGGCACCAGAGTAGCCGCTTCATCAGAGGAGTGATTCACTGATTGAGAACACATGACATCACTACCTGAAACTAAAGGGCAGAATAAACCGAGTGAAAGAAATTAGAATAAATAAGAATAGATGGAAGACATGGTTGAATGTAATGTTTGGATGAAGGTCATATCGGCATCATGTAGCTCCAAATATAAAATTGCAAATAACAAAAGATGCTCTTTGAATAAAGTGGTCAATTTGAAAGGATTTCCATATTTGGTGTGGTGGGTGATGTGTGGAGGGGGGCTTAAAAAAACAAAATTACCTTTACAGCTGTAGTCATAGGCCTATATATTCTCAACCATGAAGTATTTTCTTACACTAAGTGCATTTAGAAACTGTTTGAGGTGTTGTGCAAATCTCTGTCATGGACAGAGTTTAAATATCGATAATAGATTTCTTTATCTATAAGAATGATCCTTGATTAAGATGTATGGAAAGGGGGGGTGGCAGTTTTCCCACACAGTTTTGTTTATTTTATCATTTTGTTTAAAGGTATAATTCACAATAGATGCACACAGCAGCTGTCCACCACACTTATGCCGTTGTTTTGGTCAAACTTCATAAATATTCAGGCGTCCGGGTGGCATGGCGGTCTATTCCATTGCCTACCAACATGGGCATCGCTGGTTCAAATCCCCGTGTTACCTCTAGCTTGGTCGGGCATCCCTACAGACACAGTTGGCCGTGTCTGCGGGTGGGAAGCCGGATGTGGGTATGTGTCCTGCTCACTGCACTAGCGCCTCCTCTGGTCGATCGGGGGGCCTGTTCGGGGGGGAGGGGGAACTGGGGGGGAATAGCTTGATCCTCCCACACGCTACGTCCCCCTGGTGAAACTCCTCACTGTCAGGTGAAAAGAAGCAGCTGACGACTCCACACTGTATCGGAAGAGGCATGTGGTAGTCTGCAGCCCTCCCCGGATCGGCAGAGGGGGTGGAGCAGCGACCGGGACGGCTTGGAAGAGTGGGGTAATTGGCCAAGTGCAATTGGGGAGAGAAAGGGCGAAAAATCCATTCATCTATCCATTATCCAAACCGCTTATCCTGCTCTCAGGGTTGCGGGAATGCTGGAGCCTATCCCAGCAGTCATTGGGCAGCAGGCGGGGAGACACCCTGGACAGGCTGCCAGGTCATTACAGGGCCCACACACACACAGTCACACCTAGGGACAATTTTAGTACGGCCGATTCACCTGCCCTACATGTCTTTGGACTGTGGGAGGAAACCGGAGCACCCGGAGGAAACGGGGAAAAATCCAAAGAAAAAAAAAAACCTTCATAAAAACCAGCCAATGCCACAGTGCTTTCAGTTCATTTCGAGGCTTCCAGGCATCTCTATTTCTCAAACGATGTTGTTTTACGCAGAGTTGATCTGACGGGGAGTTACATCATGTTCCTTGTATTGTGGCAGTACTCCATAGTCACATTGCAGCACATGCAATTCCAGATTTGACCTTTAAAAAATAAAAAATGAGACCTCTCAACATTTCCGTCGTCTTCTTCCTATGTAGGTGGAACCCCAGCAGAATAAGATGAACCAGTACAGCGATTCATCCAGTGAGGAGGAGGGGCCAGGAGCAGTGACATCATCATCCAGAGGTGGGGAGCCTGCGGTGACCTCCTCCTCTCAGAGGTGGGAGAGCAGAGCTAAGGTCCGCTTCAGGTACACCAGAGGTACGTAAGCACCCTTCACCGTCCGTTACCACAGTACAGACACCAGTCAAATACTGCTCAGGTTACACCAGTAGTACTCAACCACGTGACACAGTGAGTTATGTGCTTGCAGGTCTTCATAACAACCCAACACTACACCATCTGATTTCAATAACCAGTCCTCTGTCTGGCTGAAGGCGTGTTAATCAGTGAAATAAGCTGCTGTAGTATTGGTTTGGAATGAAAACCTGCGTACACATGGTCCGTCATGTCACATGGTTCAGTATCGCAGATATAGACTGGGTCTGCTAAGTAGGAATCTTAACCAGACAATAGGGCTGTGTATTGGCAAGAATTTGGTGAAACGATTCATATTATGAATGGTAGTGCAGTGGTTAGCGCGGTCGCCTCACAGCAAGAAGGTCCCGGGTTCGAGCCCCGGGGTAGTCCAACCTTGGGGGTCATCCCGGGTCATCCTCTGTGTGGAGTTTGCATGTTCTCCCGTGTCTGTGTGGGTTTTCCTCCGGGTGCTCCGGTTTCCTCCCACAGTCCAAAGACATGTAGGTCAGGTGAATCAGCCGTAGTAAATTGTCCCTAGATGTGAGTGTGTGTGTGTGTGTGTGTGTGTGTGTGTGTGTGTGTGTGTGTGTGTGTGTGTGTATGTGTGTGTGTGTGTGTGTGATGGCCTGGCGGCCTGTCCAGGGTGTCTCCCGGCCTGCCGCCCAATGACTGCTGGGATAGGCTCCAGCATCCCCGTGACCCTGAGAGCAGGATAAGCGGTTTGGATAATGAAAGAATGAATGAATGATTCATATTATGATAAAAATGTCATGATTCAATATATTGTTATATTTTATAATTCTACTAACTCTGCGATATATCACAAAATGTGTCCAAATTTATGTAAATTTAAATATATAAAACACTTCAATACTTGGCGGCGTGGTGGCACAGTGGTTAGCACGGTCACCTCACAGCAAGAAGGTCCTGCGTTCGAGTCCCGGGGTAGTTCAACCTTGGGGGTCGTCCCGGGTTGTCCTCTGTGTAGAGTTTGCATGTTCTCCCCATGTTTGAATGGGTTTCCTCCCACAGTCCAAAGACATGTAAGTCAGGTGAATTGGCGGTACTAAATTGTCCCTAGGAATGAAAGGGTGTGTGTGTGTCGGCCCTGTGATGGCCTGGTGGCCTGTCCGGGGTGTCTCCCCGCCTGCCACCCAATGACTGCTGGAATAGGCTCCAGCATCCCTGCGACCCTGAGAGCAGGATAAGCGGTTAAGACAAGGGATGGATGGACTTCAATACTTTTCACTCATAGCTAGTGTGAGGATGACGTCTCCTGCTGTTGTGGTTCAGCCCTGATACAATGCTGCACCTGCCACCTAGTGGTCAGAGATGGAAACTACTCAATGGAGTACAGACACTGCCACATCTCTTTATGTGTCATCATAAGAATTGACACTGCTTTCGAAAATCAGTACAATACTATGTGTGAAGTCATTGTGATATGCAAGTGTGTCAGTATTTTCCTACACCACTACTAGACACTGTACCAGACACTATAACAGGAAACTAACCACATTTTGCTCTCCCCATCTGATATTGAGAAATTGGTGCACATATTTGTCACTAACAGGCTTTACTATTACGATGCATTGCTGTCAGGATTAACAAAGAAAACCATAAGATGGTTACAACCGGTCAAGAATTCTGTGGCTGGCGTGCTAGCAAAACAAAGAGAATATATCACATCAACCCTCTCTGGACACCTCTTCCATGGCTTCCAAGAAGTGATTTTAAGATTCTTTTACTGATCTATAAATATGTAAATGGTTTTGCGTCTGATTACATTACGGACATGTTGTTTAAATACATTCCTCATAGAGTTGTCAGATCCACAGGTAATCTTCTTGAACAGCAACATTTAAAACATTTATATTCAAAAAACGTTTTTAATTGTGCGTTCAGCGAGGGTGAATGAGCATCTACTTTTTCAATAGCTGCTAATTTGCTATTGATTAACTGAGGGTTCTGTGATGTCATTGTATTTCCTTATCAGAATCAGAATCCGATTTATTGCCAAGTACAAGAACATACAAGGCATTTGTCTTGGTATGTTGGTGCAAGAGGGAAAATTAACAGTAGGAAGTAAGGTGCAATCATCACCAGTTCAAAGTTGAACATGAGACCATGTGGCGGCCCCTGATGCCCGTCACTGGATCAGAGGGGCTGAATTTGCAGAAAGTTAAATTAGAATTTTAAGACGTTATTTACAGAATAAGAATGGGTTTTTTTTTTTATAGGATAGTGCAGGTTTTATGCAGGGTGACCATATACAGACAGGACAGTAGGGAAGATAAAAGGGGGTGGATGGATGGGTGGGTGGCAATGTCATTATCTGTGGGTGTCTGGGGGTGGGTGGGTTGCAATGTCAGTATCTGTGGGTGTGTGGGGTCTTGTTAGAAAGGCTTACTGTTATAGGGAAGGAGCTGTTCTTGTGGCGTGGGGTTCTGCTTTTTGTAGACCTTAGCCTCTTGCCAGAGGAGAGTGTTTTGAAGAGACCATGGCCTGGGTGGGACGGGTCGGCTATGATCTTTCCGGCTTGCTTCAGTGTACAGATGGCAGGTTGCAGCCAATCACCCTCTCAGTAGAGTGAATGACACGCTGCAGTCTGCTCTTGTCCTTGGCAGTGGCAGCAGCGTACCAGAAAGTGATGGAGGAGATGAGGATGGACTCAATCATGGGAGTGTAAAAGTGCACCATCACTGGCTTTGGCGGGTTGAACTTTTTCAGCTGCCGCAGAAAGTACATCCTCTGCTGTGCCTTCTTGGTGATGGAGCTGATGTTCAGCTCCCACTTGAGGTCCTGGGTGATGATGGTGCCCAGGAAGCGGAAGGATTCCACAGTGTCGACTGGGGGAGCCAGAAAGGGTGATGGGGTCGGGTGGGGCTGGGTACTTTCTGAAATCCACAACCATCTCAACTGTCTTTAGAGCATTGAGCTCCAAGTTGTTTTGGCTGTACCAGGACACCAGATAGTCAATCTTCCACCTGTAGGCACACTCATCCCCACCAAAGATGAGCCCAATAAGGGTGGTGTTGTCAGCAAACTTCAGGAGCTTGACTGACTGATGACAGGAAGTGCAGCTGTTGGTATACAGGGAGAAGAGTAGAAGGGAAAGGACACAGCCTTGAGGGGAACCGGTGCTGATGGTCCAGGAGTCAGAGACATGTTTCCCCAGCTTCACGTGCTGCTTCCTGTCAGATAGGAAGTCAAAGATCCACCTGCAGGTGGAGACAGGCACGTACAGCTGGGAGAGCTATAGCAGATCTGGGATGATGGTGTTGAAGACAGAGCTGAAATCCACAAACAGCATCCTGGCATAGGTTCCTGCAGAGTCCAGGTGCTGGAGGATGACATGGAGTGCTATGTTTACTGCATCGTCTATAGACCTGTTGGCTCTGTAAGTGAACTGCAGGGAGTCCAGGTGTGGGTCAGTGATAGTTTTAAGGTGGGGCAGAACAAGGTGCTCAAAAGACTTCATTACCACAGAGATCAGAGTGACACTTCTGGAGTCAGGTTTTTTTGGGGACAGGGATGATGGTGGAAGTCTTGAAGGAGGCTGGTACATGGTGTGTCTCCAGTGAGATATTAAAAATGTCTGTGTACACTGGACAGCCTGTTAACATCCAGGATGGGGAGAGTCATCCTGTGGTAGGGAAGGAGGATGCCTCTAAGGTGGGCAGTTGTGGAGCGGCCCGGGCCCCTGCTGAGGCGGTGGAGGAAGACGAGCTGATGGTCAGGAGCTGGTGGATGGAGTCACAGGGGATGGTGTCAGGACTTACCCATTGTCTTTCAAATTGGCAGTCAAACTCATTCTGATCGTTGCCCAGGAGCAAATTATTTGTGGAGTGGGGGGCTTTCGGTTTGTAGTTACTGACCTGTCTGAGGCCCTTCCAGATAGAGGCTGAGTTGTTTTCTGAGAACTGCTGTTGAAGTCTTTGAGAGAAGAGTCTTTTAGCATCTCTCACCACCTTGCTAAACCTGTATTTAGACTCTTTAAACCAGATCTTGTACTCACTCCTAAATGTTTCTTCCTTTTCCAACCTAAGCTGTCTGTGTTTAGCTGTAAACTATGGTTTGTCATTTTGTAACCAACCCTGGTGCATGATGGTACACAGCTGTCCTCACAGAAGCTGATGTAAGATGTCACAGTCTCAGTGTACTCATGCAGACTGTTGATCGCAGACCTGAAAACATCCCAGTCAATACAGTCTTAAGCACGTGTAAAAATCCTCCATAGCTTCACTGGTCCAGTTCTTTTTTTGCACCCTCCCTCTTTTTCTCCCCAGTTGTACTTGACCAATTACCCCACTCTTCTGAGCTGTCCTGGTTGCTGCTCTAGCCCCTCTGCTGGTCCGGGGAGGGCTGCAAACTACCACATGCCTCCTCTGATACATGTGGAGTCGCCAGCTGCTTCTTTTCACCTGACAGTGAGGAGTTTCACCAGGGGGACATAGCACATGGGAGGATCATGCTATTCCCCCCAGTTACCCCTCCCCCCTGAACAGGCACCCTGATTGACCAGAGGAGACGCTAGTGCAGCGATCAGGATGCATACCCACACCCGGCTTCCCACCCGCAAACATAGCCAATTGTGTAGTGGGGATGCCCGACCAAGCCGGAGGTACACATTTTAATTTCTGCCTGTATGCAAGAATCAGGTGGACCATGACATGGTCAGAGTGTCCTGGTGCAGCACGGGGTACTGCGTGATAGGCGCTGTTGATTGTAGTGTAACAGTGGTCTTTGGCAGCAGCCATACCAACATGTACCCTGGCTCTGCCAAATGATGGAAGCTAAGCAGGTATGGGCTTGGCTAGTACTTGGTTGGGAGACCTCCCAGGAAAACTGAATTGCGGCTGGAAGTAGTGTTGGTGGGCCAGTAGGGGGCAGTCTTCCCTCTGCTCCTAATGAAAACAACAAATATCAAATCCCAACACCCCCGTGCAGTGACAGGGATACTGTGCTGTAGGAGATGCTGTCCTTCCGATGAGATGTTAAACTGAGGTCCTGACTCACTGTGGTCTTTAAAGATCCCATGGCACTTATCACAAAGAGGAGGGGGTTCCCTGGTGTCCTGGCAACATTCCCAGCCTGGCTCTCTCCATCTGGCCACCTAATCATTCCCCCATGTAACTGGCCCAATGATTTCTCCCTCTCCACCTCAAGCTGATGTGTGGTGAGTGTTCTGGTGCAAAATGGCTGCCGTGCATCACCCATGTGGTGCTACACATTGGTGGTGGTTGAAGTGAATTACCCCCTTCAACGTGAAGCGCTTTGGGTGTCTAGAAAAGTGCTGTATAAATGTAATGATGATGATGATGATGATGATGATTATTTATAACCTGCATATTTGCCACCTGCAGAAATGTATGAGTGTCAACCGCCACCTCAAAGCGAAGTCGGCAAATCTCCTGAACGGTTGGTCCAATTGCCACCAAACATTGTGTGCAAGATCAATATTAGGCCCTAAGGCCATGCACACATAATGGAATAGTTGTGCCTCATGGGTGCGCTACAATAGCAAAAACATTCAAATGATCCCTGCTCCTTAATATTTTTTTTTGTCCTACTTCAACCAAACTTTGTTCATGACTTTTTTTCGCCAGTACAGTTCACTGATTATCAGCAACACTTTGGGTAGGCCACATGAGAAGATAACTAGAGGTTAAGGTTGTCTTTGACCTATTCCGCCTGGAACCCGCTTTTTGCTGCTTGCAGCTATATTTAAAAAAAAAATTATGTTCAAAAAATAAAAAAAGCACAAATCCTTCGGCTGTTGCGTTCTTCAGTGTGCTGAGTGTTTGTTACTTTTATCATTTGTACCTAGTTTTTATCTATGCACTTTGATATAATAGGTGCCTTGCTTTGAATTTTATTTAATGAAATGTGCTACACAAATTTTGATTGATTAATTGATTTAGAGGTGCTGTTCTACATTACACATCTCATTTACAACAGAGTTTCATGTTTCTCTGAACCCAGACAAACCATCACCGAAGGGTCATTCTGTGTTTACAGGGGTATTTAGTTCTTTCTGGTTACAGTGGACATGACCTTTGACCTCCTATGTATTGTTTCAAATGAAGTTGGTGACTTTATAATTTCATCTTATGCCACATCAGTCATCATAACTGTAAATCTCTTCTAGACAGGTAACTGAGTAAAACAGTTAACGTAGTGGAACTGAACTGAACTGAATGGTGTTGTCTTCTCTGTAGGGGCGTTTCAGTGGGAGCATAATGAGATCGTCATCATCATCAGCAAGGAGCTGGATGAAGACCAAGTCCTGGCTAGAGACATCAGAGGAAACCAGCAGCTCATCCCCAAGACGTACCTGAACCTCCTCCCAGCCACTGTGAGATCCATCTCTCTCTGTTGTTCTGGACACGATGGCTGAGACTCAGACTAACCAAGGCCTGAACCAATCTTCTTCCTTATTTACAGACCCCGCCCACCAACCTGCCTCACTCCACCAATGGCGTGACAGAGGGCCCTACCACGAAGTTGAGTTGTCCAAGGCATAAACGGTCGATGCGTCGTGGCACGGCTGAGATCCAGACAACATGGCTGCCAGACCCCCATTACCAGAGAGACACCATAGAGAAAACACAGGCCGGTCTGGATCAAAACTACAACTCCCTGTACAGCCTGGTTAAGGTGAGACGAGCAGCAAGGGAAATATAACACTAACAGAAGTAGTAGTAGTGGTTGTGGTAGCAGCAATAGTAGTGGCAGTACTGGCAGTAGTATTGATAGTAGTGGTGGTGGTAATAGTAGTAATAGTAGTAATAGTAGTAGCAGTGATAGTAGTAATAGTGATATTGATAGTGTAATCCCAGTGTAAAAGTAAGGCATTAAAACAAGTTAGTTCCTGATAAAGCTAGATGAGAGAAAAAAATCAGTGATGCAATTAAACTGAAAGTAATTTAGTTAAATAAAGCATGAACAAAGGGTTACTTAGAGATTCAGAGAATTTACTTATAAGTAAAGTAGGAGGTAAACAGTATAATAAGTAGGTAAAATAATGAAGGCAAACATGGGATTGTGGCTTTAGTTCAGTTATTTTGTCTGATTGGTTACATAAGGTGTCAGTCAGTGCTACCTGTGGTAATTGGCTGGAGTCTGAGAAGAGAACGTGAAAGGGCGGCAGTTGGAGGTAGATAGAAAACGGAGGAGATATGCGAGGGAAAAAGAGGGAGAGTGTGAGAGAAAAGCTGAAAAAAATGTTTGGAGCGATAACCTAGTGAATGTCTAGATAAAGCTACGGAAAGTATAGCTGTAGACAATAACGCACATTCCTCGATCACACTTGATTAGGGCGAGTGTTGTTGTGTGAGTGTGCTTGTTATAAGCTACAGTCGATGAGATGCTAGCCCAGAGGGCGCCATTGCTGACCACGAGGTGTCTGAGCCAAGCTACTGTTGGTGAGACGCTAGCCCAGA
Source organism: Lampris incognitus (assembly GCF_029633865.1). NCBI lineage: Eukaryota > Metazoa > Chordata > Actinopteri > Lampriformes > Lampridae > Lampris > Lampris incognitus. Next base: position 5,582,549 of record NC_079226.1, read on the forward strand.
GGGCGCCATTGCTGACCACGAGGTGTCTTGAGCCAAGCTGCTGTTGGTGAGACACTAGCCTAGAGGACGCCATTGCTGACCATGAGTGTGTGCTTGTGCTAAGCTACATCCGGTGAGAAGCTAGACGAGAGGATGCCATTTTGTGAGTGTGTCATTGCTAAGCTACAGTCGGTGAGACGCCAGACCAGAGGATGCCATTGCTGACCGGGATGGACTCTTTGTGTGCTTTCTGATGAGGATTTTCCTCCCCTCATTACTGTCTGATTTCATCTCACCGACCACAAACTGTTTCTCTAGGACTGACGGCGAACTGCGAGTTGAATTTTTTGTGTCTTTGTTCTGCTGAGGATAAGGATTCTGTCGGTCACATCGCACCCAAACGATGCATAGGCCTGCAACTTATTTCCTATTTGTGTGTGTGCATGTGAGTTTGTGTGGGCCCACTGTAGTGTTTAGATTTTAGTTACAGGGTCACTTCACTGATTTTCAACCTTATCTCTATCCGAATCGGGGATATAGTTGAAAAATGCATGCCAGTTGTATTTCATAAAGGCTTCGCCCTCTAAGTCTATCACTAGTGGGTTTATTCCTTGCGCCCCTTTGCAGCACTGAAAAAACGTAAATCCATGCCCCCTAATTGTTGGCCCCATTTACGGCCTTTACTTGAGTATATATTGAATCAAGGCTGTACAACCGGCTCCCATTTTTCTTCAGCTACTGCTACAAGCACTAGAGAAGACTTCAGAAGAGCGAAGATTGACAGATACAAGATGTCTTCTAACAAGATGAGTGGCTCTGTCCATTTGTGCCCTGTCTGCAACTTGGGGATACATTATAGGCTTCAACCTGCACGGCCATTGCGAGGGCCGCCTGGGTCCGGAGCACGCCGGCCTGGTGCTCATCCCGCAAGCTTCGTGGTTCTACTTCGCACATTTGCTTCAGGCTGAGAAACAGCGGAGGGTGGACACCTTCTCGCTGTTGCGGCCAAAGATGTGTGGCCATTGCAAGACACTTTTTTTGGTGGATTAAGCCCTGGATCTGTTAGACAACCCCGTCCTCTCCACTCACATATCACCATGTGGATTGTCACCAACTCCCCTCCTCCAGGCAGAGGAGCAGGAGCTTGGTGGTCACCTGTTGGATGCATGCCCAGGGAACCTTGGGGTCTCCTTCTTTGCCTCCACCACCCTGCTAGTGATGGGAGGCCTTGTTCATGAGCTTCGGGGCAATATCAAGAAGGCGGCGGCCTGACATTCTCTCGGTTCTGCGTAGGTCCGGGTCCCAGCTTTCAAATAATAGACGGGTTCAGTTTTGGGTAGTTTCCGGGTCTTCTTGGGTTCGGGCAAAAACTTTTGGACCCGTGAAGACCTCTGCTGCTGAGAGCAAACAGTGACTGGTGATGCCTTTGCTTGTTTTAGTAGTAGCAGCAGTAGTAGTATTGATAGTATTGGTAGTAGTAGCAGCAGTAATAGTTGTAGTGGTAGTAGTAACAGTAGTATTAGCAGTGTTAGCAGTAGATAGATCCACTTTTTCCCAATATTTCCTGTTTGTAAACTGTGGATTCTTGCTTTCTGCATGCTTTATAAAGCAATACCTGTCATCCTTCATTCCTTTACTTGTCAACTAAGATATTCTTCTTGCACATGGATATACTCTCTTATGGAGATGCGTTCTATTCTAATGTGTTTATCTACTTTACAGTGTGTGTATGTCTCTGTCCTTTATGTCTATGTCAGCTGTGTACTTCACATACATATTGCTACTTGGTGAGTTAGAAGAAAAAGCTTCAAATCTTTTGATTAAAATTTGAGGAGGGAATGATCTTTGGTTTATGATTTCAGTCTAAGAGAAGGATCCTGGAGGAGACGCTGCGTTTACATCAGTTCTACAACAGCTGCCAGGAGTTTGACTCCTGGATGGAGGACAAGGAGAACATCCTCAAGACCCTCAGCACCTCTGCTGACAGCATGGGAGTGGTCCAGGCCAAGTACGAGGTAACTGCTGATGGACCTCTGGGCTTTACTCCAATATTTTGCTGAGACTATTTGCTAGGATAGTCATATTCCTGTATATTAACTTTTGTGTCAACCCGTAGGGAATATTTCATAATCACAATAGTGTGCTGGCTCCATTGTCAGTAAGGGATTGGTTTTACTAACATAGAACTTAGGCAATAATATGGTGCATTGTCTACGTTCTGTACATTTTTTGTTTTTGTCTTTTCAAAGATGAGTATTCGGGTTCAGCACTGGAATTTGACCATTGCTCAGTAAAGTGTTGTAATTACATTTTTTATTTTTTATTGTTTTACCAATAACTTGTCATGGGAAGATATAGCATTTTATTGTATAAATGACCCATTTTTAGAGGCCAGATCTGGGATTTATTTGACCAGTTCAAACTGAGGTATATTGATTTGTAGATTAAAATTAAGCATTTTGCGTCTTTCTCAACTGATGATAATTCAAAATATGGGTCTATTTTACTCCAATCTTTACAACCATTAGCGACATGAACAAACCTTTTAAAGCATCGGAAAACAATACAAACCCAGACTGAGTTGTCATCTGCTGGACCGGCTGGCAGGCCAGCCCTACAAACACGAATGTCGCCGACTGAGTGACCACGTTAGCGTGACTGATTGAGTGACCACGTTAGCGTGACTGACTGAGTGACCACGTTAGTGTGACTGACTGAGTGACCACGTTAGCGTGACTGACTGAGCGACCATGTTAGTGTGACTGACTTAGTGACCACGTTAGCATGACTGACTGAGTGACCACGTTAGTGTGAGTGACTGAGTGACCATGTTAGCGTGACTGACTGAGTGACCACATTAGCGTGACTGACTGAGTGACCACGTTAGCATGACTGACTGAGTGACCACATTAGCGTGACTGACTGAGTGACCACGTTAGCATGACTGACTGAGTGACCACGTTAGTGTGACTGACTGAGTGACCACATTAGCGTGACTGACTGAGTGACCACGTTAGCGTGACTGACTGAATGACTACGTTAGCGTGACTGATTGAGTGACCATGTTAGTGAGACTGACTGAGGGACCACGTTAGCATGACTGATTGATTGACCACGTTAGTGTGACTGACTGAGTGACCACGTTAGCGTGACTGACTGAGCGACCATGTTAGTGTGACTGACTTAGTGACCACGTTAGCATGACTGACTGAGTGACCACGTTAGTGTGAGTGACTGAGTGACCATGTTAGCGTGACTGACTGAGTGACCACATTAGCGTGACTGACTGAGTGACCACGTTAGCATGACTGACTGAGTGACCACATTAGCGTGACTGACTGAGTGACCACGTTAGCATGACTGATTGAGTGACCACGTTAGCGTGACTGACTGAATGACTACGTTAGCGTGACTGATTGAGTGACCATGTTAGTGAGACTGACTGAGGGACCACGTTAGCATGACTGATTGATTGACCACGTTAGTGTGACTGACTGAGTGACCACGTTAGCGTGACTGACTGAGCGACCATGTTAGTGTGACTGACTTAGTGACCACGTTAGCATGACTGACTGAGTGACCACGTTAGTGTGAGTGACTGAGTGACCATGTTAGCGTGACTGACTGAGTGACCACATTAGCGTGACTGACTGAGTGACCACGTTAGCATGACTGACCGAGTGACCACATTAGCGTGACTGACTGAGTGACCACGTTAGCATGACTGACTGAGTGACCACGTTAGTGTGACTGACTGAGTGACCACATTAGCGTGACTGATTGAGTGACCACGTTAGCGTGACTGACTGAATGACTACGTTAGCGTGACTGATTGAGTGACCATGTTAGTGAGACTGACTGAGGGTCCACGTTAGCATGACTGATTGATTGACCACGTTAGCGTGACTGACTGAGCGACCATGTTAGTGTGACTGACTTAGTGACCACGTTAGCATGACTGACTGAGTGACCACGTTAGTGTGAGTGACTGAGTGACCATGTTAGCGTGACTGACTGAGTGACCACATTAGCGTGACTGACTGAGTGACCACGTTAGCATGACTGACCGAGTGACCACATTAGCGTGACTGACTGAGTGACCACGTTAGCATGACTGACTGAGTGACCACGTTAGTGTGACTGACTGAGTGACCACATTAGCGTGACTGATTGAGTGACCACGTTAGCGTGACTGACTGAATGACTACGTTAGCGTGACTGATTGAGTGACCATGTTAGTGAGACTGACTGAGGGTCCACGTTAGCATGACTGATTGATTGACCACGTTAGTGTGACTGACTGTGTGACCATGTTGGCGTGACTGACTGAGTGACCACATTAGCATGACTGACTGAGTGACCATGTTAGCGTGACTGACTGCATGACCACGTTAGCGTGACTGACTGAGTGACAATGTTAGCTTGACTGACTGAGTGATCATGTTTGACACGATCTGGCCGCTGGATCAGGTGATCAGCAATGTCACTGAAGTTACACAAGGCATGAGGGGAGAGCACACAGTCAAAGCACCCCAAATAATCACTCTGGTAAAACACTCACTGACGAATTCACAAAAGGATTGTGCGGCTTTTGCGGCCACTAAACCTGCACAAATAAGCCAAAGAGAAACCGTGTAATTCTCACGGCGCCTGCAAAGGGTGAAATGCACCCCTGACTGCACTGCCACGTAAATCATGTCTCGGTGCTCCGGTGCTATTTGCACATATTTAAATTAGGCAGTATGCATACGTTTGGTGCAAAATTGGCCCCCTTCTATGCAAATGAGCCTCATTGCAAAAAAAGTCCCAATTCACAAACACCAGCGCTAATAGCCACATGCAGTTGGAGTGAAAATTATTAGCGTCCTCAGAAAGCTGATGGTAACAGACACCCAGTCTTCCCCGTGATCATGGCAGCAGTGATTGTAGCCAGGCGAAGGCATCGTCATGCCAGGTGTGCTTGTGAGTGGGTATTTTGAAGGAGAATATCACTTTTTGATTTAAATGAGCCGAAGTCGTTCACATATACAGGTCGCCATGTACTACAATTCTTGCTATATTTGATGACATCTAGGATGTCATTGAACCTGCTTGTTAAGGGGTTAAGTATAGGAGAAGTGCCTTTCCTAGATGGCCTTCCGTGGCATCCTAGACTGGTCTCCATACACCCCAGCATCATGTGAAGCGCAGAATATAGCCTCTCCATAATGAATGACCATCCATGCGTGGTGAAGAGCCACATCTTCCTCACAGTAGTCCTGTTAACGTTGTCAGGAGGCAACAGAGCAGAACACGGGGGATCTAGAGGAGTAAACCTCCATAATAAATCCTGCTACTCCTATGGGTAGCAGTAGTCCTAGGGCATTCATCGACAGACTGGTGTTATGGACCTGGGGACATTGTGGCTTTGCAGATGATCAATGCATCTTGACAACGGAAAGGCAGAAAATCTCCAGTTAGCGGAGAACCATAGAACTGCATGTGGAGTAGCGCCCCATGCTTTAAACAAACATGCACAACCGAAACCCTAAGGGGCGTCCTGATGGACGACCTAGGTGAGGTGAGGTGAACCTGCCTACTGTGTTGTATGAGCAAAGCCACCATTTGTATGTTGCCCCATGCATATTTGAAATCAGATACAAAACAATGACAAATTGCACTCAGCTGCAAAACTTTAAGGGTATGTTTACGGTGTGATATCATTCATACAGTGTTTTTTGTGAATCGGACCTTGAGACGGGGCAGATAGTGGTTGCAAGTGAAAAAAGAGAGACATCCGCAGATAGAAACAGATGAAAGAGGAGGGGGAGTTAACAGATTATTAGAATAGGTATAATTACAATTAAATTAAGTTCTCTTTCAAATCAAACATCCCAAGATATGAGTGGAAAGTATTGTTCTTGCAACTGCATTTATAGCTTTTTGTTCTTTTTACTTGAACATAGCTTAACCAGGTCATGTGATATGCTACTTCAGTACACTTTAACAACAAATATTACGGCGACCACTACAGAAAATTGCAGATGAACATTTAATATTCAGGAAACCACATTATATGTAGACACTACCACTGACTGGCCCTGTAACAAATTGGTCACAGTTTCAAACATTGACCATATACGGTCCAGCCATATGCTGGGTTTTGATCTAGTCTTTAGTGTTGGCCCTTGTATTAAAACACCTGTCAATCAATTTGGGAGTGATAACAGCTTCCAGTCCTGTGGTTTGTGTTTTGGTTGCGGGGCGACCCTTTGGTTTACATTCTAAATAAGGAGTGTAGCTTTAACTTCCCTTGTTGAAGCTGAAGTGGTGCTGCGAACTTAAGGCTGGGGTTTGACGGCCTTTGACGGCTTTGTGTTGCAGAACTTCCTAACTGAGCTGGGGACTGGGCAGGGTCAGCTGGATGACATCATCAGAGTGGCAGATGAGCTGGTGAAGGCGCGGCACAGCAAGCAGAGAGATATCCTGGCGAGACAGAGACAGGTGTCCCACAGGTAACAAGCCAGCGTGGACACTTGCCTCATGTCCTTTCACAAGTTCAAGTTGAACATTTTCACTTTTATATGTCTTGCTTGAATTTTATTGGTTACTTCCCAGTGGGAGTATACCAATCAAATAGCAGAGTTTTTGTATTTATCGGTTAGGATTGTAACGGAATACAAATAACGTCATTACATATTCTGGATCCAGAAGTGAAGTGTCTGTATTCAGTCCAAGTCACATTTAGAAACACCAGTATTCACTTTACAGATACTTTCACATTTTGAGGAGAATACTTTGCGATACTTCCCTCCTAATCAGCGTTTGTGTGAGCTCTCATGAAAATTGAAAACTGAATGGAAGGAACTGTTCTTTTAAAAGGTAGACTAGGTCCGGGTAGTCTAGCAGTCTATTCCGTTGCCTACCAACATGGGGATTGCTGGTTCGTATCCCATGTTACCTCCGACTTGGTTGGGCATCTCTACAGACACAATTGGCCGTGTCTGCGGGTGGGAAGCCGGATGTGGGTATGTGTCCTGGTTGCTGCACTAGCGCCTCCTCTGGTCAGTCAGGGCATCTGTTCAGGGGGGAGGGGGAACTGGGGGGAATAACGTGATCCTCTCACACGCTATGTTCCCCTGGTGAAACTCCTCGCTGTCAGGTGAAAAGAAGCGGCTGGCGGCTCCACATGTATCGGAGGAGACGTGGTAGCCTGCAGCCCTCCCCAGATCAGCAGAGGAGGTGGAGCAGTAACCAGGACGGCTCAGAAGAGTGGTGTAATTGGTAAAATTACCCCACAATTGGTACAATTGGGGAGAAAAGGGGGGAAATTTAAAAAAAAAAAGTAATGATAAAGTCATCTTTTAAAGCTCTATGAACAATTTTCAAATTTCCAAGTGCACATTTCCTCCTGCATGCATGTCAGCAGAGCACAGCAGTGATTGTCAGATGGTCAGCACATACTGAGATAATAACATGGACATACCAGTAACACCAAGTAATAAACCACAATGTGACATAAATAAGATTCAGGATACAACACAGCTGTTTCACATGTCTTGAAGATGTACCCTAAATTTATTCTAAATGTAATCTAAATAGTAAGTTACTTTTTATGAGTATTGTAACTGAATATTTTATTGATTACATTGAGGACAGTGTTTTCAGTATTTAGAGATACTAAAACTTTTTCAAAGCATTTTTCTCAACCATGTTTGTTTGACCTTGCTCCTCATCTGTGGGTCTCCAGGTGGGAGCAGATCCAGCAGCTGAAGGAGGAGAAAGGCCATGAGCTGCTCAGCACAGCTGATGTTCACTCCTTCCTGCAGTGCTGTGAAGAGGCCAGAGCCCAGCTCCATGTCCAACTGGGCCAGCTGGATGCCGTGGACGCCGGCTGCTCGTCCGCCGGCCTGCAGGCTGAGGAGTGGAAGCAGGCGCAGGCCCTCAGAGACATCCACACCCTGGAGGGAAAGATAGCCTACCTGAAGAGCGTGGCCAAGATGTAAGGCCGTCGTGCCTGAAAATCACTGGGGCTTTAAGAGAGGAGATAAGATTATACTGAATGTTCTTATGATGGTTACTGGAGAGGATAGGCTGCAGGGGTTTGGTGTGATGAGTGACATGGGCGATGAATTTGCATTTGAAGGCATTAGCATTAAGGGGGGACAGCCAATGGTTCACTGTCAATACTGACTAGTTTGGCTAGATTAATGTCCAGCAAACTCTCAATAAGCTGCGGAGTTCACTAAGGCAAACAGTGACAGGGACTTTTGGTGTCAGCACAGCATAGTCTCCAGCTGCATCCTGGGTCGAGGGACAGAATAAGAAGTAGTACGACTCACCAGAACCCCCACTGTGACTGGCAAGCCTACTCTTGGCTGGCGGGGACAGGCAGCGAGGAAATGGCCAGCTTGACTGCAGTAGATGCATTCTCCGGCCTCCATCTTCCCACGACGTTCAGTAGGTGAAAGTTCGGGCCCGACCCACCTGCATGGGTTCTTCTCCTTGAGAAGTGGGGGCACTGGAGCGGAAAAAAACTCTAGAGCCAGTGGAGAGGTTTGAGCCTGTCTTCACAAAAGGTGGTGGAAGGAGCGAGATGGGGACTGGGGCGGCTGACGGCTAACCCTTTCCCTACATTGCTCACGAAGGGGATTATCCAATCTGATGGCCGGGGAAGTCAAAGAATCAATGTCAGCAGAAGCATGCCGAGCAGTTAACACATCCTTGACTCGTTCACAAAGGCTGTTTAGAAATATCCCCTGAAGCACCTCATCATGCCACCCAGAGTCAGCAGCTATAGTTATGAATCCGAAGGAATCGGCTATACTATGGGGCTCTGCCGGAGGGCGAGGAGGCATTTGACAGCATCCTTTCCCTGAACAGGGTGGTCAAATACTCTCTTTATTTCGGCTAAAAAATTGTCAAAAGAGTAATTTATAGCAGACTGACTCTTCCGTGTTACTGATGGCCAGTCTAAAGCTCTGCCTTTAAGGAAGCCTGCAAAATAAGCTATTTCATACTTACCTGAGTTGTAGGTCAGTGGTTGCTGCTCAAAAGCCAGCTGGCACTGCATGAAGAATGCCCTGCAGGTACCCAGGCTTCTAGTGTAATGTTCCAGTGAGGGAATCTGGGGCTCACTGGACTGGGGAGCTAGTAGATCCAGAACGGGTGTAGGAGTGGGTGCCAGAGCGCAAGAATTGGGTTCGAATTTTACTTCAGGCTGTGGTGGGGAGAGCTGAGTGTAGATGTGGTTGGGTTGGGCTCCAATGCGGGTGACATTGATTGTCGGGTTCTGGAGTGCCCCCACCACTTTGAGGAGGATCTAATTGTGTCGACCTATGAGAAGGCTTTGATTGGCGAGAGCCTGGCGGAGTTCGTCTGTGTCTGGTGGGTCTATGTTGGCCAAATTGTTCTGCTACAAACTCGGGGAGGACCCAGACGCAGGACACACAGACAGGATGATATGGTAAAACTTAGTTTAATGAGCAGAGGTCAGAAGACCAGGGAATCGGTATAGTATGTGGTCAAACAGACAGGGAGCAGGAATGCTGATAAATAGTTTCAGAATTTGTCTGTGAATGTTCTCATTTCAGTTTCAGAATTCAGTTCAGATTACTGGGAAATCAGTCCGAAACAGGCAACAGGGGAAGCAGCAAACACGGAGTCCAAAGTACAGGCAGCAGAGTTAAACATGGGCAGGTCAGGCAAAAAGCTCAAAAGGAGAAAACCGCTGGACTACTAGCCAGCAAACCACACTAGACAATCTGGCAATGACACAGGGAAACCAGGGGAGTATAGATGCTGAGGGGCTAATCAGGGAATGGGGAGCAGGTGTGGAAGATACGGGGCTGACTGGTGGCAAAATTAGGGGCAGGAACTGAAATGACATGACAGGTAAGGGCGTGTCCAGGTGGGTGTAGTGGTCTATTACGTTGCCTACCAACACAGGGATCACCGGTTCGAATCCCCGTGTTACCTCCAGCTTGGGCGGGCATCCCTACAGACACAGTTGGCCGTGTCTGCGGGTGGAAAGCCAGGTGTGGGTATGTGTCCTAGTTGCTGCACTAGCACCTCCTCTGGTCGATCGGGGCGCCTGTTCAGGGGGTAGGGGGAACTGGGGGGAATAGTGTGATCCTCCCACATGCTACGTCCTCCTGGTGAAACTCTTCACTGTTAGGTGAAAAGAAGTGGCTGGTGACTCCACATGTATCAGAGGAGACATGTGGTAGTCTGCAGCCCTCCCTGGATCGGCAGAGGGGGTGGAGCAGCGACTGGGACTGCTCGGAAAATAGGGTAATTGGCAAAGTACAATTGGGGAGAAAAGGGGGGGTGGATCCTCCTCCCAAAAAAAACAAAAAAAACATGACAGGTAAGGATTTCAAAATAAAACAGGGAGGCAACAAAAAGACAAACCAGGTAAAATGAGTGACTGAACAGAGAACAGATACAGTTGTAACAGTAGGATTATGGTTGTGGTAATACGGTGATAAAACTTAGATGTTGTCATTTCCTGCTGTTAAAGGCTGCGTTACAGTAAAGTGAGACAATTATCTGAACTTCTTCGAACTGTTTTAGTGAAACAAACAATGAATTTCTCAACCTGCTTGGTCATCATATCCACATGACTAATGATGATTTATTTACATTTTCTGCTGTGTAAATATCTTAATAAAGAACCACTAGTCATCCACTAAATATTGTCACATTATCCATATCAAGGTATTTGGTCAGAAATATTTGCGATATTTGATTTTGTCAGTATTGCATAGTCTTCATGAGGATGGTTTTAGATATCACATTGATTTTCAGGCAGCACCTTCTTTGTTATGACACTTCTCAAAAAAGCAGTTGGTTATCTTCAGTAAAACATAAGTCAGTTTCATTTTTGTGTGTGTTGTATAGACTGTCAGGCCACATCAGTCATGGTTAGGCTAGGTTTAGAGACAAGCATCTGATATGATACGACTATTATAATCTCTACTGCATCTCATATAGAATGATGTCGCTGCCTCCTTCACAGGAAGCAGGACTGCAGTCCGGCAGAGAGTGCAGCTATCATGCAGGAAGTTCACGGTCTGGAGGCTCTGCTGAAACAGGTGAAAGTTCACTTCAAAACTAGAAACAGATTATCACAGTAAGATGTCATGTAATCAAAGATTTTACTGTGGAACATCTTTCCAGCTGCTGATAGATATGTTGGCTGAAGAAGATATTTACTGTGTCCAAATCTGTGATGTACAAACCAGAGCCAGTCCATGAGAATTTGTCACCTCTAATTTATCCTGGAAGGCTGACTCTTCAGAAATTATCTTAAAGTGACCATTCCCTGCTTGCTATTCACACTGGGAGCTGACCAGTACAACCACAGTCTTCTAATGTTGATTACTGGGAGGTGTCCAGTACAACCAGTCTTCTAAACACAGAACCAGTTTGGATTTCAGTGCCTTACTCAGAGATATATCGGCATTAGCAGCAGTGGCAGCAGTGCTCCCTATCTGTGAGCCTGTACTCATGTCATTACAGGTGAAGCTGCAGGCTGCAGACAGACAGTGCCTCCTTGAGGAGACCAGGAGGCTACACAGCTTTCAGAAGCAGGCCAAGGCACTGCAGCTGTGGGCGGGGTCAGTGCAGGACCGCCTCCTGGAGGAGGAGTCAGCTACAGACGTGGCCTCCGCACTTACCCTGCTGGAGCAGCACCAGGAGCTTCGGCTGGAGATGGGGGAGTGGAGGTGAGGAGAGGAGACTGGACTAGCCCAGAGATTCACTTTTAATTTTCCCCCGAACTTTTAAGGGTCAGAACTGTGTGAAATGTGAAAGAATATTCTGTTTTTTTGCAACCTGGGTTGTATTTTCATAGTTTTTTCCATTATACGTATGTTATGATTTCATTTTACTCATCAGCTTTATTTTGTAGATTTTGGATGCGGGACCACCGCTGGACAAGTGAACAGGGGGGTCAGTCATGTTTTAGCAAGTGAAATTTAACCTAATTATCTAAATCACATATTTGGAAGTGAAAACCAAAGTGCAAATTAAGAGTTATTAGCTGAAATGACCAATATTAACAGTGGTGGATGATATTGCCAATCTACTTCCTGGTTTGACAGAAATGAGCAGCCTATACTTACCGTAGGTAGTAGTAACCATCCATAAACTACCCGGCCAGCACAATAGAGAAGTCATAGATAATGGACAGTCATGGACACAGTCTGACTGAGACACTAGAGGGGTTTGTTCTTTAAAGGACAGGTTTAGGACTCGAGTTCACTTGTTCATAAGACACCATTGTAAACGTGAGTCCAGAGGTGGTCCCATGTCCAAAATCTACAAAATGAAGACAAATCAGTGATGTCCTGTTCACAGTCTCTCCCATGGCGCCTACATGTACCAGAATGCATTTCTGTACGCTAGCTATCATATATTGTCATCCATAAAATCCTCTGTGCTAATGTTGTGAGATGTCATTTCAACCATTTGGCAATGGAGCTAAGCTGGTAGAACTGGATGTGTGTTTTTGAACGGCATCTTGAGAGTAGATAAGAGTGGAGATTAGAAACCCAAGATAAACTAGACTGTAGTTTTTCTGTCCACCAACTGACATCACAACACGTCACTTAGCAGACCGGAAATAAAACTCTGAGATATAGAGACAACCAGGAACAACTGCAGGTGTTTTTCAAATGCTATCCCTGTTGTAGGTAGAGAAAGAAAAGGTTGAAAAGCTTAAATCTTTTACAAGCCTGTAGTTGTTTAACTACTGCATATGGGAAATATGCCCCCAGCAGTTTGACATGTAGCTACACCATCTTTTCATTTAGTGCTAGCATCACTCAGTGCTCCACTGAACTGTATGCCATATGCGCATGGCTAGTGGCTAATGTAGCCTTGTTAGCTGAATGGATATCACTGCCATATTAAACAGATGGACATCTCTGAAAAACTTTCACAACAGGACAAAGAATGATGTATATTGTCACTCAGCGTGGAACTGAGCAAAGCCTAACCCATTGGTTGTACTGTTTTTACTTAATATAGGTTACTATTATTAGCTGCCTGTCTGGGTATTACACCTAATGTTAGTTCACAAGGATAACGTTATCATTATGAGTTCACCGAGTTGCTGCGTTAACCTCGCTCATCCTTATATAGGCCTTATCTACGCAAAATGCCACTTTGCTGTATTCAGTTGTTTTGGTTTTCTTTTATAAATTTATTTCTGATTTTTTCCCCTTTTTCTCCCAATTTAGTGGCCAATCGATCCCTATTTTAGTTCAAACACCCACCCTCGTACTCCATGCGTTCGCCAACTGCATCTCTCTGGCCGGCAGTCTCAAAGGAGACGTCTCGCCACTTTCGTGCCAAGGCGAATCCAGGCCGAACCACTGCTTTTTCCGACACACACAGAGACGCATTCATGTGACGAACACAAGCCGACACCGCCCCACTCCCGAAGACAGCGTTGCCAATTATTGCTGCTTCGTAAAGTCCGGCCATAGTCGGATCTTATGAGACCGGGGCGTGAACCCCGGTCCCCAGTGGGCAACTGCATCGACACAAAGCCGATCTTTAGACCGCTACACCACCACGTACCCCCAGTTATTTCATTTATGTGTTTGCTGTTAAGTGTTTTATATAGAGGAGCACTGGTTTTAGTGCAATATGCACAAAGTTGAGCACTTCATCGGGAAGGGGGATAGTGTCGTGGGGGTGGGGTTTCATTGTTTTCTATTTGTGTGTTTTTTGTTTGTTCTTGTTTCAACAGATGACAGATTTGATATTGTAATTTTTTCTTTCCTATCACAGTCAATGATTTCTAACCATTTTATTCACATGACTACCACCGCTCCCCTTAAAGTATGCTCCTGGAATGTACATGGCGTCCATAATCCCATAAAACTTAAGAAGATTTTATGTTATCTTAAAAGAGAGAGGGTTCAGATAGCTGTTACAGGAAATGCAACTGAATCAGAACATCTTAAATTGACAAGAGATTGGGTTGGCCAAGTCTATAAGGCCTATTTTAATAGTAGGCGTAAGGGTGTTGCAGTTTTAATACACATATAACTCCCATTAACTGAGGTGGAGGTTAAATCAGACAAATTCGCCAATATGTTATCATCAAAGGGCTCCTATATGGGGATAATATGTCACTTATGTATATTTATGCTCCACCAAATCATTTGCTGTCTTTACAAATACACGTTCTCTCTTTTTTCCAACTGGTTGTATGCTACCTCAAAAGTAGCTGGAGACCTCAACTGTTGTCTCCACCATCTTAATAAATCTCACAACAGCCCACAACTAGGCCAGTCCCTAACACAGTGTTTTAGTGAGTTAGAGTTAGATTTTCTGCATCCCCAATGACAAAAGAGTTCTCCTTCTATTCGAATGTACACAAGACATCATCCAGAATTGACTATTTTTTTTAAACCCAAGCCATCATTAGAAAAAGTGATCACTTGTTCAATAGGTAGCATCTTGATTTCTGATCATGCACCAGTGTTTCCAGAGCTCTCATGCTCAGTTGAGCAACAGTGTGGTAGTTGAAGATTTAAAAACTACCCCACATTTAGGAAACATTTTAGAGAACAGTTTTAATATGTCATTACTGAAAACGAAACTCCTGAAGTGAAGCCTCATCTGCTATGGGACACAGCCAAAGCATGTATATGAGGGATCACTATCTCCTACACAGCACATCAGAGAAAAACTCAAACACTTGGAGCTCAAGAATCAATCATTGGACTTACAAAAGGAACATGACGCTAATCCATCAGATAACCATGCAAGTAAAGCTTGATGCAACTAAAACTGCTCTCAAAACCATTCTTACATCCGAGGCTGGAAAGTCACTATTCTTCTGTAAACAAACAATGTATGAGTATGGAAATAAGCCAAGTAGATACCTTGTAAATCTAGTATGTGAAAAAACTCAATCACAGGCTATCACAGGTATAAAAGACCAGCCCGGTAATAAATTGCACCATAATAATCAATTCCTCTTTCCGGTCATTTTATGAAGGTTGGCACAAGTCTGAGACAGATAATATGTCCAAACAAAACATGCTGAAAATTTTTTTTTTTTGTCAAATTTTGACTTACTGCATATAGCTTCAGAAGAAAAACAGCTACTGGATAACTCCATTAGCCAAGAGGAAGTGGTTGCTGCAATAATCGAACTTTGAAAAAATAAGGCCCTTAGGCCCAATGGCCTAATGGCAGAGTTTTATAAAGAATTCAAAGACTATTTAATAGAGCCACTGCTTGCGGTGCTGGCTCAGTCTTTTGAAGAAGGTGTACTTCCTAGCTCAACAACAGAGGTCTGTATTTCTTTGAGTCACAAAAAAAGGGCTGACTAGCAGATGAGTGCATTTCTTTCTGACCAATTTTGTTATTAAATCAAGACAGGAAAATATTGGCCAAAATATTAGAGCAGCTTCTAGAGAGTGGTCGCCAGTCCTGCTCCTGGAGGGCTACCGTCCTGCCGGTTTTCACTCCAACCCTAATTTAACACACCTGATTCAATTAATCAAGGTCTTGTTAAGTAGGTATTCGGTAGAATCAGGGGTGTTAAATTAAGGTTGGAGTGAAAACCGGCAGGACGGTGGCTCTCCAGGAGCAGGATTGGAGACCCCTCGTCTAGAGGATGGGTTACCACGCTTAGTGTCTGCAGGCCAGACTGGTTTTATACAAGGATGTAATTCATGCAATAATTTAAGGCAGTTATTAAATATAATACAATATGGTGCTTAGGTGGAAGACAAGGCATTGGTTGTATCATCGGATGCAGATAAAGCTTTTGATAGGATAGAATGGCCATACCTATTTCATGTCCTTGCTAACTTTGGACTTGGTGATAACTTCCTTAAATGGGTAATTGTGCTCTATGCTGCTCCAAAAGCCTCTGTAATTACAAATGACAAATAATCTCCTGTCTTTCCACTTGAACGAGGCACTGCACAGGGATGCCCGCTACCACCTTTACTCTTTGCATTAGCAATAGTGCCAGTTGCAGAGGCCATCTGTACAGATCCTAACATTAGGGGCATTCAAACAGGGGCAAAGCAGCACAAAATATCATTGTATGCTGATGATATATTACTCTACCTAAGTAATCCTGCCAGGTCTGCTAACAGAGTTATTGAGTTTATTGATATGTTCTCTGGATACAAGGTTAACTAATAATCTGAGGCGATGTCTCTCTCCAAGCATGATCCTTATGTAGCCACTGATGCCTCTCCTTTTTGATGGTCTCCATCAGGATTTACTTCTTTAGGCATCCATATTGCCCCATCTACCTGATTTGTATGAGGCCAATTTTACTCCTTTAATTTGGCATATTAAGCAGGATCTCGCCCATTGGTCCAGTCTCCCTTTGTTGTTGCTGGGGAGGATACACCTATTTAAACGAATGTTCTGCTGTTTTGCATCTCCTCTTTCGAACAAATATTCATTAATAGCTGGGACTCAAGCAAATTAGTGACACGATTCTGTGGGTCACTCTCTGGGACAATGAAAAACAATACAGCTGAAATTAAAACAGAATGGGAGAATGACTTTGGTGTTGAAATTGTAGATAAAGAGGGGGATATGTGGCTCAACCTATCCGGCTGTTTTACCACTAATAGAGTATGAATCATAGACTAGATATTACCCCTTTGAGACACAATAAATTGAACACAGATCTATCAAAGTTTTGTAATAAGTGCAAGACTAAAGAAAGCACATACATTCATTGTTTACTAGAATTTGTATATATTCACAAATTCTGGAAAGATTTTCTTAAAGAAATCAATGACATAATTGGTCAAATAGTTAACATTCCTCTTTCATCATGCGTTCTTGGTTTAGATAAGCCCCCAAATATTCCTCCAAATTCATTAAAACTCCTGAAAATTGGGGCATCCAGGTGGCGTGGTGGTCTTATTCCATTGCCTACCAACACAGGGATCACCGGTTCAAATCCCTGTGTTACCTCCAGCTTGGTCAGGCATCCCTACAGAAACAATTGGCCGTGTCTGCGGGTGGGAAGCTGGATGTGAGTATGTGTCCTGGTCGCTTCACTAGCACCTCCTCTGGTTGGTCGGGGTGCCTGTTCGAGGGGGAGGGGGAACTGGGGGGAATAGCGTGATCCTCCTCACTGTCAGGTGAAAAGATGGTGACTCCACATGTATTGGAGGAAGCAAGTGGTAGTCTGCAGCCCCATAAAATCCCCCCATAAAACTGAAAATCCTCCTCTTCTGTGCTAGGAGATGCATTTCTTTTAAGGTGGGTGTCGGAGGAACCCCCTAACATTGCACTGTCGATAAGTAGTGTGTTGGAGTTCATGCCTGTCTAAGCTCTCAGCTTTTATTTAAGAGAGGAACCTTTTCAGTTTTATAAAGTTTGGAGTCCTTTTACAACTTAGGACCTGATTGTTTGCAGATGATAATAGCAGGGCTGTGTGGTCTGGCATGGGGAGAGTGGATGTCTTATTTTCAATGCATTGTGTTGATACATTCCTGGTTTGTATTGTCATTTGCTTTTTCATCTGTTGAATCTGTCATGAACTGTAAACCTGTCGATGTTTAAATAATAAAAAAGAAAGCTGTGAATTCTTTCTAACTAGACATTTAAAGAAGTACTGGCAGCATGGTGTCTATGTGGAGCTAACCAATGTGGACTTAAAGTCACTGTTGGTGTTTTCTGCTTCCTCAGACTGGGAGAAATTGAGACACTGGGGAAATCTCTCCAGCTGACCTTTGCTGGGAAGAAAGAAGGCGCTGACATCCAGCAAACCCTGGACAAGCTCCTTTCTGATTGGTCCAAGCTGGACATGATGTGGACGAATAGGAACAGGCTATTGGAGCAGGGGGTGGAGCTCCAGAGATTAAACCAGGAAGGAGACCGAATTGAAGCAGCAGTGTCTGGACACGAGGCCCGGCTAAGAGTCACAGACCTCGGGGTGAGATGGATAGAGGCTGGCCATGTCTCTCTGATCCTTTACAGTCACATCAATATAAACTATTGTAAACCCAAAATTGTTTTAATATATAATTCTTCTAACACTATCATCATTACCATTTAACACAAGGACAAGATGCATTAACATTCCCAGGGTGTTTGCACAGATCTGAAAAATATGGGAGTATTAATTAATGATTTCCAGACCTGGAGAATTATGGAATTTTTTGTGAAAGTAAGGAAAACGTATTAAAGTTTTGCGCTTTGTAATACATATTCAAAAAGGTTCACAAAATGAGAAAAATCTAATATAATCTGTCTGATTACATTTTGTGTTTATATTTTTTTGTTTCTGAAATTACAGATTCATGAAGATAACATTGATAGAAATTAATGTATTATTTGTGCTATTTTAATGTTATTTTCGATTCTAAAATGAATGTGTGGTGTCCTTCTCAGGACTCGGTGGACAGCGTTCGCAGTCTGCTGGGCAGACAGGAAGAGGTGGAGGGTCTTATTAAAGCTCTGGATCAACGGATCAGCAGTTTTACTGAACGCAGCCTGGAACTCATCGCAAAACACCACTACGCCACCAAACAGTAAGACAACACAATAGAATAGAATAGAAAAGAAAAGAATAGAGACTTAGCAGTCCGTGCAAGTGGAAATTTTGGTTTTCTCTGTTGTGACAAGACTTAGTAAATTCTTCATTAAACTCAATGTAAAACAGAAGGACAACATGGCAGATCCTCAACATGTTCCTCAACTTCCTGTTAGAGAAATTCAATTAGCTAATGGCAGGAAGTAAAGAGCCCATCCTTTGTTATTTTGCAGAAGAAAATCTTGGTATCCAAAATTTCAAAATCAGTAGTAAAAAATCAGATAAAGCCTTGTATCTCAGGCCATTCATTATGCAGAAATAACCAAGTAATATACAACTACATGTAGCTGAACAGAGCTCGCTGGTAATTACTGAGTATCATATAGATACAATAGGCTTTATGCTGCATCTCCTTGTACTCCTGTGTACTTTCTTCATCTCTCTGACTGTCCCACTTCTTCTTTGCCAACCTTTTCCTCTGTATACTTTGCTGTACTTCCTCATTCCACCACGAAGTCTCCTTGTCTTCCTTCTTCAACTTCCACCATTTGATCCTTGGCTCTCCCTTCACTCACTTCCTCTTCTTGATCTCCAATGTCATCCTATAGACCGCTGTCTAATGCTGCCTAGCTACGACCTCCCTTTCACCACCTTACAGTTTCCAATCCCTTTCAGATAACAGATATAGTCCACCTGTGTGCACTTACCTACACTCTTGTACATCACCCTGTGTTCCTCCCACTTCTTGAAATATGTATTCACCACAGCCATTTCCATCCTTTTTGCAAAATCCACTACCATCTGTCCTTCCACATTCCTCCCCTTGAAACCATACCTACCCATCACCTCCTCATCACCTCCATTCCCTTCACCAACATGCCCACTGAAGTCCACTCCAATCACCACTATCCCCTCCTTGGGTACCCTCTCCACCACGTCATCCAACTCACTTCAGAATTCTTCTTTCTCTTCCATCTCACACCCAACTTGCGGGGCATACTGTATGTGCTGGTAAAATTCATCATCACTCCTTTGATTTCCAGCTTCATACTCATCACTATGTCTGACACTCTCTTCACCTCCAGCACACTCTTGACATACTCTTCCTTCAGAATTACCCCTACCCCATTTCTCCTCCCATCCACACCATGGTAGAAGAGTTTGAACCCACCTCCGATGCTCCTGGCCTTACACCCCTTCCACCTGGTCTCTTGCACACACAGTATGCCTACCTTTCTTCTCTCCATTATATCAGCCAGCTCTCTCCCTTTACCAGTCATAGTGCCAACATTCAAAGTTCGGACTCTCACCTCCACATGCTTACCCTTCCTCCTGTCCCGCAGCCTCTGGACATGCCTTCCCCCTCTCCTTCTCCTTCGCCCAACAGTAGCAGTTTCAACCAGTAGTTTCCACCAGCACCCTGCTGGCCAACAGTACTGATGGCGGTCGTTGGTAACCCAGGCCGCGACCGATTCAGTATGGAAATCTGATTTATGATCCGCATATTTGATTTGGCAAAGGTTTTATACCGGATGCCCTTCCTGATGCAACCATTTATCCAGGCTTGATGCACTGGCTTGTGCATCCTCAGTGGCTGGGTTACTGTTTTTATATGATTTGTTTTGATATGATAAATAATTGTTACTATAATTACAACAAGCATCCAGGAGAGGAGTGACAGCATCAATGAGGCCAACAGGAAGCTGGGAGAGATGAGCAAAGAGAGGAGGAACCTCCTATTGGCCTCCATGAAATACCAGGTACTAACTAGCTATCTTAACTAACTAATTAGCCTTTCACGAACTTACTGACCGACTGACTGACAAACTAACTAACTTAAAAAAACTGACTAACAAACAAACCAAATAATGTAACTAACATACTATCTTAACTACCTCACTAATTAGCCATTCACTAACTTACTGACTGGTTGATTGACCAATTAATTAACTGACTAACTTAACCAATTAACTAATTTAATTAACTGATGCCTAAGTAATTATTCACCATCTTACTGACCGGCTGACTGAACTGGCAGTCGCTAACTGGTTTGTTATTCACAAATGATGTCTTACTAGTTACCTAGTTGAGCAGCAAGTACCTGACAGAGGTTACAAGTAATTCAATAACTCAATAAATAACCAACCAACTATTCACTACCTAATTATTAAACTAACCAGTTCATAATTAACTTCCTGACCTGCTGGTTGTAGTTACTGTCTCTGTGACTGATTGACTAGCTAACCGTTCAACCACTGGTTCATTAACTGACTGCAGTCAGTGATTCTGGTGTTGTATTGTATGTTATGAGCTGTGATGTATTGTAGGAGTTCCTGAGGGATGGGGAGGAGCTGCTGCTGTGGATGGAGGAAAAGTTTAAGGTTGCGGAGGACGAGTCGTACCGTGATCCCACCAACATCCTCCGTAAACTGAAGAGACACGAGGCAGCAGAGAGAGAGATGCAGGCCAACCAGGTTCGACTAGACAGACTACTGCAGGTGAGACAGCTGATTCACTGTCTGTCTCTATGTCTGTCTGTCAGTCTGTCAATCTATCAATCGCTCTAGATTTCTGTCCTTCTGTCAGTTTGTGTGTGTGTGTGTGTGTGTGTGTGTGTGTGTGTGTGTGTGTTTGTGTGTCTCCGTTTGTTTTAGTGTCACTCGAGGTGGAGATGCTGGTTGACCTTTACCTTGCTCCATTTTAAGTGGTCCAAAATGCTGGCTTAGGGTGGATGGAGGACCAAAAAAGAGAAAAGATAGATTTTCAGATTTGACCATGTTAGTGTGGACACACTCTGACTTCACTCGTTCACTGATGTCTTGTCTCTCCATCCTGTCAATGTGTGTGTGTGTGTGTGTATGTGTGTGTGTTTGTGTTTGTGTGTGTGTTTGTGTGTGAGTCCAGCTGGGAGAGGAGATGTTGGCTGAGGAGCCCTATAGCAGTCAGAATATTCAGAGGAAGTTGTCACAGGTCAGCAGCAGATGGACTCAGCTACAAAACAAGATGGCTGAAAGAGGAGACAAACTCAGACAGGCTGGCCAGCAGGAACAACTCATGGAGCTGCTACAGGTGTCTCTGTCTATCTGTCTAACTATCTGTCTCTCTATCTGTCTGTCTGTCTGTCTGTCTGTCTGTCTGTCTCCCTCCCTCCCTCCCATTCGTCCGGAACAAATTAAAGCACTAAACCACTCATTAACCAACAGTTGAATAACACTAATTTTAGGAGCTAAATGATTGATTGGCTTGGCTGTCTTAGACAGACAGGCAGGCAGACAGACAGTTGGTATAGTCTTTTGTAAGTGCCATGAAGCATCTCTAACCTTCTCCTCAGGATGCCAAACTGAAGATTGAGGCCATCCAGCGCATGCTGCAGAATGCCGTCAAAGGTCGTGACCTTCGTTCCAGTCGACAGCTACTGAAGGTATGTCACCACAATGCAACGCTGATGTACCACGCTGCAAACTTCGCCAAAATGAAGTTGACAGAGTTGTTTCTGTTTTTTTCCAGCACATTAACACAACATCCAAAATAAACCGCAAACATGACATTATACTATTCAGTGGTTGCACAATAAAACAGATAAATTAATCAAAATAACAAAATTGGGAGCGTCAGGCTGGCGTGGCCGTCTATTCCATTGCCTTCGTCAGGTGTCCCTACAGACACAATTGGCCGTGTCTGCGATTGGGAAGCCGGATGTGGGTATGTGTCCTGCTCACTGCACTAGCGCCTCGTCTGGTCGACCGGGGGGCCTATTCGGGGGGGAGGGGGAACTGGGGGGAATAGTGTGATCCTCCCACACGCTACATCCCCCTGGTGAAATTTCTCACTGTCAGGTGAAAAGAAGTGGCTGGTGACTCCACATGTATCGGAGGAGGCATGTGGTAGTCTGAAGCCCTCCCCGGATCGGCAGAGGGGGTGAAGCAGCGACCGGGATGGCTCGGAAGAGTGGGGCAATTGGCCAGATATAATTGGGGAGAAAAAAGGGGGGGGGGACAAACCAATCATATCATGAATACAACATTCATATTCACAATCCCACATGCCATGTTACAGGATAAGCGGTTTGGATAATGGATGGATGGACATGCCATGTTAAAATAAGTTATTTTATAGACGCCAAAGATCAGGTGATTATGGCCTGTAAACTAGTTGCTGAATTCCTTCTAGTTTCATCAGTTCAGTTCTGTACTTCCGTCAACAGAACAGTAGACAAGTCACAAGAAAACTGAACTTCTGTTGGTAATCAAATATAATTATCATTAGTATTATCCATTCTTCAGTATATGTCCAGCACTTTGAGAATACCATGTAAATAGTACATATGTTGATACCATTGGATAAAAGCTATGACATCCTTGAGGATTATTATTATTAAAGTCTGCTCCATAGGGTTCTGCAGCTAGATAGTAGGATGAAGGTCTGACATGGACGTAATCTCCTCCTAGTCTGGTTCCAGATATTGTCTGTAACTCCTTTGGCTCTCTGTGAAGGAGCACCAGCAGCTGGAGCAGGAGGCTCAGGAGCTGGCTGAGAAGATAAACTCCATCGTCAGCCGGGCCAAACATCTCGCCTCCACCCACTTTGACTCCCAACGGCTGCTCCAGGATACAGACACCTACCTCCGACTGTGAGTCCATTTGGAGTCCCCTGAGTGGAAGAAGAAGAAGTAGCAGTAGATTCACTATTAGCAAAAGTAATAATAACAATAGCAGTACAAACAGTAAGAGTGGTAGTAGTAGTTGTAGTTAGTAGTAGTAGTTGTAGAAGTTGTAGCAGTAGAGGAAGCAGTAATGGCAGTAGTAGATTTAGTAGTAGCAGTAATAATAGTAATTGTGGTGCAAACAGTAAGGGGAGTAGTTGTAGCTAGTAATAGTAGTAGTAGTAATAGTTGAACAGGTAGTAGTAGTAATAGCTGCAGTATTAATAGTAATGTAGTAGTAATAATGATAATGATAATCCTGTGATGAGGCTGAATTGGATTAGTCAGGATCAAAACTGTGTGAATAATTAAATAATATTAGTTAAATAAATATATTGAAAATGGTGTTTGGATTTTCTGTTGATCCCTATTGAGAAATTTTCTACGGGCCTGTTCCTCAAAACTGAGGTCAGAGGTCATAATCAGAACAGACCAGAAGCAGGATGGGATTTCATGTCTTGCTAAGAGACGCTTCAGAATGGCAGATATCTGCTGACACTACACCACCCTGTCTGTCTGTCCCTGTCATAGCTTTAAGTCTCTCCAGGGGCCGTTGGAGCAGCGGCGGGTACAACTGGAGGCGTCGGTGGTTCTGTTTGGGTTCTATCATGATGTGGATCTGGAGCTGAGCTGGATCACAGAACACCAGCCAGTCTCTGGTTCTACAGGGAGAGACAAGTCTCTGGCTGGCGCCCTCAGCCTGATGCAGAAACACAAGGTAACTGTTAACCTGGGATATATTCACTCTAAAGGTTTATTTTTTGGGGGGGTTGGGGGGGTGGCATCCCATCCTTTTTTCGACAAATTGGTATAACCAACTCATTTTGACATTTTGTTTTTTTGTTTTTTGCAAAAGTTGTTTAAAAGTAATTTGTGGATGTGGGGCTGTTAAACATACTATTTGGGGGGGGTCATTAACATAATTATAGCATTTTACAGGAGCCGCTACTCTGATTGGCTGGTAGTAGTGCTGGCCCTTGACAGAATCAGTGGCTGTTCAATCAGATGCTAGCTTGTTTTCAGCATGGGCGGCCTTATGTTGATTGTTACCAGTGTGACATCACTTCAAGGGACTATTCTGATTTGCTTGCAGATATGATGCTGTTTGATCCCATAAAAATATGGTGAAATAAATATTTTATTTAAAGGAGAACTCTGCTGTTTGTAAAAATGGAATTAAAATGGTACTCCTTGCTGACAGCAAAATCATCCCAAGACTAGGAAAATATTGTTCTCCACCATGTCCTGCCATTTATTATTTTTTTGATTGTCCCCCTTTTTCTCCCCAATTGCATCTGGCCAATTACCCCTCTCTTCTGAGTCATCCCAGTCGCTGCTCTACCCCCTCTGCCAATCCGGAGAGGGCTGCAGACTACCACATGTCTCCTCCGATACATGTGGAGTCGCCAGGCGCTTCTTTTCACCTGACAGTGAGGAGTTTCACCAGGGGGATGTAGCGCATGGGAGGATCAAGCTATTCCCCCCAGTCCCCCCCCCCCCGAACAGGCACCCTGACTGACCAGAGGAGGCGCTAGTGCAGCGACCAGGACACATACCCATATCCGGCTTCGCACCCACAGACAGGGCCAAATGTGTCTGTAGGGATGCCCGACCAAGCCAGAGATAACACGGGGGATTCGAACGGGTGATCCCCATGTTGGTAGGCAATAATAGAATAGACCGCTACACCACCCGGATGCCCCCCGCCCTTTGTTCTTAACACTTTACAAAACCATGACTCTACAGATGTGAAATGGTTACGAAGCATCTTTCATTTATTGTTTGGTGACGTGTTCAGTCAGCTCCCTGTTATCAGTTGGGCCAGAGGATCTAGTGTCTGAAATGACAAGCCCACTGTAGGTGTCCACAAGCTGCTGTTAAAATAAGATTTTTCCAGTTTACACTGCTCAGGTAAAGTGTTCTGAAAGATTGGTCTGTGTGTGTGTGTGTGTGTGTGTGTGTGTGTGTGTGTGTGTGTGTGTGTGTGATTTCTCAGGAGTTGCAGGCAGAGGTGAATGCCCACCGTAAACACCTAAATCAGATCCTGGAAAAAGGGCGGAGCCTAAGAAAACTCAGTCGATCAGATGGAGGGGAGGTGCAGCAGAGGTGCCTTTTTTTCAAGTTGTTGCAATATTACAGTTTGTCACTGTGAAGCAGTATTTCCCATTTCATATTCTTATTTTCTTAAAGAATTGCTTGCTGTATGAGTCCCAAAGTCAAAGTCTGTTTATTTTAGTGGGTGGAACAAGGCATAGGCCGCGGAACACATTTCGAATGGGTAGGGCCAAGAATGACGTGACGTCACCCCCCCCCCACACACACACAAACCACACTTGTAACGCATAACTTTATTTATTATTGCCGTTTTTATTTGTCCTGATTATAGCCTACACTTGAGTCACAATCAAATAGTATAATCAGTATGATTAGAAAGCATAAATCATTTGACACGTCAAGTCCAGTTGCATAGGATTAAAAAATGTCAACACTCACCACCCCGTCTTAAACGTTCCCAAAGAAGTTCCTCCATCTCTCGTTGTGCTGGATAAAGTCACTGGCGATGGCGAGACCATCCACATTGGCCAAAGCATCCCTGTGTGTGTGGCTGCACATCAAGTCATTGAGTCTCCTTTGAGTCATTGTTGACCTTAGATAAGTCTTCATACGACGAAGGGTTGAGAAAGACCTCTCGGCGCTGGCAATTGACACGGGAATTGTATAGAACAATTTCAACAGCCTGTGTACATCTGGCAATAGGCTCATAACGTTGAGGGTAGCGGCAGAAGGGCTAGTTGGAGCTGCGACAGTTAGAAATTCTACTTCTGGTTACTCAGGGGGCTCATTGTGGGCTGGAGTGACGGTGGTTGTCTCAGCTACCTTGATTAACTTTGACCCGAAGAAATCAGTTGTTTTTCGACGCTTCATCATTAATTTTAATGTTACTATTGCTTAAAGTTTAGCGAACACACTAGCAGTTAGCCTATTTACATAGAGCGCTGGTATTTTGTTCTGTGAAATTCACGTCCGTGTGACGCTAAGCTCACGTGACACAAATAACCAATCAATAATTAGGAAACAGAGCTTGTTGCTTGTGATAGGCTACGTACTGTACGTAGGCTTACAGCTAGTGGAAATTAGCCCGGGAAGCGTGCAAAAGTGCAATACATTAAGAATGTAGCGTATTTGCGATTTGAATTTTTACACATGTTTATGTTTGATGCACGCCAAAGTAGGTATGGCCACGGCCCTACTGGCCATACCGGTTCCGCGGCCTACGGAACAAGGCAATTACTACTGCCAGGGTTCGAGGTTCAATTCTCTGTGTGTGTGGTGGTTAAAGCTTTTTGTTGGTTCTAGAAACATAACAAAAAGCAGAGGGCTGAGAGGATCTCCTTGCTTTGAACTCCTTGTAAGGTTGAAGAAGGGGGACATCAGGCTATTAGTTAAGACAAATGCTTTCGGTGATGGATAAATCACTTTAACCCATTTTATGAAACCGTCTCCAAAGCTAGATATTTTCATTGTATGTATGAGGAAAGCACATCCCACCTTATCAAAAGCCTTTTCAGCATCAAGTGAAAAGGCGGCTATAGGTGTGTCCTTGTTACAGCTCGACCAAATCAGATGTAATAAATGTCATGTGTATTTCATGCGGCAGTACTCTCTCTGTCCTTGTTGCAAGCACTTAAGTATTTTACTGTCCACAACTATCAAACTTACGGGTCTGACGCTACCTGGATAAGTGGGGTCTTTGTCTCTCTTCAGAATCAATTTTTTAAGAGCCTCATTAAATGTGTCTGGTCTGTCTGTCAGTCGGTCAGTAAGCATTAGTGTGAATGCTTCTGTGAATACAGTCAATATGGGTACCGGTATATCAATGTATTTTTTATAATATTCTACTGGTAGCCCATCCAGTCCTGGTGACTTTCCTACTTTCAGTGATAAAATTGCATTTGTAACTTCCTGCTCTATAATAGCTTCCTGCATTTGTATTGCATGGTCTTCTGACAAGTTTGGAAGATTAATTATTGAGAAAAAGGCATCAAAATTGTCTGGCGATGGATTTATTTCAGATTCATAAAGCCTAGTATAAAAGTCTTTAAATACTTGTTTATTTCCTTAGCACTGGTCACTACCATAATACAAAGGCTGTCATTGACATATCTTTATGTTTCTGTTGTCAGATGACTGCATGGCTATGAAGAAGCAATTTGATCAAGAGTCACAAAATGCTAAGCCCTGAAACTACCATTCACATTGGTTATTCAGTTAGCATATTGTTAGCCAGTAAGAATCTTCCTCTTCACACCTCCATGGTTGTGTCGTGCACATACGTGCTTCAAAATGAAGTTATGTTAGTGGTTTTGTTATGGTACAGGGTGTCAATTTACTCGGTAGCACTACTAGTGGCCAACAACCCTGCACTTCATCTTCAATCCCATCAATCAGGTTTATTGACTCCAGATTAATTATTGCAACTACAGGTGTAACCAACTGCAAGATGAATGGGAGGACCTGGAGGAGGCATGTGAGAAGAGGGCAGTTCACCTCAACAAGGCTGTCACCAGAGAGCAGGTGTGTGTGTGTGTGTCTGTGTGTGTGTGTGTGAGAGAGTGAGAGAGACAGAGAGAAAGAGAAAGAAAGAGAGAGATGGGGTTTCAAGTTAATCTTTTTGTTAATTATGCAATAGAAAGGGACTAATAGAATGTAAAGAGTGTGCGTTTGTGTGTGCAGCATGTCTATTTGTTTATCTGAATGTGTGTGACTACATTAGAAAATAATAAGAATTAAACTGAATACACTAGAATTGTGTAATTGTCATAGTGATCAATTCATCAAGTCAAATTCCCAGTATGTAGAGCGTCCGGGTAGCGTAGTGGTCTATTCCGTTGCCTACCAACATGGGGATCGCCGGTTCGAATCCCCGTGTTACCTCCGACTTGGTCGGGCGTCCCTACAGACACAATTGGCCGTGCCTGCGAGTGGGAAGCCAAATGTGGGATGTGTCTTGGTCACTGCACTAGCGCCTCCTCTGGTCAGTCGGGGCACCTGTTCAGGGGGGAGAGGGAACTGAGGGGAATAGCGTGATCCTCCCATGTGCTACGTCCCCCTGGTGAAACTCTTCACTGTCAGGTGAGAAGAGGCTGGCGACTCCACATGTATGGGAGGAGGCGTGTGGTAGTCTGCAGCCCTCCCTGGATTGGCAGAGAGGGTGGAGCAGCGACCGGGATGGCTCGGAAGAGTGGGGTAATTGGCTGGATACAACTGGGGAGCAAAAAAGGGGGAAATGAAAGAAATGTAAAAAATTCCCAGTATGTGAAAACTGACATATAAAAATAAAACAGATTCTGTCTCCTGTGATTTTGTCTCTGATGTTTGACTTTTTTTTTCATATATATATAAATATTATCTCTGGCTGTGTAGCTGCTGCTGGACTGTGCAGAGCTGGAATCCAGACTAACAGAGACTCTGACTCTGGTTCAGTCTGAGGACTATGGAAAGAACGAGCTGGCCACCCAGAACCTCATCACCAAGCACCAGGTACACCACACGCCCTGTGAAGGAACTCTGATGGTTCCACAAATTTAGATCGAGCCCCAGTACGTTCCCTGAGGAACCCCTTCATAAAGAAGAACCATTAAAGTTGAGGCAATACAAATATATTCCTTAAAATAGTGACGTGTGAATCGAATCGCATATGAATGTGATGAACTTTCAACCAATAGATTCAGTTACAGCATAACCACCTACACCCAACAGACCCATAATTATTTTTGTTAGCTGCAGCTGTGTTTATTCTGCTATGCTAACATCACAGAGTACCAAGACCACGCTGCCATGTTTTTAGTTAGTTAGCTTGGGATTAGTTACTCTTTAAGTTACATTGTGACGTGTAGTGCTTATAGTTTGTCATTGTGACGGGTTGTGGTGCAGACCTGATTTAACCTTGTCAACCCGGGACAGATTAAATAACGGCTACAGAGAGGATAAGACACAAAACTACACAGCTTTCCCCCATATACAATCTATAGATATCCTGTTTTAACTTATAGGTGTTTTTAGTGCTTTTAATCGCATTTAATAAACAGGCTGTTGATTCCCAGCTGTGGTGGAGTATCACATCATCGTCATATTGGATTCATCTGTCAAATGAATGGCAGGGGAGGCCGGGGGGACACGAAATGATCTGTTATGAATCAAATGAATCCATTCAGAATCTAATCTTTACACTT
Organism: Lampris incognitus; assembly: GCF_029633865.1. Taxonomy (NCBI): domain Eukaryota; kingdom Metazoa; phylum Chordata; class Actinopteri; order Lampriformes; family Lampridae; genus Lampris; species Lampris incognitus. Next base: position 5,611,986 of record NC_079226.1, read on the forward strand.
GGACAGCCCGAAAGAACTGAGCAAACTCCATGTTTATTAGTCTCCAGGATAAAATCACTGCTTCCAGTTTGGCTGTGATGGTTTTAAAATACAGTAAATCCTGTAGTCACTGTCAATAAGCTGCTGTATGCCAGATTAAGACACAACACACCTAAACGAACTTAGTAAACAAATACAGACATAAGGTTGTGAAAAGTTTTACATCTTTATAAAATATTAATGTTACATTTTACAACTGAGTTGTAAAAACATATTTATACTAATGCAGTCATCTGTAATATGAAATATCGAAATCAGTGTTTCCCTACCTTTTTTGCCACTTTTACAATTAAAAAAAAATCTCATGTCATTATCCACTACGATACAAAGAATTAGCATAAAATTTGAAATTTCAAAACAAGTGCTAATTTCTATTAATAAAAATATTACCTGCTTTTATTTTATTTTGTTATTTATTTAGTATATAGTTTCAGTTTTAAATGGAATTTGAAGTTTTTCCACGGCACTTCTGGTCAACTTTTAACAGCGTATTAGTTTTCCATGGCACACTGGTTGAAAAAGATGTATGAAATAAGACAATTTTTTTTTTCTCTGAAGGAGCAACACTTTAATAGGAATCAAAATATCTTCTCGTTCTCTTCTCCTGTCCATGGTGTCCTCCTGCAGGTGTTGGAGGGTCAGCTGGAGGTGCTGCAGACGGAGGTGGAGATGTTGGGGCAGCAGGTGGAGCAGGCTGTGAGGGAGTGGAGTCTGGAGGAACTCAACAGACCCTACAGCCGCCTCAGCAGCCTGGCTCAACAGCTCCACCATCAAGCAGCTCTCAGGTGAGTGTCCTCTTTCCACCAGTGGTTTACAAACCGTGAGAAGGTTGCAGCAGGGGGTCAGGTGGGTCACGGGATTTCCACCATAAACACATTTTGTTTGAAGACAGAGAAATAAAAAATGCACACTACTCATGATGCCTTTCCTATAGAGGGCACCCGTTGTAAAAAGAAGCTGTTGATGCAGCATTTCCCAACCTGGGGCCTAGCTGAAAAACCATTTTGAAGTGCTCTAAACCAAGTGATGGGGAAAATCCTCCAGCTGCAATGAGAAAAAAAACTGGGCTCAAAAATACAATATGAGCTGCAGCACTCAGTCTTCATTCCATCTCCACGCTTTAAGTCACGTCAGTTTTATTTGTATAGCCCAGTATCAAAAATTACAAATTTGCCTCAAGGGGCTTTACAGCAACACAACATCCTGTCCTTAGACCCTTGCTTTGGATAAGAAACAACTCCCTCAAAAAATTGACTTTACTTACAATGAGTCTGATTTCTCTACATTTGCAGCAGCGAAAACCATATAACGTGCGAGTTAGCCTGCCCGGTTTTACACCTGGACTGAAACAAGCTCTCCGTTTTCACTTGTTAAGCTTTCTAGCACTTGTCAGTGTACATTTATCTTCTTTTATTGTGATCAAAAGGAAAATTATTTGTTTTCATAGTTTTGAGTCTATGCAAACAATGCAATGATTTTATTTTAAAAGAATCACTAAATCAAAAATCACTAAAGCAGCCCGCCTTCTGCCCAGTGCATGCTGGGATACACTCCTGTTCCCCTGAACTGCATTAAGTGTGTAAGTGATCACTGAATGAACTGATCTGTATTTCCCTGAGGTAAAATAAACTTATTGGGCAGAGAATGGTACTTCAGTTGTTTGAGAAATTGCTCAGAAGTGCTTCTGTAAAATACCAGAAAACAAAACCCAGCACAGAAAATACTTTGCTTTTCTCTTTTTACATTCAGTCACATTCTGTCGCTGAATCTCTCCGTCCATGGATTCATGTAGCTTTCCAACTATCCAACAGCCTACCTGTCTGTCTGACTCTCCTGCCAGAGGATGAACTGTCTAACTCTTCCTCTGTCTGTTGCTGTCTATCTTACCATCTATCTATCTGACTGTCTCTCCTGTTGTAGGCCAGAGGCTGACAGAGCTTCTCTCTCTGTTCCACTGTGTAACTAATCCTCTCTCTCTCTCTCTGTCTCTCTGTCTGTCTCTCTGTCTGTCTCTCTCTCTGTGTCTATCTCTCTGTCTCTGCCTGTCTGTCTCTCTCTGTCTCTGTCTCTGTGTCTGTCTGCCTGTCTCTCTGTCTCTGTCTGTCTGTCTCTGTCTGTCTGTCTCTATCTCTGTCTCTGTCTCTCTCTGCCTGTCTGTCTGTCTCTGTCTGTCTTTCTGTCTCTGTCTGTCTATCTCTCTCTGTCTGTCTCTCTCTCTCTGTCTATCTCTGTCTGTCTGTCTGTCTCTCTCTGTCTGTCTGTCTCTCTCACTATCATTCAAATTCAAAATTAAAATTGTAAAAGTGCTTTATTAACATGACAAATAGGCACTTGTATTGCCAAAGCAGTCGTTACAAACACAACAAGAAGTCGGAACATATACCCGACATGTACTTATACACAGACACATACAAGAAGTCAGAACCTCTTCCCAACATGTACTTATACATAGACACATACAGATACAAGAAGTCAGAACATATACCCAACATGTACTTATACACAGACACATACAAGAAGTCAGAACATATACCCAACATGTACTTATACATAGACACATACAAGAAGTCAGAACATATACCCAACATGTACTTATACATAGACACATACAAGAAGTCAGAACATATACCCAACATGTACTTATACATAGACACAACAAGAAATCAGAACATATACCCAACATGTACTTATACGTAGACACAACAAGAATTCAGAACATATACCCAACGTGTACTTATACATAGACACATACAAGAAGTCAGAATATATAGAGGTGCAGTACAAAAACCAGACTGGTAATCAGTTACCAGTAGTACTTATTGATTATTGATTATTTAATTATAATTATTATTATTATCTTTATTAATTTTATTTTATTTAAAAGCAGTAGGATAGTTAGGACGACTATCTGTGCGTGTATGTGTGTGCATAGAGAGAGAGAGAGAGAGAGAGAGAGAGAGAGAGAGGCTGTCTGTGTGTGTGTGTGTCTGAGTGTAGTCTTGGGCTTCTTTGTGTAAAAAGTAGGAAATATGTGTGTGAATATGTGTATCATTCAGCATCCCTCAGATGGTGGCAAGTGAGAACATATTGTGCAGCTATAGTACAGCTCTCTTTGTCTTCACCCAATAAATGGGGTAGTTTACTGTGGTTTGGCAGAGCATCGAATTTGGGGTATTTTTCTTCAAATTTTGGGAAGAAGCAATTACGGATTGATTGGAGTGTTTTGCACTCTGTTAAAGTGCAGCTCTGTCTCCACTAAGTTGTCTTTGCACTGCTGACACTTGTCTCTTGGCAGCCAAGTTTTTTTTGTGTCTGCCAGTTTCTACTGCTAAGCGATGCTCACCGAGTCTGTAATTTCGTCAGTGTATTTCTCAGATTTATTGCTTTTGTTTTAGTTAGGTAATCTGTTAATGTGTATTCTCTGTCTAGGGTCAGATAGCATTGCATCTTGCTTTGTGATTTTGTTTTGGATTGCCAATATTCATAAGAATTGTCTTTTAGGTTTGAGGAATTTTTTTAAGCCGAATATGTTGTGTAGTCTGGACCTGGTCTTGTGCCTTAAAATGTGTTAGTGGAACAGGATGGTAGAAGACCAGGTTGGTAGGAGAGTTCTTATCTTTGCTCAACACTTGGCATTGCAAGGCTTTATGGAAAGAGTGTGAGTCACCGAATTGTAGGTGTTTCTAGAATTTGACTGACTTTTTTTTAAAAATTTCATTAATGTATATGTTAAATAGAGTTGGGCTTAAAGAGCAGCCCTATCTCACTCCACACTCCTGAGGGATATATTGGGTTCTTTTGGATCCAATGTTAATGCCACACTTAGCGCCTGAGTACATTGATTTTATAATGTCATGTGTTTTACCCCCTACACCACTTTTAATTAATTTGTAGAACAATCCATAATGCCAAATGGAATCAAATGCTTTTTTGAAGTCAACAAAACAAGTGAATAATTTATTTGGTCTCTCTCTCTCTCGCTCTCTCTCGCTCTCTCTCTCTCTCTCTCTCTCTCTCTCTCTCTCTCTCTCTCTCTCTCTCTCTCTCTCTCTCTCTCTCTCTCTCTCTCTCTCTCTCTCTCTCTCTCTCTCTCTCTCTCTCTCTCTCTCTCTCGCACGCTCTCTCTCTCTGTCACTCCCTGTCTGTCTGTGTCTCCTGTCAGAGGCCAGCGGCTGACGGACGTCCTCCATCTTCACGACTTCATCCGGGAATCGACAGAGATGGAGGAATGGCTGAACCAACAGAGGCAGACAGCGGCTTCTCAGGACCTGGGAAATGACTACCAACATGTACAGGTGAAATATTTCAGTATATATCCCATGATGGCCAGGTAAGAGCTATCATACTGTCATAAATCTGTTGCACCACGATAAACCCCGTTTATCTGCCAATAGGCACATCCACTCATTTCTTCAAACCTTCACACTGGAAAACTGAGACACTGTGGTGCCCTGCTGCAAAAATACAGATAAAACTTTACAAGAGAATGAGAAGAAAAGGTCACTAAAGGGAAGATAAATGAATAAATTGAAACATTTATTTAAGTAAGACGTGTACATTTTCCAGGAAATCAAGTGTATAAAACAGTTTTGAAACAGCAGGCGTAGCAGCTGTTGGATGAATCCAGTTTTCTGACGGTCCTCTTAGACATAGAGACTGTCAGTGGAACGCTTTCTTTCTGAATTATTTAAATTAAAATGTGACTTTAAGAAGGTTTCATCCAGTACATGAATGCTGTTTACGGTCCCTCTGAGAAGTAAAATGTGGGATTCACACTTTCTCATGAGCAGCTGTAAATAGTGATTAATAAATGAATAATAAGACACATAAGCTTTCACAACTTATTAACTTTTGCAGATGGCTTAAAGATCCAATCTGGCATTTATTTGTTCATATCAAATGAGCTATAATTACATAGATAATCAAGAGTTTAAGTTATATATTGAAAATACGCAATTTGTGTCTTTCTGGACTGATGGTAATTGAAAATATGGTAGTGGAGACACCCTGTTAGTTTAAATTTGAATCAAGGATTGTAGCTTTAGAATATCGATAACCATCCGATAATTTTCTAAATAATTGCTCACAACAACGTTAGGGCAAATCATTTAGTCTAGACGGTGTAGTCTGGTACGCACTGTCAGGAGGAGTTAAGATTAAAAAAGGAAAAGACACGAGATACAACTCTGATGTAGTAATAAGGCTGTTATTACAAATTTGAAGTCATCTGTTAATGTTGTGTTGTAAGTCCTTAAGAAAGAGCTTTATGAAAGTAACTTTTACACCAACCTTTGATTACAGTGATGTAATTTATATGAATTCTGCTGATTTGAAACACTGTAAAACACAATGCTCTCAGATTCATGACCCAAGTGTTGCTGTAATTAGTGATTAATAAATGAATAACTTGGCACTTATAAGGTTTTGTAACACTTTAACTTTATTACAGCTCCTTTATTAAAATGTGATCTATTTTCTATAAAGAAAACCTATGCTGACCAACACGGGGGGATTGCTGCTTCAATCCCCGTGTTACCTCCGGCTTGGTCAGGCGTCCCTACAGACACAATTGACCGTGTCTGTGGGTGGGAAGCTGGATGTGGGTATGTGTCCTGGTCACTGCACTAGCGCCTCCTCTGGTCGGTAGGGGCACCTGTTCAGGGGGGAGGGGGAACTGGGGAGAATAGTGTGATCCTCCCACGCACTACGTCCCCCTGGTGAAACTCCTCACTGTCAGGTGAAAAGAAGCGCCTGGCGACTCCACATGTATCGGAGGAGGCGTGTGGTAGTCTGCAGCTCTCCCCTGATCGGCGGGGCGGGGGGGGGCAGCGACCGGGATGGCTTGGAAGAGTGGGGTAATTGGCCGGATACAATTGGGGAGATAAAGGGGGAAAAAATCCCCAAAACAAGCAAAGAAGACTTCTGCTGTACCCTGCTGCTTCTCAGTTTACTGGAAAAGTTTTCTTTTCAGATTATCCTAAAAGATACAAGTCTGACATCAAGGCAGACTCACAGATATTACTATGTGGATTGCTGCTGACTGCTGTGGGTTTCCGGTTCTGGTCCCGGTCCCGGTGTGGTTCTGGTTTTGCAGGTTCTGCGGGGGAAGTTCGAGAGCTTCGTGAAGCAGGTTTTGGTGGGGGAGGAGCGGCTGCAGGGCTGTGAGGAGCTCGCTGACCGCCTGCTGCGACACAGACACACTCGCAGTGACACCATTACACACTCACGACACACACTCAGGTACACCGACAGCACCACAGTCAATAAGACAGACAGGCAGTCTGTGGGTCCATTAGCTGGTCGGTACATTAACCTGTCACTTTGCTTGTGAGATTGTTTGCTAGGTATGCAGGATGTTCGCACGTTAGATACTCTGAATGATTCAGTCAGGTATGTGATTAGTTAGCTTGTTGTTAATCAGTTATTTTTGCAGGGCATCATGGGAGGAGCTGCATGCCATGGTCAGGGAGCGTCAGGAGCAGCTGCAGACTGCAGAGGAGTGTCACCGATTCAACCAAGAACTGAGTGATGCATTAGCACATATACAGGTCTCTGTCTGTCTGTCTGTCTGTCTGTCTGTCTGTCTGTCTGTCTGTCTGTCTGTATACCTGTCTGTCTGTCTGCTGTGGTAAGGAAATTGAATATTACAGTTCTGTTTGATTCTACTTTACGAGCCAACCAATCAGAATGCTTCCTTTATAGATGAGGTTGATGTCATGTTTCTCTTTCTTTCTTTGTTTCATTCCAGCATAACTGTATCTGTCTCTTCTCTCTACCCTCTCTAGGAGCGACAGAAGAGTATTCCGGATGACGTAGCGAGGGACCTGAGAGGAGTGATGTCACAGCTGAGGAAGCATGAGGCTCTGCTCCATGAACTGGCAACCACCGAGCAACAGGTGTGTGTGTGTGTGTGTGTGCGTGCGTGCGTGTGCATGTGCGTGTGTTGAGGGGGGTGTTCAGCTGGCACTATTTTAAAGATATTAAAAAACTAAATGGTAAAGAAATGGAGCATTTCTATAATTTTTTTCAGAGAAATTGAACCTCTGGCCGAACCTGTTTGTTTGGCCTGTGTGTTTGTTGAATTAATAATGACAATAAATAATCATCATGATGAATAGTTTGGCCTGTTTGCACATATAACAGTTTGTCTTTTTGGTTATCTTATTAAAGTTATCTTACGTTAGTGTTTGTAATTTTGCCAGTTTAATAATTCTTTAACTCTTTTGACTCATACTGTGGCCATGTGTTTTGTGTGTGTGTGTGTGTGTGGGGGGGGGTATAGGTCCAGGAGCTTTTGGACGGTGCTGACTCCATCCTGGACCTCTGCTCTCAACACTTAAGGCTCTGCCTCCAGGAAGTGCAACAGGAAGTGGTAGAGAGCTGGGAGGAGCTTCGGCTTCACACTGAGGAGAGAGAGGCGGAGCTTAAGTTTGCCTGCTGGAGATACCTGTTCCTAAACACGGTACAACTGGATGGATAAATAGATGATGGAAAAATAAATAGATGGATGGATGTACAGATAATTGGATGAATAGATGTTGGAATGGATGTATTAAGGGATTGTTGTTGTTTGGTGTAGATTCAGGACTACATGCTCTGGTGTTGCTAGGTTGAAGGTGGGATGGATAGATGTATGTAACCCCTTTTTCACTGGCGGGCAACGCCAAGCACATTTAAACAAGACAAAGGCCTAATGCTACCAGTTACTAAAGTGTTACAATACAATCCAATGGCACAACAGGATCCTAAATTCTCAGCGGTGGAATGGTGAGCTGACTGAACTTCCTGTGTACTAGTAGGCTAGTGCCACTAATGACAATATTAGTGATAAATGATAATAGAAATAATTAACCAATGTAATAATCAACTTAGTAGCGCAGTGCCTCCACTGTGAAAATACCACACTTACCTAAGGCTAGTGAATGGTGTATCTTCCCAGAATTAAACAAACATGTGAATCAGTTATAATAGTGGTGAATGCAGATCTTATAACCCTGCTGTGTACTGAATTACTGTACAAGCTTATTACCAACACTCTAAAAGTAACCTACGCTTTGCATAAGCGGAAATGAGCTGCCAATATACCCGAAATATAATTAATAATAATAGGATTTATTTGATAATAACGAGAGAGAGAGAGAGAGAGAGAGAGAGAGTACCACACGAGTGTAGTACTGTTGATTAAATAAACAAACCCAAAGAGCTACCTGAAACCTAGGTTCAAGCTAGCTGTAGCTTTTAACCTAAGTAGCGTTACAGACCAGTGTTAGTAGCACTAGCTGTGAATCGCACAGCTTAACACCCAATGAACAATAGCAATATGCTTAAATCGATAACAGATTATTGACATCGGTACATTAATTGAAATTACACAAGGTGTGACAACCGGTCACAATAAACAGGAAGAAAAGTATCAAAAGAACACAAAAATACCCAGCGCTTTCCGTTGGGGCCCGTTGGTGCATGTAAAACAGCTCTCTGAGCTGAGGGCAAGGCAGCAACCACTACGATGCCCAGGCGGCGAGTAAAAGTGTGTGTGTGTGTCAGTATAAATGCAGTTTCAGGTTACTCGCAACCCATCGCTCCCTCGACCGGGAGACTGTGTGCAGTCCAGAGGATGGAAGGCGTAGTGCTAGCCTAGCAGCTGGCAGGTGTCGGCTCCCCGTTAGCGTCCTCAGCCGCAAGATGGCCACAGGTTGCAATGATCAGAAAAACCCTGGCGAAGATGGTGATCCTCTGGTGGGCCCAGCACCGGAGAGCAGATGAAGCGAGTCCTCTTTGGACAGCAGACAGGTCCCGGGAATGGAGCAGAGCGGATCACCTAGTTAGCTCACAGTCCAGCGCAGCCCGATGACTTCTTGCTAGCCTCCACAACTCAAGTCGGCTAACACACTAGCACTGGATGCTAAATCCACTTAGCTAGCTAGCGGCTACACTGGCTATAGAGCATAGACAAAATAATCGTAATACTATAAAAAAACAACCACACAAGCAAGCATACGACCACGGGCCAATCGCAACACTCCTGAACTCAAATGCGGGCCTAGTACACGGGCTGTGTATAAAGTCCCCGCGAAACTGGTACTGAGATGGAGCAGCAGAAAATTGACCTCTCTCCAGGGAGTACTGGCTTGGACTCAGCCTCCTCTCTCTCCGTGAGGAGATAGAATGTTGACATCCTCGCGATTTCGTGGGCATAATAACTTTACACAATATCATTGGATGATAACAAAATTCAAATAAAAATACAAAGAGCAAATACATTTCATTGGTTTACATGTTTAGAAACTTATAAGAACATAGGAAATGTTTAAGACACGAAGCATGCTGGTAAATTAAGTACCACAAAGTATGTACAGTAAGCAGTATGCTAAACAGTACAATGTCATAACATATGCATTACAATAAACAGTATTATACTAGGCCTCTATTTACATCCTAGGGGCCTAGGATTTGGGGGTCCTTAGATGTATAAAGGGGTTGTTGTGTGTTGTAGGTTCAGGACTACATGCTGTGCTGTGTGGTGCAGCCAGGTTGACGGTGGGATGAATGGATTTATAAATGGATGGATAGGTGTATAAAGGGGTTGTTGTGTGTTGTAGGTTCAGGACTACATGCTGTGGTGCAGCCAGGTTGGAGGAGCGATGGCTGCAGAGGAGAGCATCAGTGATGTGGCCACAGCCGACCTGCAGCTGGCCCAGCACCACCAGCTGTGGGCGGAGATAGAGAGCTGGCAGACGACCTATCGGCAAGCCCTGGACATGGGGGAGGAACTACAAAAGGAGGACCGGGCCAATAGAGGAGAGGTGGGTGGAGAGTAAAGAGAGAAGGGAGGAACAGGGGCAGGAGGGGAGTCATGTCCCTCAGTGAAAGAACAGTTCCTCACTATTGATACACACTGATTGTAATAGAGAGCCTGGTTCATGGGTGAGGTGGATGATTAAAAAGTGTGTGTGTGTTGGGGCTCACAGGTGTCTGAGAAGATGCAGGCGCTCCGTGCAGAGCGAGATAAACTGGCGGAGCAGTGGAAGAGAAAGCATGGCTGGTTAGAGACCACACACCTGGAGCAGGTCTTCTACAGAGACACAGACAGCATGCACAAGACCACAAACTCACAGGAGGTACGTGTGTGTGTGTGTGTGTGTGTGTGTGTGTGTGTGTGTGTGTGTGTGATGCCGGGTAGGTTTCTGTGTAGCAGACCAGTCGTATTAAACAGGATCAGTTCATTACAAAATAAAAACATTATTGCCACAGCTCAAAACATTTGATGACTCGGTTAAAATGAATAAACTGACATCGATCAGCAGCAGTCTCTGTTGTATGGTCTCATAAATACAGCGGAAACTTCTGTGACTTCTGAATTCTTCCCGTTTTCATTTTTGATGTCATTTCTCTTCATGTATTTACAGTTTGATCTCCCGATTTACAAAAATCGCAAAAAAGGAAAAATGAGAACTTAATGGACAGATTCACTTTTCCTGAACCCAGACTTCCTAAAAACGTTGTCGGACAACATTCTGAATAGTACAGACAAAAGTGCCTCTGATCGCTTCAGTATTGAGAAACTTCAAACTTTACAGAATCTTCAAGACAGTCCAATGGAGCCAAGCCTTCAAAAAACAACACTACGTAGTGGATGTAAAAAGTCTACACACCCTTGTTAAAATTGCAGGTTTTTGTGATGTAAAAAAATGAAACAAGTGAAAAACTGAACCCTTTTAGGGGGGGGGGGGAATACAAAACATTTTATAAGCGAAATAACTTTAGCTACAGGATTTAAAAGTTATGACCAAATAATGACCCATTATTTAACATTATCTTTACCTAATTGCAAGTAAGTTGATGATGTACATCAACTAGTTCTAGTCTGCCATTGATGTAAACATAGGCCTAGTTTAATTTTTTAAACTTATTAACTTTGATGCCACCAAATCCTCCCCTTTCAATAGCAGCTTCTTCCCCACAGCAACAAGAATGATAAACACTCATGGACTGCCACCCTAACACCCAGTCACTAACACTATTAACTTGGACTCATTCATTGCTGTTGTTGGTGTTGTGTAGCCTTTACTGTATTTTATGTTAATTTATTGTTTGTCTCTTGTTACTAGCTGCTCTACAAAGACAAAAAAAATCACCAACTCGTTGTGTGGCAGTAAAAGCACTTTAACTTTGATCAATAATGTAAGCCTACATTCACAATATATAACATTAGCCCGACAACAGCCTATAACCACTCAGTTCAAATCTCAAATCTCAAGTTTAACAAAACGCATGGTGCTTTTGAAGACGTGAATAATCCTGAACACTCCTCTGTAACTTGCCATTAAGTTAGCCTAATGGCGTCCTACAAAACGTATTTCCGCCAGGTAGGCTACACCATAAACCGTTATTAACCATTTCAGTATTACAGACATGTCTTTAAGAGTTTTGTGTTGCATTAATTCCGGGAGAAAAATCAGTGGTGTAGTTAAACATCTGCATGTAGGCTAATCAGCAAAGTTAGCTAGCACACGTTAGCCTGGCCATCACGTTAGCCACATATCTTAACAGGCTTATGATAACTAACTAACGTTACAGAAAACTGACCTTGTGGCTTCACTGGATTAATATTAATCTAACCTACCTCAACGTGTTTCTTCAAGTTGGACGGGGAGTTTTTAAAGGCCAATATTTGATTCACTTTTGGTAGGCCTAACAGCCACTTCATCCTGTAGGACGAATCTTTAACTCTAACAAACGAAAAAAGTTCTTCCAAATACGGCCACGGGTGTGCAACATAATCCTCGCAACCGTCACCACCACGGAGTTCACCGGGGTGGTCGTCATTTGGTCCTGGAGTTGTTGGGTTAGCAGCAGCAGGTGCTTCCTTCATGGTACCAGTAATGTGACATGCCATTGCCTGGACATGCAGGACTCCTTATTCTTCGCGCTTTGCGGTTGACGACAAACAGGCATTACGTCACAAATTTAAATTTCTTCTGATTTTATTTTGTAGTAACGAGTAACGAAGATGGTTAGGAGAAATGTATCGGAGTAAAAGTATACATTTTATTTAGGAAATGTAGTGGAGTAAAAGTCAGGAGTGATTTGCGACAGAAGGGTACCAGCAAGAGTTAAAGGGAAAGTTTACAAGATGGTAGTGAGACCAGCTATGTTATATGGTTTGGAGACAGTGGCACTGACGAAAAGACAGGAGGAGGAGCTGGAGGTGGCAGAGATGAAGATGATAAGATTTTCACTGGGAGTAACGAAGAAGGACAGGATTAGGAAGGAGTATATTAGAGGGACCGCTCAGGTTGGACGGTTTGGAGACAAAGCAAGAGAGACAAGATTGAGATGGTTTGGACATGTGTGGAGGAGAGATGCTGGGTATATTGGGAGAAGGATGCTGAATATGGAGCTGCCAGGGAAGAGGAGAAGAGGAAGGCCAAAGAGGAGGTTTATGGATGTGGTGTGGGAAGACATGCAGGTGGCTGGTGTGACAGAGGAAGACGCAGAAGACAGGAAGAAATGGAAACGGATGATCCGCTGTGGCGCCCCCTAACGGGAGCAGCCGAAAGTAGTAGTAGTAGTAGTAGTAGTGGAGTAAAAGTGAAAGTTGCCAGAAATATAAATAATCAAGTACAGATACGTGAAAATTCTACTTAAGTACAGTAACGAAGTATGTGTTCTTCATTACATTACAACACTGATGTCCCTACCATAGTCCAGACATATGACAAATACAGGAGATTGTTGTCTCATGTAGGAGCAACCAGGACTTGGCAGAAGTTCCTGCAGCTCCTTTAATGTTGCCCTATGCCTCTTGGCAGCCTCCCTGACCAGTTTCCTCCTTGTCTTCTCATCAATTTTGGAGGGACGTCCTGTTCTTGGTAATGTCACTTTTGTGCCATATTTTCTCCACTTGTTGATGATTGTCTTCACTGTGGTCCATGGTATATCTAATGACTTGGAAACTCTTCTGTAGCCCTCTCCTGATCCTTACCTTTCAACAATGAGATCCTGTTCATGCTTTGTAAGCTCTTTCTGGACCATGGCTTTTGCAGTTGGATGCAACCAAGAAGATGTCAGGAAAGTCCTGCAGGAATAGCTGAACTTTATTTGGGGTTCATCACAGTCACTTTAATTGATGGCAGGTGTAGACCAACTACTATTTAATATAAGTTTGAATGTGATTGGTTCATTCTGAACACAGCCACACCCCCAATTATAAAAGGGTGTGCACACTTATCTAACCAGGTTATTGTACATTTTGTATTTTTCTTTTTTTCCTTCAAATGTTTCTGACTGTTTGCAATTTCACATTAAAGATGGGAAAAGTTCCAACATGATTCGTCTTGGTTTTATTTTTTACATCACAAAACCTGCCATTTTAACAGGGGTGTAGACTTTGTATATCCACTGTATCTCCTTTTGAGAGATATCATCCTCATCATCAGGTCGAGTATCCTCGGATGGCTCTGACCCTCTCACGCCACCCGTCTCTATCCTGCATAGCAGCTGGGAGATCCTCAGATGGGTGCCCTGTGTTGTCGACAAGTTGATTGATGTCATTTCTTGCAGGCCTTCCCACACGTGTCTTTCCACGTTTTTGTGACCAAAGCAGAGTGTCGCTTGCAAGTTCTTCCTTGCTCCTCCAGCAATGACCAGCAAATCGAACCCTTTGTTCTCAGACAGTGTTTGAGATGGCGGGTATGTTGCCATAGAGACACTTCTTTGTAGGGTGCTTCTTCCAGGGTACATTTAGTGCAGCACCTAGCATTCTGGTGAAAGCCCCATCAAGTTTGGATTCAAGCCGTTTAGTGAGGGTCCAAGAAGATGATCCATAAGTGAGAACGGACTCAACTGTTGCTCGAAAAAATTCCCACTTCAGTTTATCTGGTAATGTGGACTTCCAGATGACGTTAAGTCCCTCAATGGCACCCCAAGCCTTTCCTATTCGAAGCTGCGCATCTCTTTCGGTGGATTCGATGTTGCTTCCCAAGTAAATGAATTCCGAGACAGATTTGGTGTTATGACCATCTGATGAGGAGATGATTCCTTCTTGGTTGTAGCAGATGAAATCAGTTTTCCTAGCGTTGATGTGGAGGCCTACTTGTTTTGCTGCATTTTCAAGACTGAAAAGACAGAAAAGACTAAGATATACATACGGGGAAGTGGCAATAAAAGCAGTGGAGAGTTGAAAGTGAAGTACTTTAGCTGTAACTAGCAGTACAGGACTTCCTGTTGTCAGAAGTTTACAGGTGGTTGGGATGAACTGCAATAAATGTAAAGTATTTCCAAACCAAATTGGATGTTTTTCCTATTCAAAACATATCCTGAGAAAAACGTCAATAAATAATAAATAAATGAAGACATGTGCAACCTATGTGTGACCGATTTGAATTTCCTGTTTCCAAGAGGAACATGTTCTTAGTAGCCACTTTGTGTGTGTGTGTGTGTGTGTGTGTGTGTGTGTGTAGGTCCTGTTGCAGAACAGCGCCCTGGGCAGTACAGTGGATGAAACAGAGGTTCTGATCAGACGTCATGAGGCCTTTGAGAAGCTGCTGTCCTCCCAGGAGGACAAGGTCAGGTTCCGATCTGTTCTGACCCTCGTCAGTCCAGCATCACCCCTTCAGATAATAAAGCCCAATCATCTCTTAAACTGGGTTCATACTGGGCAATGTTCCCAAAGACTCTCGGTCTTTGTTTCCTGTTTCAGTCTGTTTCCCATATCACTCTGTCTCCTGTTTCAGTCTATTTTCGGTCAGTCTGTTTCCTGTTTCAGTCTGTTTCCCGTGTCCCCTTGTTTCCTGTTTCAGTCTGTTTCCTGTTTCAGTCTGTTTCCCGTGTCCCCTTGTTTCCTGTTTCAGTCTGTTTCCTGTCAGTCTGTTTCCCATATTACTCTGTTTCCTGTCAGTCTGTTTCCTTTATCAGTCTGTTCTTCTGAATGTGTTTCTCCCCTGTGATGGGATCAGTTCTCCTCTGTGAGGGAGCTGGCAGACAGACTAAAGAAGGAGCTGAGCAGAGAGAAGAGTGGGCAGATCCAAACCAAGCTCAAGACTCTCCTCCAGCGACGTGAGAGGATCAAGGAGCTGTCCGTCAAGCGCAGGGAGGAGCTGGAGCTCTTCAGGCGGCTGTGTATCTTCAACCGCGATGCTGCCGAGGTAAACCAACAGACCAATAGAAGACTGAGGGAGGGGCCAGGCCCCGAATAGAGACTTTAGGGTTTGGCTGATCCACTCTGCCTGTCTGTTCACCTGTCTTCCTATCTGTCTGTCTTTTCAACTGCCTGTTTGTCTGTGTGTTTGTTTGGCTGAGTGTCTGTCTGTCTTTCTGTCTATTGTATCTCTGTGTATCCGTCCCTCTTTCTGTGTCTGTTTCTGTCCATCCAGTACTGTAGTTGAGTGTGTATGTGTCTTTATCTGTGTATGCATGTATCCCTGTATCTGTGTTTTTGTCCATATGCATCTCATCTTGTTTTCGTGTGTGTGTGTGTGTGTGTGGTCATTGCGTTGTGTCTGGCCTTATGTCTACTCACCTGTGTGTGTGTGTGTGTGTGTGTGGACTCCAGGCACAGGAGTGGGTGGGTGAGCGGATGCAGAAGATGGTGGAGGACAGTAAGATGGAGCTCAGCAGCCTCCGGATGAAGATGAAGCTGCTTCAGAAACATCAGGTGTTTGAAGCGGAGATCCTGGCACACAGCAAGATCATCAGTTCTGTGCTGCGGGTAAGACTCGGGTTCTGGTCCTGGTGTATGGGATGGACAGATGAGATGAGGTTAGGTCCTGGTGTATGGGATGGACAGATGAGATGAGGTCCTGGTGTATGGGATGGACAGATGAGATGAGGTTAGGTCCTGGTGTATGGGATGGACAGATGAGATGAGGTCCTGGTGTATGGGATGGACAGATGAGATGAGGTTAGGTCCTGGTGTATGGGATGGACAGATGAGATGAGGTCCTGGTGTATGGGATGGACAGATGAGACGAGGCGAGGTCCTAGTGTAAGGGATGGACAGATGAGATGAGGTCCTGGTGTATGGGATGGACAGATGAGACGAGGTGAGGTCCTAGTGTAAGGGATGGACAGATGAGATGAGGTCCTGGTGTATGGGATGGACAGATGAGATGAGGTTAGGTCCTGGTGTATGGGATGGACAGATGAGATAAGGTCCTGGTGTATGGGATGGACAGATGAGACGAGGTGAGGTCCTAGTGTAAGGGATGGACAGATGAGATGAGGTCCTGGTGTATGGGATGGACAGATGAGACGAGGTGAGGTCCTAGTGTAAGGGATGGACAGATGAGATGAGATGAGGTCCTGGTGTATGGGATGGACAGATAAGATGAGGTCCTGGTGTATGGGATTGACAGATAAGATGAGGTCCTGATGTATGGGATGGACAGATCAGATGAGGTTAGGTCCTTGTGTATGGGATGGACAGATGAGATGAGATGAGGTCCTGGTGTATGGGATGGACAGATGAGATGAGGTCCTGGTGTATGGGATGGACAGATCAGATGAGGTTAGGTCCTTGTGTATGGGATGGACAGATGAGATGAGATGAGGTCCTGGTGTATGGGATGGACAGATGAGATGAGGTCCTGGTGTATGGGATGGACAGATGAGATGAGGTCCTGGTGTATGGGGTGGACAGATGAGGTGAGGTTAGGTCCTGGTGTAAGGGATGGACAGATGAGATGAGGTCCTGGTGTATGGGATGGACAGATGAGATGAGGTCCTGGTGTATGGGATGGACAGATGAGATGAGGTCCTGGTGTATGGGATGGACAGATGAGATGAGGTCCTGGTGTATGGGATGGACAGATGAGGTGAGGTTAGGTCCTGGTGTATGGGATGGACAGATGAGATGAGATGAGGTCCTGGTGTATGGGATGGACAGATGAGATGAGGTCCTGGTGTATGGGATGGACAGATGAGATGAGGTCCTGGTGTAAGGGATGGACAGATGAGATGAGTTCCTGGTGTATGGGATGGACAGATAAGATGAGGTCCTGGTGTATGGGATGGACAGATGAGATGAGGTCCTGGTGTAAGGGGTGGACAGATGAGGTGAGAGGAGGTTAGGTGGTGTAAGGTAGGATATTGTTACAGTGACCATTGCCATGGTGGTGTAACTTAGTACCAGGTACAGAAGTGAAGTTGTCTTAATCCTTGTAAAGAACGTCCTCAAGGCTCTCATGTCTTTTATACAACAGTTGCCAACATGTGTTTTGTCTGACAAGTTTTCACCAAAGTAGTGGATTTATAGCGCATAACAGCATGAAAGTGTGACGTCCAGCCTCCTGGTACCACTGGCGATGTAATGCTCCTCATGTGAACTGACAGTACGAACTGAGACTAGCTTTTACCCATCAGTTGGTGTGAAGCCACCTGCGGTGTGAAAATCTCCTACTTCCACCTTCATTAGTCCCAAAGTGGGCAGCTGGTGTAGCAGCAAGACAGGATATAGAACAGACAGCAAACCTGCATAAATCCATCCATCCAGCCATCCATTATCCAAACCACTTAGCCTGCTCTCATGCTCATGTAGAATACTGGTCTCTGATTGGCCGGAGGATTACATTCAGGAAGGGATATTCCACGACAAGGTGTACATCAAAGGATTTTAATGCACAATTCAGAGGCGAGGAATCGCCCAACACGAAACGGTCACTTACCAAAGAGTTAAAATAAAAGCCTTCACTTGTTTTTTGTTGAACATTTTGGGCTTATTTTTTTGGGTTTTAAAACAAAAGTTAGCCGCTAAGCTAACTTTGAATGTTCACTGGGCTTGCTACGTGTCCGGTGTGTTGCTATGGTTACATAGCAAATTTGTGTTCAGTGTAAGAATCCCCCCCCTTTTTTTCTCCCCAACTGAATTTGACCAATTACCCCTCTCTTCCGAGCCGTCCCGGTCGCTGCTCCGCCCCCTCTGCTGATCCAGGGAGGGCTGCAGACTACCACATGCCTCCTCCCATACATGTGGAGTCGCCAGCCGCTTCTTTTCACTTGACAGTGAGGAGTTTCACCAGGGGGACATAGCACATGAGAGGATCACGCTACTCCCCCCTAGTTCCCCCTCCCCCCGAACAGGTGCTCCGACCGACCAGAGGAGGCGCTAGTGCAGCGACCAGGACACATACCCACATCCGGCTTCCCACCCGCTGACACGGGCAATTGTGTCTGTGGGGACGCCCGACCAAGCCGGAGGTAACACGGGAATTCGAACCAGCGATCCTCGTGTTGGTAGGCAATGGAATAGACCACTACGCTACCCGGGCGCTGATTCGTAAACTTTGAATTTTGAATGCAAAACATTCAACAAAAACAAGAGAATGTTTTTATTGTGATGCGTTGGTACTGAGCGACCATGAGATTAACAGAGTAATCCACTACAAGGTGTGCTGGAGCAGCAGAGACACAAGTCAATAGAAAATAAAAGGATTAGCAGCATCGTAAATATCGTCATCATTAGCAGCAGCGTTATCTTCATCATCAATATCTTTATCATTCCTCATCAACATCATCACCACAGTCATCACATCCCCACTCCCACCCACCTCTTCCTCTGTCTCTGTAGATGGGAGAGGAGCTGGCCTCCCTGCATCACTCCTGCTCCAGGGAGGTGCGTCGGGGCGTGGCGGCCCTGCAGCGCCACTGGGAGGAGCTGAAGAGCGCCGCGGTCGCCCGAGGGAAAGTTCTAGAAGACAACAGAGACCTCCTGGAGTTTCTACAAAAGGTGGAAGAGGTGGAGGCTTGGATAAGACACAAGGTGAGAGAGAGAGAGAGAGAGAGAGAGAGAGAGAGAGAGAGAGAGAAGTAAAGGGTGAGAGAGAGTGATAGGAGAAGGTAGAGCTGAAGAGTTGGGGGATAGTTTCCCCAGTTCTAGATCAAGTGAACAAATGAAAAGATTTCATGACTTTGTGTGTCTGTGTGTGGGTGTTTGTCAGGAGGTGATGGTGAATATAGGAGATGTTGGAACAGACTATGAGCACGGCATCCAGCTACTGAAGAGACTCAGTGAGTTTCATGGATCTGGTTCTGGGGTGAGTAATCTGGACCTGGTCAACATAGTGGGTCTGCAGCCCGTCACACATCCAGTTCCCATGGTCACCAATTCTGTTTCACTCCCACTCCGTAAAGCTTATTGAAGTGCTCATGGGCAAGGTGTTGACTCTGCGGTGGGTGAGTGCATCCTGACTGTATGGAGCCACGTGACTGTTGCACACAGGCACAAAGTGACCCGTCAAACCCTCATCGAAACCTGACCATGGCAATGATGATGACTGTGACCACAATTTTGGTGACGATGGTCATGTGATGATGTATTAATGGTCACATGATGCCAGTGATTGTCATGTGATGATGGTGTGTTAAACACACAGGAAGTGACTGTGGACGACGCCCACATCAAAGCCATTAACAGAATGGCAGACAGACTGGAGAAGAGACGGAGCACTGATGACCTGCATACTGTCACACAGAGGAGACGACAGCTCAACGAGAAGTACTGCGCACACACACGCACACACACACACACACACACACACACACACACTCACATGCACTCACATTTATATAAGTTCACACACTATCATACAGAGGAGACAACAGCTTAATGACAACCAATCAAAAATGCACTAATATACACAAATACACTCACACAGGGGCGTCCGGATGGCGTAGCGGTCTATTCCATTGCCTACCAACACGGGGATCGCCGGTTTGAATCCCCGCGTTACCTCCGGCTTGGTCCGGTGTCCCTACAGACACAATTGGCTGTGTCTGCGGGTGGGAAGCCAGATGTGGGTATGTGTCCTGGTCGCTGCACTAGTGCCTCCTCTGGTTGGTCAGGGCGCCTGTTTGGGGGGGAGGGGGAACTGGGGGGAATAGTGTGATCCTCCCATGTGCTACGTCCCCCTGGTGAAACTCCTCACTGTCAGGTGAAAAGAAGCGACTGGCGACTCCACATGTACCAGAGGAGACATGTGGTAGTCTGCAGCCCTCCTTGGATCAGCAGAGGGGGTGGAGCAGCGACGGGGACGGCTCGGAGGAGGAGTGGGGTAATTAGCCAAGTACAGTCTGGGAGAGGGGGGGTAAAAAACACACACACGTACACATTTACACACACACTCATACACCGCTCCAATCATTCTAAGGCTTCAGTCTGTGGCTCCTCCCAGTGGTTCAGTAATCTCCGCCCCTCCCTCAGGTGGAGCAAGTTCCATGGAGACTTGAGCAGTTACAGGAAGAAGCTGGAGGAGGCGCTGGTGATCCACGCCCTCATCCGAGAACTGGAGGAGATCAGGGACAGAACCAATGAGAAGGTCAGTAGAAATCTGGGCAGTAGAGGGGCAGTGAGTCGTTTACTATATTTCAGTCAGTACCACCCGGTAAGTCCAGCTCACAAGTACTAGTCACATAATGATATTGTTACTAGTCACATCATGGTATTTTTACTAGTAAAATTTTTTTACTAGTCACATCATGATATTTTTACTAGTCACATCATGGTATTTTTACGTGTCACATCATGATGTTTTTACTAGTCACATCATGGTGTTTTTACTAGTCACATCATGGTATTTTTACTAGTCACATCATGGTACTTTTACTAGTCACATCATGGTATTTTTACTAGTCACATCATGGTATTTTTACTAGTCACATCATGGTATTTTTACTAGTCACATCATGGTATTTTTACTAGTCACATCATAATATTTTTACTAGTCACATCATGGTATTTTTACTAGTCACATCATGATATTTTTTACTAGTCACATCATGATATTTTTACTAGTCACATCATGATATTTTTACTAATCACATCATGGTATTTTTACTAGTCACATCATGGTATTTTTACTAGTCACAATTTACCAGTGTTATATCCATTAGTGGGCAGCATGGTGGCGCAGTGGTTAGTGTGGTCGCCTCACAGCAAGAAAGTCCTGGGTTCAAGCCCTAGAGTAGTCCAACCTTGGGGGTCGTCCCGGGTCGTTCTCTGTGTGGAGTTTGCATGTTCTCCCCGTGTCTGCATGGGTTTCCTCCCACAGTCCAAAAACTTGTAGGTCAGGTGAATCGGCTGTACTAAATTGTCCCTAGGTGTGTTTGTGTGTGTGTGGCCCCTGTGTGACTGTCTGGCGGCCTATCCAGGGTGTCTCCCCGCCTCCCGTTTCTGAGGTTCAGCTGGCCTTGCAGACAGGTGACTGACTCTTGGAGCTTTTGGGAGTTTTGGTTTGTGATTCGGGGGCTCAGATGCTTTTCTAAAGAAAGTTTTAATCACCCATTGATTTGAAATGTGTAGCGAAACAATGTGTGAGTCAAAAAACAACAACAACATAGTCTCCCACATGAAGTAACACAACCTGAACACTGGCTGGGCAAAATAACCGAAGCAGGCAGAGATCGCTGCTTATATCCGCCTGGATGTGTGAAACCAGGTGAGGTCCAGACTGACCTTCATCCAGATCGAACCTCCTCCACTCTGCTAAACGAGCCACACCCTGAAGTCTGTGGTTTAAAATGAACCATACCCTGAAGTTTGTGGTTTAAAACGAACCATACCCCGAAATCTGTGGTTTAAAATGAACCATACCCCGAAATCTGTGGTTTAAAAGGAACCGCACCCTGAAGTCTGTGGTTTAAAATGAACCGCACCCTGAAGTCTGTGGTTTAAAATGAACCGCACCCTGAAGTTTGTGGTTTAAAAGGAACCACACCCTGAAGTCTGTGGTTCAATTCAGACATATCAGCACGTCCACACATTCAGGTTTCAGTTCTGTGTTTAGTGTTAACTGAGTAGACCAGCAGTAGACCAGCAGGGCAACAGTCATGGTATAAATTAACTCATTAATTTTGATCAACACGCTTCCAAAACAACAAACCATCGAGACATGATGATGCTTTGGCTTCTACAACTTAAAATGACATTTTTACCAGTGCTGCTCATCACAAATGATACAGCCATAAGCTTCACCTCTCTCTTTCTCTCTCTCTCTCATTCTCTCTCTCTCTCTCTGTCTCTCTCTCTGTCTCAACTCCGTCGCTCTCTCTCCCTCAACTCTCGCTCTCTCTCTCTCTCTCTCTCTCTCCCTCCCTCCCTCCCTCTCTCCCTCTGTCTATGTGTTTCTGTAGATGCTCCTCTTACAGGGTCAGGGCTGTGGTGTGGATGTGGAGAGCGTGGAGAACCTGACCAGACGCCATGAGGAGATGGAGAGAGAGGCCAGGTTGATCCAGGAGAGGTCAAAGGTGAGGTGGACATCAATGCTGACCCGCCCAGATGGTTTGGTCCATAGAATCTGTGTCCACAGGGACCAGTCCGGCTTTCTAGACAGTAAAAAGGCTTCAATGTATTTTTCCAGCGGCTCTACCACCATGCCGCCATTTCCCTACCTGTGAACTGTCTCACTGCATTTTGATGGACAGCACTCAAGAAATCCACTTTTACACATTGTATTTGTTCTTAATTGAGCAGTGTCTAATTATCAAAATGAAGTAAACATTTTATTATTGTGAAACAATGTTTATTATTAGTTTTGAACCCAATAGTGAGGTATGTTTACTGGCTCCATTTGGATCTTTAAAGACCCACTGATGATCTTACTTTTAAGAGCATTATCAGCAGCATCCGGTTGGCATAGCGGTCTATTCCATTGCCTACCAACACGGGGATCACTGGTTCGAATCCCTGTGTTACCTCCGGCTTGCTCGGGCATCCCTACAGATACAATTGGCCATGTCTGCGGGTGGGAAGCCGGATGTGGGTACGTGTCCTGGTCGGGGACGGGGGAACAGCGTGACCCTCCCATGTGCTACGTCCCCCTGGTGAATCTCCTCACTGTCAGGTGAAAAGAAGTGGCTGGTGACTCCACATGTATGGGAGGAGGCATGTGGTAGTCTGCAGCCCTCCCCGGATCGGCAGAGGGGGTGGAGCAGCGACTGGGATGGCTCGGAAGAGTGGGGTAATTGGCCAAGTACAATTGGGGAGAAAAAGAGCGGAAAAAAGAGCATTATCGGTCCCACAGAGAATAGGTGTTATTCAGAAGTTAACTAGAATATGAGAACAGAATTTAATACATGGTGCCGACCACTGCCAGAGTGCTTTTAAGCAAGGATCACACCTCCTAACTGCTGCAGAGTTTTTTAAGTTATTCCCTCTAGCCAGCCTCTCTGTGAAAGGGCAGTACTGGATTGTATGCTAATATCTTTTGTTGTGTACTAGTTGTACTGCAGTTGCGCTGTGTACTGTGTGCTAAATGTAGCTAACGGAGCTGTACGTTTGACACCCAGACTCTGGACCAGGACGTCTCCGCTTCGCTGAAGCCTCGCTCAGTACTGGCTGACAGACTGAGGAGCAAACAGAAAGACGTCCAGACTGCTGTCAAGATGCTGGACAAGGCGGTGAAACTCAGGTGATTATGACAGTGACTATCTTTTTTTGATGTTATTATAGTAGACATGGTAATATCAGTAGCAGTCAGCTGTAGTGTCAGTTTTACATCTTAACCTTTCCGGTCCAATATAATTTAAGAATCACAGGATGACAAAAACAGATAAATCATCAAATGTGACTCATCAAGCTGCAAGCTGACTTATGGGAAATGGTATTTAAGTGTGATTAATAAAAACCAGTTGTCATTTTAGCAGTCTGGTGGTGTTGTGTTGTTAGGACACAGACAATTATGGTTAATCAAACAGAATAGCAGACACGTGGGTGATGGCTTAGAGCAGCAGATGGTGTTGTGAGTAATGATGTGCAGTAGGGGCAGCACGGTGGCGCAGTGATTAGTGTGGTCGCCTCACAGCAAGAAGGTCCTGGGTTCGAGCCCCGGGGTAATCCAACCTTGGGGGTCGTCCCGGGTCGTCCTCTGTGTGGAGTTTGCATGTTCTCCCCATGTTTGCATGGGTTGCATGGATAATGGATGGCTGGATGGATGTTCAGTAGCAGGTGGACTCTTTGACAGCATTCTTCTTCTAGGAAGGAGAAACTCCAGGAGGCCCACCAGCTCCAGCTGTTCAAGGCCAACCAGCGGCTCCTTCTGGAGTGGAGTGCAAAGCAGAGCAGTGACATGGGACAGAAGGGTCTGCCGAAGAATCGAGTGGAGGCGGATAGACTGACAGTAGAGCATCAGGACTGGAAGGTGACTTCCTCTGGATTATAATTCACTTAGTACATAAAAAAAAATCTAGTAATCTGCCTTGTTCAGTGCTCTACAATGCCTGCAGGTTGACACACACATATACTGTATCTGCTGATGTGCTGACTATGGATAAAAATATTTGCTAAATGAGAAAATGTCTATCACAAGTCCATTGGGTGATTGTTCTGGTACAGTCTAGAGGATTCTGATGCTGAAACTCCCTGCTGGGTCTTTCTGTTGGTCCTCAGACAGAGATAGATGCCCGCTGTGAGCGGATTGACTCAGTTCGTGACTTTGGTCTGGGTCTGGTGCGGTCGGGTCACGGTTCCGAAGTAGAGATCCGGAAGGCTCTCAGCCAGCTGGAGGAGGCCAAGAATGGACTGATCCAGGCCTGGCAGAACCGCATGATGACTCTGGAGCAGGCTCAGGCCCTGCAGGTAACGTCTGATAAGGTTCAAGTACTCCCATCCACACTGACGACAGCTAACCTGTCTGTTCCATGAGGAAATGTGAGTGTGAGATGAAATATACATGAAGGTAGAGGTGTTATTCACACTTCAGCATTTCTTGTTGCCTTGATGGGCCACTCCTGATTTTACCTGCCACCAAACCAATGCCCCAACCATTCCCTACCTGCCCCATACTGGTGTAGTAGAACACTGTACTGAAATGGGATACCGTAGTATACACTCTAATGTTGTAGCGTGCATTGTCCAGTAAGTTAATAAAGGACGTGTGTGACCAATAGAAACCTGTCTTGCAGCTCTTCATTGGCTCTGTGGAACAGAACGACAACTGGCTCAGCAACAAGGAAGCCTTCTTGGCCAATCAAGATCTCGGGGTAGGAACCTCATACACTACCGAGGTTTTCAAACTGGGGGGACTCTGGCTTTAAAGAAGTTCTTTGGATTTTTTTTTTTAAAATTCTATCCTTATTTTCACAGTCGTCCATCCATTTCCTCATACTGGACACACAACTCCAGTTTGTCATCTACACTTCAATGTAATTTATGAAAGACAAATCCACAACCCTCGTTCAGTGTACAAGAAACTCCACGGTCCAGACAAAGCCAACACAACACTACAGTAGTCTGTTATAGTGAGTACAAGAGGTCACTTTTTAAATCATAATTTGTTCTATTGCTAAATTCCCTCTTAGTGTTTGCGTTGCTGTGCTGTGGTGGGGCGACATCTGCTGGTAGTCGCTTGTAAGCTGTAGAAGAAAGAATGTAGGAAAAAACCAAAACTGACCATAAAAAATGTCTGAAAAGTTTTAAAATTACCTCTTGAATTCACTTTCGTAGACTGTTGTAGCATCATGGTCGCGTTGTCTGAACCGTGGAGTGTTTTTCTTCTGAACGAGGACTTTGGCTTTTATAAATGACCATACATTACACTGAAGTGTAGATGACGGGCTGGAGCTGTGTGTCCAGGATGAAGAAAAGAGTGGATGACTGTGAGAATTAAACCTACTAAATGGGGATAGACTTTAAAAAAAAATGCAAACTGATAATTTAAGTAAATGAAAAGTAAATGGTAAATAAACAGACTTCATGGAAAGTGTAAGCCAAACCAGAGAGCCTGTTTCATCCAGAAAGATGCTCTGTTGTCATCAGACATGAGCTGGTTTGGCATCATTGGTCTCAGAGCCGAATGATTGTTGTGTGTTGTCCAGAACTCGGTCAGCGAGGTTGAGACACTGCAGAGGAAACATGCTCAGTTTGAGGAGGTCCTAGAGGCTCATCTGGAGCAGCTGGGGGAGGTGGAGAGACTGGCTCAGCGGATGATCCAGCAGAACCACTATGATGCCACAGACATTAGTGCCAAGAGCCAGGCACTCACCACCAGGTAATGACAACACTGCTAAGAACGAGACAACCGGCCCCGAGTTTTATGTTTTTGGTGCTCGGCTAATGCTCTGAGTCCGTTCAGAAGATTTATAACAAGTACTACAGTGCAGAATTGGGGTCTTGGGGTCAACTGTTCAAAGTAACGGGGAGTGCAGAAGAGAGTGCAGGCAGGGTGGAGTGGGTGGAGAAGAGTGTCAGGAGTGATTTGTGACAGAAGGGTACCTGCAAGAGTTAAAGGGAAGGTTTACAAGATGGTAGTGAGACCAGCTATGTTATATGGTTTGGAGACAGTGGCACTGATGAAAAGACAGGAGGTGGAGCTGGAGGTGGCAGAGATGAAGATGATAAGATTTTCACTGGGGGGGTGATGAAGAAGGACAGGATTAGGAACGAGTATATTAGAGGGACAGCTCAGGTTGGACGGTTTGGAGACAAAGCAAGAGAGACAAGATTGAGATGGTTTGGACATGTGTGGAGGAGAGATGCTGGGTATACTGGGAGAAGGATGCTGAATATGGAGCTGCCAGGGAAGAGGAGAAGAGGAAGGCCAAAGAGGAGGTTTATGGATGTGGTGAGGGAGGACATGCAGGTGGCTGGTGTGACAGAGGAAGATGCAGAGGACAGGAAGAGATGGAAACGGATGATCCGCTGTTGCGCCCCCTAATGGGAGCAGCCAAGAGTAGTAGTAGTAGTAGTAGTAGACTGCAGTGCAGAACTGACTCTTTGTTGGCCTTTTGATTGGTCTTCTGGTCCAGCAATGAGAGGGTTTGTGCACGTAGCAACCGTTGCTAATGTCCTTTAGTCTGTCTATACGTTTTACATGTATAGATGTAGCCATGAATATTTTATCATAGATGATAAAAT
Source organism: Lampris incognitus (assembly GCF_029633865.1). Classification (NCBI taxonomy): domain Eukaryota; kingdom Metazoa; phylum Chordata; class Actinopteri; order Lampriformes; family Lampridae; genus Lampris; species Lampris incognitus. The sequence goes on from NC_079226.1 coordinate 5,638,873, forward strand.
GTGTTATATAGATCTATATAACACTCCACGGCTTACTGAAGACCCTTTTGATGACATATAGAAGATATTTGAGATGCCTGGCTTCAAGAAATGGTCACAAATAGATTGGAGAGGCAAGTCTGTGGAGGGTAGACAGACACTCAGCAATATCTTTTCTTCTTTTTTTTTTGTGGATTCTTCCCCCTTTTTCTCCCCAGTTGTACCCGTCCAATTACCCCACCCTTCCGAGCCATCCCGGTCGCTGCTTTACCCCCTCTGCCGATCAGGGGAGGGCTGTAGACCACCACATGCCTCCTCTGATACATGTGGAGTCGCCAGCAGCTTCTTTTCACCTGACATTGAGGCGTTTCACCAGGGAGACGTAACACGTGAGAGGATCACGCTATTCCCCCCAGTTCCCCCTCCTTCCTAAGCAGGAGCCCCGACCAACCAGAGGGGGCGCTAGCGCAGCCATCAGGACACATTACCCACATCCGGCTTCTCACCCGCAGACACGGTCAATTGGGTCTGTAGGGACGCCCAACCAAGCCGGAGGTAACACAGGGAGTCGAACTGGCGATCCCTTTGTTGGTAGGTAACGGAATAGACCGCTATGCTACCCGGACGCCTCCACTCAGCGTTATCATTAGCATTCCAGCTGGCAGCCATTACAGTTACGCATCAGAAAAATGATCTGTTTTTCACCAGTTTTCTGAAAGTTCATATTAACTCTCTCACTCTCTGTCACTCTGCTGTATCTGAGAAGTTTCTTCCTACACAGCCAACGTATTTAAAAAAAAACCAGACATAATAGTGAATTAAACCAATAGAATCAATTGGTTTTCAATGGAAACCGATTCTCTGAGGCTGTTGTTTGTCTAAGCAACAGTAACCAAGGAGCATGGGAGGAGGGAGGGACCTGACAAAGGGGGAATTGTTGTCTCCATGCAGTGTCTTTGTCCACGTCTGAGTTTGTGTCTTCGTTTGATGGCTGGGAGAGCTGGCACTGGATCCGGCTCAGAGAGCTTGGTCTGCTGCGTCCTGTGGGCCCAGGGACCACGGCCCTGACCGGAGCTGTGCCAAGGAGGAAATGCCGAGGGCGGTCTGACGGGACATGGAAGCGGGGCAGGCTAAGCTAACTGCTAGCCCATGCAGACCGGCAGTTCCGATAACACCAAGGGCGGTCTGGCGGCGGCCTCGCCTAGCCTTGGCTGTGTTTTTAGTGTCGTCGTGTGGAGTGCAGGGAGGTGTGTCGAAGGTGTCTGGCTGGGAGAGCTGTCGTTGGATCAGCTGGAGGAGCCTGGTCTGCTGTGTCCGGTGGGCCCAGGGACCACGGCCCTGACTTGAGTTGTGCCCGAGGAGGAAACACCAAGGGCGGTCTGACGGGACGCGGAAGCAGGGCAGGCTAAGCGAACTGCTAGCCTATGCTGACCCGCAGTTCCGGCAGTCATCCTGGCTGGCGTTCGTTCTTTTTTTTTTGTTTAGTTTAGATGTATGTGTTTGGATATGTGTGTTCTTGTAGTTCTTGTAGTTTTTGGATGTGTTTTTGTCTTTGTGTTGCACTGCTGTGGGCTGGGGGAAACCATGTTTTGTTATATTTCAGGTGCACAAGTGCATGAAATGAAACGACAAAGTGTTTCTGTTTCTGATTAGGATTATCACTAACATAACTAGCGGCAAGTCGCCATGGCAGTGGCTGACCTTAACACCACGCTGTCTGTGTCCTGTAGGAAGAACAAACTGCTGGAACAAAGCAAATCATACAGGAGAGCTCTGGACGAATCACTGCAAATACAACAGTTTCTGTCCAACAGCTATGAGGTACCACACGCTACTGTACTGTACTGTACTGTACTATCATGAACTATACTATACTACACTCTGTTGAACTGTACTACGCTGAACTATGTTGTACTGCACTATACTGTATTATGCTACACTGTTCTATAACCTACATTACTACTTTACTACACCTAACTATGCTGTATTACACAACTAAACTACACTACACTGTACTATGCTATACTGTACTATATGATAATACACTCTATTGAACTATACTACACTGAACTATGTTGTACTGCACTATACTGTACTATGCTACATTGTTCAATAACCTACGCTACTACTGTACTACACCTGACTGCTGTATTACACAACTAAACTACACTACTTTGTACTATGCTGTACTGTACTATACTATATGATAATACACTGTACTATACTATATTCTACAGTCCTCTTTTCTCTCCTCCTCTCTTCTCTTCCTTTCTTTTCACCTCAGTCTTTTTTCTTCTTGCATGTGAATGTGTGTTTTCTACTTCATTAACCCTGTGTGTTGTGCAGGTGTGTGTGTGGCTGAACGAGCGTAATGCTGTGGCGCTGGATGAGAGCTGGAGAGAACCGACCAACCTCCAGGCTAAACTCCTCAAACACCAAAGCTTTGAGGCTGAGATCCTGGCCAGCTATCACAGAGTGGAGACCCTCACCAAGGTGTGTTTGGGTGTGGGTGCACATGCCTGACTGTGTGCTTTCCCTCTTGAACGGTAGCATGAGCAGGATTTTACTAAAACACAGTGTAAAGACTCAAACACAATAATCCCTCTCAGTCATCACTTATGACCCGCTAGTCGTGTGTGGCGGTATCTGTACTGCAGAGACCCTTCCTCTGCCTCTATTTTCTTATGTTGCTGTGTATGGGACGTTCCTGGGTGTTAACCTTTGGACAGTAGGACTCTATAAAAACATAGCAACCAGGTGCCAGATCGAGATCGCAAGCACGCATCCAAGAGGAAGCCAAGACAATGGTGGACACAGCACCGAAAAGATGCAAATATAGAGAGGCAAAACGCCAAGCTGACAAAGCTCGTTCCAAAACGACAGTGTATCTGGGGCTGGCTTTCAACCACTGGCGAGCACTGAAGGAGAGGATGGGGATTAAGAGCGACGTGGAGTTGGCCTGTACACTGGGATGTGTTCTGGTAACTGTGGTCAGGGGGCGTGTCCTGGTGTCGTTTAGCCGGGGAGGAGGGGCCAACTTTTAATGTTGTGTTTACACACCGCAACCGACAAATCCCACTTGTTCTGCGTTTAAATTAATTTTCATGTTATTTAAATAATAATAATAATAATCATTACATTTATGAAAGTGCTTTTCTAGACACCATAAGCACGTCACATTGAAGGGGGTAACTCACTTCAACCACCACCAGTGTGCAGCACCACCTGGGTGATGCACGGCAGCCATTTTGCACCAGAAGGCTCACCACACATCAGCTTGAGGTGAAGAGAGAGGAACCATTGGGCCAGTTACATGGGGGGATGATTAGGTGGCCAGATGGAGAGAGCTGGGTTGGGAATTCTGCAAGGACACCAGGGAATCCCCTACTCTTTGTGATAAGTAACATGGGATCTTTAATGACCACGGTGAGTCAGGACCTCAGTTTAACGTTTCATCCGAAGGACTGCATCTCCTACAGCACAGTGTCCCTGTCACTGCACATTGGGATTTGATATTTGTTGTTTTTATTAGGACCAGATGGAAGACTGCCCCCTACTGGCCCACCAACACCACTTCCAGCAGCAACTCAGTTTTCTCAGGAGGTCTCCCATCCAAGTACTAGCCAAGCCCACACCTGCTTAGCTTCTGTCAATTGGCAGAGCCAGGGCACATGTTGACATGGCTGCCACCGAAGACCCAAGTCACTTTTAAAGTCATGGTTATTAAACTGAACCGGCAATCAGGTGGTTCTAAGGGGAAACTGCGGACCAGTGGCGCTGTCTTTGATAAAATGGGTTTGTCAGGAGTTAAAAGTATTTTTTTACTGATTTTTATTCAGTTGGGGTAATGAGTTTGAATTTTTACTATTTTTACATTCAGGATAGACGCGGCTTAATCTGCAGTAATTGTTAAAAAAAAATCAAAATGGTGAATTGTGGTTGGCATTGTCTCCGTCCTGAAAGGTTAATTTATATGGGAATGAACTGAAGCATTCCATTTAGCCAAAGCCGCTGGCGAGTCCTCAGTAGTCCTCTTTCACCTATCTTCCACATTTGACACAGTGAATCAACAGATTTTACTGTCGACACTGACGGACCTGAATGTTGCCAGCACGACCCTGAAGTGGATCTAACTACCTGACAGGGAGGTCATACCAAAGTATCATGGAGGGTTCAGGTGTCTAACCCTCGACACATTACAACAGGCATGCCTCAAAACTCGGCGCTCAGCCCACTCCTTTTTACACTTTATACCAGTTCACTTTATCCATTCATGTCAGCACATAGATTTTCCTGCCGTTGTTATGACAACGACACCCAGCTCTACCTTTCACCTCCACTGGAAAACGCTGAGGTTGTGTGGATGCATGCTGAAATTCAAGATGGTGCCATGCATGGCAGCCTCGGTACAGCGCTCTCTAGTACTTCTTTGTTTTTGTTTATTCCCTGTGTGTCCAGTTTCTCAAACCCGATGACTTCCACTAGAGAAAAGCTGCTTAACATTAGCCACTTGACTCCACATAGTTTGTCACCAGTTTTCACAAACCAGGAAAGTTTTTTGGAGATCTTAGTTGGAGGAACAGCGGCTTTCTGTGAGAAATGGAGGCGACGCAGACAGGGGAAGTGGGCTGGTGCGCTGGTGAGGCTCCGACAGCAGGGATTTCAATCTGCACTCCCAGCGACTCACCTGGCAAATCTCAACTCCATGCCCAGCAAAATGGAGGCGCTGCTTCTCCTCAACAGGATGAACAAGGACTTTGCACGTTCTGCTGCCCTTTGTTTCACTGAAACCTGGCTCAGCGAATCCACCCCTGACGACAGATTACATCTGCCGGGCCTCCAACTACACCGAGTGGATTATGTAACGATGTTGTCGGGGAAAGCGAAGGGTGAAGGAATTTGCTTCTACATAAACAAAGGTTGGTGTGCAGATGTCATAGTGTTAAGTAAATACTGCAGCCTGAACTTGGAGTCATTGTTCATAAACTGCAAGCCATTTTATTCACCGTGGGACTGTTCACCCTTCATCCTGGTCGGCGTTTGCTTCCCATCCCAGGCCAGCGTGAATGGTGGACTGCGAACCCTGGCCAACCAGCTTACCGGCTTGGAACAACGTACCGACTCTCTTTTCATAACCCTGGGGGACTTTAACAAAGTAAAATTAAACTACAAACTACCAAAATACAGACGGCATGTTAACTGTCCCACCAGGGAAAATAACACACTGGACCACTGCTACACAATTCTTAAAGATGCATATCGCTCTGTCCCCTGGGCAGCTTTGGGGAACTCTCATAACTACATGGTTCATCTAATTCCAACCTACAGGCAGAAGCTAAAATCTGCGAAGTCTGTGGTTAAAACGGTGAAGAAATGGACCCGGGAAGCAAAGCAGAACTGCAAGACTGTTTTTACTGCACTGATTGGAGTCTATTTGAAGTTGCAACTGCCAACCTGGATGAACTAACTGACACTGTGACGTCTTACATCAGCTTTTGTGAAGACATGTGTGTGCCTACCAAGACCTTCTGCACATACATTGATAACAAGCCAAACTAAGACGACTTCGGCAAGCCAAGCAGGATGCCTACAGTAGTAGCCTGTACAAGCAGGCCAGAAATTCACTGACAAAGGATATCAGAGTGGCCAAAAGAAGCTACATGGAAAAGCTGAAAAACGGGTTTTCAGCCAACAACCCTGTGTCATTGTGAAGGGGCCTGACAGACATCACAAACTACAGAAGACCCCCCCCCCCATGCTGAGGCAAACAAAGACCTGGCTGACGACCTGAATGTCTTCTACTGCAGGTGTGAGAGGGACAAATTCACACCCCTCACCCACTCCAGCCCAACAACAACAGCCCCCATCACACCTTTGGCAACCCCCCTACTTTCCTCCCCCCGATACTCAGGCTGCACTCAAGATACATGTAGAGGACATGAGCCGGCTTTTCTAGAGACAAGAGACCAGAAAAGCACCGGGTCCAGGCGGTGTCTCCCCATCCTGTCTTAAAGCCTGTGCTGACCAACTGGCTCCAATCGTCATGCAGATCTTCAACAGACCCCTGGAGCTGTGTGAAGTCCCCTCCTGATTCAAACGCTCCACCATCGTCACGGTCCCCGGGCTCTAGTCATCTCACTGAGACAACAGCATTTCTCTTTCTCCAGTCTGTACAGTCAACCACAGCGAACTATCTAGAAGGATGCTGAATGACTGGTTTTCCACCTGCCAAGATGTGCATACATGTCTCGTCTCTTTGTATCGTTATGCTGGCTCCTATCACTGCCTGAATACAGTTTAGTGCCAACTTAAAAAGGGCTGAGCCCGATTTCCAGAATTTTCTCCAGCGACGACAAAATAAAATAAAAAAATGAACTCCAGACAGATAGATGTACTTTATTGTCCACAAGGGAAATGTAGTGGATTGTAGTGGATTGCTCTGTTAATATCATGGTCACTCAGTACCAACGCATCACAACAAAAACATTCTCTTGTTTTTGTTGAATGTTTTGCATTCAAAATTCAAAGTTTACAAATCAGCGCCCGGGTAGCGTAGTGGTCTATTCCGTTGCCTACCAACACGGGGATCGCTGGTTCAAATCCCTGTGTTACCTCCGGCTTGGTCGGGCGTCCCTACAGACACAATTGGCCGTGTCAGCGGGTGGGAAGCCGGATGTGGGTATGTGTCCTGGTCGCTGCACTAGCGCCTCCTCTGGTCGGTCAGAGCACCTGTTCGGGGGGAGGGGGAACTGGGGGGAATAGCGTGATCCTCCCACGCGCTACGTCCTTCTGGTGAAACTCCTCACTGTCAGGTGAAAAGAAGCGGCTGGCGACTCCACATGTATGGGAGGAGGCATGTGGTAGTCTGCAGCCCTCCCTGGATCAGCAGAGGGGGTGGAGCAGCGATCGGGACAGCTCGGAAGAGTGGGGTAATTGGCCAGGTGCAACTGGGGAGAAAAACGGGGACAAAGCCAAAAGAAGAAAAAAAAGAAAACAGACTGTTTTTGCTTAAAAAAAGTTTCTTTGAATCCAAATGTCCACCCTGCAGACTTGCAGACTGAGCCCGCATGGACTTCAGTCATATGTCCTGGGACGTGTTCACTATCATCACATCAAGTCTGCAAGGGTGCGAGACTGCAAGGCTGTAAAAGCCGCTGATAGACAGGCCTCAAGGCTCTCCCACTCATTGCTGTTAAACATGCGATTGACAACTACAATCATGTACCCGGTGATCGCTGCAGCACTTGTCCATGTAACCGCTGTACAACTTACACGATACCAGAGGTGTCACGCGACACAGGACCATTTAGCTTCACTTCCTGTTCACGACAGGTGTCATGTCATGGTTATGACCGTGTCATGTCACTCTCATGCACACCCCTTCAATAACATGTTACCGAATTCTTCTGGGAAAAATCCACAATATTCCATTATAAATATTCACTATATTCCATAATAAAACACGATGTAATTCTACAGAAATGGCTCTCTAATTTTCTTGTGATACGCATAATTAACATGTGCCACGAAGTCATGCACAGCTTTTATAGGGCAGGTTGCAGTTATAAACAGCCTGTACTGCTACATATTCCTATGTCATGCTGTGGTTGGATATTATTCCTGGCCTACATGAGTCAAGTAAAGTTTTCATACAGTAATTGTTTTACACATTCATAATTAGTTCGTTTTGTTTTTTTAGTCGGCAGTTGGAAAACTTACGTCCCATCGACATTGCAATGAATTGTGGGTAATTAAATCAGTGCAATCTGGTGAAGTCTGCACCCCAAGCGGACTCTCTGGAAGTCTGCAGAAAGTCCGCTGGAGGCCCCTTGTGGACTGGATGAATTGTAGATTTGGACAGCCCTCAGCACTTGCAGACTTCCCGGGAATGTGTAAAGTCCTCGAATCTGCAAGAGCACTGAAGTCTGGACATTTGGATTCAGCCTTTGTGTGTGTGTGTGTGTGTGTGTGTGTGTGTGTGTGTGTGTGTGTGTGTGTGTGTGTGTGTGTGTGTGTGTGTGTGTGTGTGTGTGTGAGACAGGAAGGGGAGAGGATGATTTCCTGTGGTCACTCTGCTGAAGAGAAGCTCCGCCCCCGAGTCAGGGAAATGGTTGACAGCTGGGACTCTCTGTTAGTACACTGCAAGGAGAAGAAAACCAGACTACAGCAAGCTTATCAGGTATACACACACACACACACACACACACACACACACACACACACACACACACACACACACACAGAAAACTTATTTTAACATTGTGTTTGCATACAGTTCATGTGTTTTTATATTTTTGTGCCTCTGTGTGTGTGTGTGTGTGTGTTACAGGCGCTGCAGTTCCAGCGTTCATTGGATGACATGGAGGATTGGGTGGGCTCTGTGGAGAGAGATCTGGCCAGTGAGGACTGTGGGAGCGACCTGCCATCTGTCAGCAGACTGCTGAAGGCAGTACAGGGGTTGGAGGAGGAGGTTGACGGACAGCGTGACAGAATTCAGGTGGATGTCAAATGTATATACACATCAGTGTGTGACTGCAACCTCACGATCTACTCTCCATTATCTCACCTTAAACAGACTATTTGGATGTCCGTTAGGGCCACACAAGTGTAAATTTGTATTCCTGTACAGTGGGGTTATCTTTGCAGTCTTCCAAGCTTGTGGACGAGTAACTTTTTCTATACTCAAGTTTACAACATGACAGATTGGCGCAGTGATCAAGTTTTCTACTGGTGTCAAGAGCGTCACATCTAAATGATCTACACTAAGCTATGATCGCTGCAACATCCTGACATCGATATGGCTTCAGAACAATGTTCCAGAGTCAGTAAAGATATGATGAAGACATTCATTCATTCATTCATCTTCAGGCGCTTCTCCGGGGTCGGGTCTCGGTGGCAGCAAGCTAAGTAGGGCACTCCAGACATCCCTCTCCCCAGCAACGTCCTTAAGCTCCTCCTGGAGGATCCCAAGGTGTTCCCAGGCCAGATTGGACATGTAGTCCCTCCAGTGAGTTCTGAGTCTACCCTGGTGTCTCCTACCAGTTGGCCGTGCCCGGAACACCTCCAAAGGAAGGCGCCCAGGAGGCATCCTAATCAGATGCCTGAACCACGTCAACTGGCTCCTTTTGACGTGAAGGAGCAGCGGCTCTACTCCGAGCTCCCTGTGGATGTCCCAGCTCCTCACCCTATCTCTAAGGCTGAGCCCAGACACCCTACGGAGGAAACTCATTTCAGCCACTTGTATCCGCGATCTCACCCTTTCGGCCACTACCCAAAGCTCATGACCATAGGTGAGGATTGAAACGAAGACTGACTGGTAAATTGAGAGCTTTGCCTTCCGGCTCAGCTCCCTCTTCACCACAATGGTCTGGTACAACATCTGCATTAGTGCTGATGCTGCACCAACCCGCCTGTCAATCTCCCTCTCCATCCTACTCTCACTCATAAACAAGACCCCGAAATACTTGAACTCCTTCACTTGAGGCAACAACATGATGAATAAGTGATGGATATCAACATCCATCACTTTTATATAGATACTCAAGTTGGACTCGTTACAGCTTGTGTCAAACCACATGCATATGAGACATTTATCCTTAAGTGGGCAGGATTTTAAGTTTCAGTCAATTTTCAGATCACCCACAAAATACATGTTGAAATCACACAACCTATTAAATATATCATACAAATTGTCATGATTAATTGAATAGCACTTGGTGCTGTCCGTTTTGGGAACCTCAGAATTGAATCTCTGCTCTTCGCAGATGATGTGGTTTTGTTGGCTTCATCAGAACGTGACCTCCAGTGGGCACTAGGGTGGTTTGCAGCTGAGTGTGAAATGGCTGGGATGAGAGTCAGCACCTCCAAGTCTGAGGCAATGGTTCTCTACTGGAAAATGGTAGAGTATGGTAACCCTAACCCTAACCTTAACCTCAAGTGAAGGAGTTCAAGTATCTCGGGGTCTTGTTCACGAGTGAGGGTAGGATGGAGCGGGAGATTGACAGGCGGATTGGTGCAGCATCAGCAGTAATGTAGACGTTGTACTGGACTGTTGTGGTGAACAGAGAGCTGAGCCGGAAGGTAAAGCTCTCAATTTACCAGTCAGTCTTCGTTCCAACCCTCACCTATGGTCATGAGCTTTAGGTGAGATCGCGGATACAAGGGGCTGAAATTAGTTTCCTCCGTACGGTGTCTGGGCTCAGTCTTAGAGATAGGGTGAGGAGCTCGGACATCCGGAGGAAGCTCAGAATAGAGCCGCTGCTCCTTCACGTCGAAAGGACCCAGTTGAGGTGGTTCAGGCATCTGATTAGGATGCCTCCTGGGTGGCTTCCTTTGGAGGTTTTACGGGCACATCCAACTGGGAGGAGAGCCCAGGGTAGACCCAGAACTTGCTGGAGGGACTATATGTCCAAACTGGCCTGGGAACACCAACACACTCCAGCTCCCGAGCGTTGCTGGGGAGAGGGATGTCTGGAGTGCCCTGTTTAGCTTGCTGCCACCGTGACCCGATCCTGGAGAAGCGGCTGAAGATGAGATGAGATGAGATGCACTAGGACTAGGTGCCCTGCAGCAACACCCTACCATTAGGGGGCTCAGGTGGGCGACATGAACATGAAGCCACAATGCTTCGATCTCCATAGACATCAGGGCCTCTCTTGTCTCATTAGCTAATCAGAGAATAACGAGAGAATCAGTCAGAGTTTTGAAAACCCCAATCACTTTTTTGGTGAGCAGGACTTTGGGTGCCTGTGGTCCTCCAAAAAAGTGTCAAGTGTTGTATATTCGTTATGCATTACATGGTGGTTAGTGAGGGAAGTGAACAATGGAGAAGTCTCCCGTCAAAACTCCATATACTTGACGGGTTGAAATCATGACTTGTTTTCATAGCTTGGATTGTGTTCTTCGTTTATCAAATTTGGAGCTAAACCCAATGCAACATTCACCCAAACAGCAGAGACCTTTCACACACACAGACGCAGACACAGGAAAATTCACTTACACAATTCAAAATGAACTTCTACATGGTCTAGTACTGCATAAACAGACGGAGTCACTGTACAGAGGTATAGACTGATGGTTATTCAGGACAGGTTTCTTTGGCACCTGATTTCCTACTTTAAATGCGCTTATTGTAAGTCGCTTTGGATAAAAGCGTCGGCTAAATGACTGTAATGTAATGTAATGTAATGGTAGATTTTGTAATCCAGTCCCATGGCCTTGGCTTTGTCTTTCTCGCTCTTACCAAATGGTGACGCTGGTGAGCGTGTTAATATGGAGGATTAATATGGAGAGAGTAAACACGGTTGTTTTTTTAAACAGGGTCTGGTGGAGACGGCAAAGAGTTTCCTTTCTGAAGGGAACTTCCTGGCGGAGGAGATCCAGACCAGAGTGGCACACCACATCACCAGGTCTGAGATTAGTTCAATAACCATAACCACATCTGATGAGAGCCCAATATCACTGTGACCAGATGCTTATGTTCAAAACCAGCCTAGATGTAGATGTAGCCTTGTAGTCCAGACCACCCAAGTCTAGACTGAGTCCAGACCAAGTCTTTAGGGGGGTGAATCCAGCTTAAGACCAGTGGATCCAAAACTTGTGTGTGGGCTGACACCAGAACAGTAAAAGTCCAGTTAAACACCATGACTGTAACTGTAGTAGTCTGCCATGGATAGTAAGTCAAGATGTCCCTACTACTACTACTTTCGGCTGCTCCCGTTAGGGGTCGCCACAGCGGATCATCCGTAAGTCAAGATGTCCCTGCTGTGTAATATTTATCTAGACTTATTTTCTTCCAGCAAGGAAGAATGTTCCAGATTCTCATTTTTCAGACATATGTTATGCATATAATGATAAAAAAATAAATAGTTTAGATTGCACCTGTTGAACTCCTCACTGGAAGTGATATTTATTTGAAAATTTAAAAAAATGTCATCCGGGTGGCATGGCGGTCTATTCCGTTGCCTACCAACATGGGGATTGGCTGTTTGAATCCCCGTGTTACCTCTGGCTTGGTCGGGCGTCCCTACAGACACAACTGATTGTGTCTGCGGGTGGGAAGCCGGGTGCGGGTATGTATCCAGTTCACCGTGCTAGCGCCTCCTCTGGTCAGTCGGGGCGCCTGTTCGGGGGGGGGGGCTGGGGGGAATAGTGTGATCCTCCCACGTGCTACGTCCCCCTGGTGAATCTCCTCACTGTCAGGTGAAAAGAAGCGGCTGGTGACGCCGCATGTATGGGAGGAGGCATGTGGTAGTCTGCAGCCCTCCCCGGATCAGCAGAGGGGGTGGGGCAGTGAGCTGGATGGCTCAGAAGAGTGGGGTAATTGGCTAAGTACAACTGGGTAGAAAAAGGGGGAAAATTTTAAAGTACATTTAAATCTTGTGCTCGAACTGTCTTGAAATATGATCACAAATTGGCACTGTTTGAGACCGAGTCAAGTCTTAGTCATTATGCTGTGAACTCAAGGATGAACTGGAGACCTTCAAACTGCAGACTTGAGACCAAGCCCGTGCTTGAGTACTAGAACCCTACCTGGATTTTCTCATAAAGGCCGATGTGTTTGAGGTTGTTTCCTCATATAGCTTCATGGTACCGGATACAAACGGGTGTCTGGTATGTTGGTGTCTGGTGTGTTGGCGTCTGGTGTGTTGGTGTCTGGTGTGTTGGCGTCTGGTGGGTTGGTGTCTGGTATGTTGGCGTCTGTCTGGTGTGTTGGCGTCTGGTGTGTTGGTGTCTGTCTGGTGTGTTGGTGTCTGGTGTGTTGGTGTCTGGTATGTTGGCATCTGTCTGGTGTGTTGGCGTCTGGTATGTTGGTGTCTGGTGTGTTGGTGTCTGGTATGTTGATGTCTGGTGTGTTGGTGTCTGGTATGTTGGTGTCTGTCTGGTGTGTTGGTGTCTGGTATGTTGGTGTCTGATGTGTTGGTGTCTGTCTGGTGTGTTGGTGTCTGTCTGGTATGTTGGTGTCTGGTGTGTTGGTGTCTGGTATGTTAGTGTCTGTCTGGTGTGTTGGTGTCTGGTATGTTGGTGTCTGTCTGGTATGTTGGTGTCTGGTATGTTGGTGTCTGTCTGGTGTGTTGGTGTCTGGTGTGTTGGTGTCTGGTATGTTAGTGTCTGTCTGGTGTGTTGGTGTCTGGTGTGTTGGTGTCTGATGTGTTGGTGTCATATGTTGGTGTCTGGTGTGTTGGTGTCTGGCGTGTTGGTGTCTGGTGTGTTGGTGTCTGGCGTGTTGGTGTCTGACACACGTTGAGTAAACATTTTGCCATCTTGAATGGATTCATCAGTTAGGGTTACTGTTTTCTCAGTCAGCTGTAAAGCATAAACAACACTTGGTGCTACTTATACAAGCTTTGTGTTAGATGGACTTGGACCGAGTTTTACCATCTCGTTCTCAGGTACAACGGTCTGGAGGAGCTGCTGCTGTCTCGCAGGGAAACTCTGGAGTCATGGCAGCTTCTCTTCCAGTTCTACAGAGACCTGGAGGAGGAGATGGCCTGGCTGACAGAGAGACTGACTCACACTTCCACCAAAGAGCTGGGCAACACGCTGACCAACACACAGCAGATGCTGCAAAAACACCAGGTAGCCAGCAAGTGATTCACCCACTGATATTACTTGCACTTTGGTTTTCACTTCCAAATAATAATAATAGTAATAATAATAATGATGATGATGATATTAATAATAATGATAATAATATTAATCATCATCATCATAAAGATAATGATGATGATAATGATAAAATAATAATAATTAATCAGTCTTATATAGCTCTTTTCTATTACTCAAAGTGGCTTTACAATAAACGGAGTGAAACAAGACAACAAATAAACATAACACAGACATACAGGGGTGGATGGGAAGGGGGGCTACGAGAGGGAGAAGCGGCAGCCACACACGACGCCAGCAGTACTGTCCAACTTAAACACATACAAAAGGGCCAGGAAAACAAAACAACAACAGCACTGTGGGCGTTGATTTTCTGAAGGGGTTTACTCCCGTAGTCTATTCCTCTCCTGAGGTATCCACTAGGCGGCACTATTTAACCCATAGTTGGGGTGGTTCGTGGGCATCAGGGAATATCCACACACTGGTGGGCCTGAGTACTGCACGTCGAGGGGCCAGACCTCCTCCAAGTCCCTTGTAGTTCAGCCAGGGTCCAAGGTGCACCCAGTTACCATGTGTCGCCACGAGGAGGCGCTATATAGGGCTTGCTGTTGGAGAGGCTATGTACTGGCAGGGAGAGACTTACGTGCTCGGCTCTCCAGTTCACATTTCTGCTAGCCAGCGGTGAAGGTTGAGAGTGAAACGTGACAGGCACACAACACCACACCAACACATCAGATGCTTCACAACAACCCCACTTCTTACACAAGAATGTCCCACACACAAGTATGTGGTTTGGATATATGTCTTTGATGAGAAAGGCATAAACAAGGCAAAGTGGTGTTTGGAGCTCGGGCTAATTCATTTGGCTGAAGGTCAGACTAGTGGTTTTCAGTCAGGCGCTCAGGCACCACTAGTGCTGCTGGTTTTCTGTTCTGCCAGGTAGTTCATTATAGTCACTTGTTGTTCCAGGTGCAAAACTTCCCTGACTGGAGGCTGAATACCTGGAACAGCGGGGGCTGTAATGAACTATCTGGTAGAATAGGAAACCAGTAGGCCTGCTGATACACGAGGACCTGACTCAGAACCACTGACTGTGGGAGTGAAGGTGCATGTGACATGCTTGATTCTTACTTTTCAGGCTGTGATGCAGGAAATCTCAAGCCGTGCCCCGTTGGTCCAGGCAGTGCAGGAGGCGGGACAGAACCTGGTGAGGGAACCGATGATTTTTTTAATTTTTTTTTTCCAAACTTTATTTTCAGGTCAAGTCAACAGAATGAAATGGAGTTTATACGCATTGGTATGCTTCAGAAACATGCATGGTGGTCTATTCTGTTACCTACCAACACGGGGATCACTGGTTCAAATCCCCGGGCTATCTCCGACTTAGTCGGGCGTCCCTACAGATACAATTGGCCGTGTCTGTGGGTGGGAAGCCGGATGTGGGTATGTGTCCTTGTTGCTGCACTAGCACCTCCTCTGGTCGGTCAGGGCGCCTGTTCAGGGGGGAGGGGGAACTGGGGGGGAATAGCATGATCCTCCCACGCACTACGTCCCCCTGCTGAAACTCCTCACCATCAGGTAAAAAGAAGCGGCTGGCAACTCCAAATGTATGGGAGGAAGCATGTGGTAGTCTGCAGAGGGGGTGGAGCAGCGACCGGGACGGCTCGGAAGAGTGGGGTAATTGGCTGGATACAACTGGGGGAGGGGAAAAAAAAGAAAGATGCGCCTAAATGAGATGTGCTGTTTGTTGGAATTTGTGCATGCCCACTCAGAGCTTTTCCTGTTTTCTGACATCTGTTTCTGTGGTGGACATTAACTTCCTAGGTCAGAGGTTGTCACTTTGCATCACTTGACATCACAGACCGCCTGGCTGAGCTGAGGAAGGTCTTTGAGGAGCTGAAGGATGAAGCAGAGGACAAGGCGAGGCTGTTACAAGAGGCTCTCAGCATCCACACCTTCCTCAATGAGGTAGCGTTTTGTGTGTGTGTGTGTGTGTGTGTTTGTTTGTTTGTGTGTGTGTGTGTGTGTGTGTGTGTGTGTATGTGGAGGATCAAAAATGACTGTTAATGCAAAGTTAGTTTCAGCGAACTGCCATAGTAAGTGATAAATGTTAGTGAGGCTGTCCAGGTGTGTATTTAACCTGACTGTCTGTCCTCAGGTGTGTATTTAACCTGTTTGTCTGACCTCAGGTGTCAGAGCTGGACCTCTGGCTGCAGGAGCAGAGGGGGGTTCTGGACTCCCGGGATTGTGGGAGGAGTGAGGAGGTGACGGAGGCCTTGCTGAGGAAACTGGATTCTCTGGACATGGAGCTGGAGAGTCTGAGGGGGAAGGTGGAGCGGCTGCAGGAAACTGGAGCATCTCTGCAGCACCTCCATCATCCTAAAAGGTAGACCTGATGAACCACCGGAGGCTTGTGACCTTGTACCGTCACCTGGTATCATCATCAGCACACTCCCATACACTTAAACCAGGAAACGGCTCAGAACATCACGTGATCTGATGTTGCTCGCTGAGCGTCTCTCCTGGAGCCGTTTGAAGACGTTTGATTGGACCCTGAAAATACACTTCTTCCTTCTTTTATATGACGATGCCATGTGACGTATGTGCTTTCAATCTTCTGAATTTGATTTTAAACAAAAGACCAGGGGGGCGTCTGGGTGGCGTGGCGGTCTATTCTGTTGCCTACCAACACGGGGATCACCGGTTCGAATCCCCGTGTTACCTCCAGCTTGGTCGGGTGTCCCTACAGACACAATTGGCCGTGTCTGCGGGTGGGAAACTGGAATGGGGTATGTGTCCTGGTCACTGCACTAGCGCCTCCTCTGGTCAGTCGGGGCGCCTTTTCGGGGGAGAGGGGGAACTGGGGGGAATAGTGTGATCCCACACGCTACGTCCCCCTGGTGAAACTCCTCGCTGTCAGGTGAAAAGAAGCGGCTGGTGACTCCACATGTATCGGAGAAGGCGTGTGGTAGTCTGCAGCCCTCCTGGGTCAGCAGAGGGGGTGGAGCAGAGACCGGGACGGCTTGGAAGAGTGGGGTGATTGGCCAGATAAAACCTCAGAAAGCCCAGAGTGCTTTGTGTTTGTGGTGAGAGTTTATCATAAGCCACAATCATGAATTCTAATGTAAACCAAAGGGTCGCCCTGCTACCAAAATACAAACCACAGGACTGGAAGCTGCTGTCTCTCCCAGATTGATTGACAGGTGTCTTAATACAAGGACCAACACTAAATAACTAAATCTGGGTTTCTAATGTTTTCTGTTGCTGTAAAGGGTTCATTCACATCACTAATGGTCATACAGTTGGGTAAGTCAGACCCAACTGTAAGACAGACCCACATTTTCAGTTCCCATCGGCTGAGAAAGACATGAAATGCTTATTTTCCATCAATAAGGCAGGCTCTCAGGTCTGTATGTAAATATACCTCAGTGTGATGCGGTCAAATAAATCACAGACTGGCCATTAAGGATCATGTCTGTCCTCTGTACGTGGCTGCAGCCTGATGGATGAGACACCATCAAGACTGGATGGCAACAAAATCCAGTCAGTCAGTCTCTATCAATGCTATTGATGAAATAAGGTGGCGGTCTCGGGTCACTCTCTGTTTCAGCCACCTGGTCGCCAAGTCTCTCCCCGAGCTTCTGGAGCAATACGAGACCTTCCTGCGTCTGTCCACCTCTCGTCGCGCCTCCCTGGACGACCAGCTCCGCCTCTACGTGTTTGAGCGAGAGGCCAAAGAACTACAAACATGGTTGACCTCCAAGAAGAGTCTGGCTGAATCTGAGGACTGCGGGCAAGATCTGGAGGATGTGGAGGTGAGGCAGAAGAGCAGAGGAGCTTAAGATTATTTGACCCATAGGGGAAACTTTGACTTTTTAACCAAATTATTTGATTTTAGGATCGCTGTTGGTGTGCAGACATTTGTATGTAGCAAGGAAAGCTAAAAGTAGAGGGTATGAGTATGCATTTGTGTGTGTGTGTGTGTGTGTGTGTGGGTTTTCAGTAGGGTTAGAGGTCGTCGCTAACCCTAACCTGTTGTCTTTATCTGAGGAGATATGACGTTTTTGTGAAAGATAGGACAGTGAAGGGATTTGAACTCGTTGATGCTGTGTTCAGGGATCTGTCTTTATGTGCTAGTAAAGTCCCCCGTGTCTCCGTCCAGGTTCTCCAGGAGAAATTAGAGGTTCTGGTGTCGGAGGTGTCCGCTCTTGGTCGGAGCCGGCTCACCTCGGTGCAACAGCTGGGTCAGAACCTGCAGGCGCTCGGCACGGCCCGGCGTAGGGAGGCAGAGCTCAGCCGGCAGTGGGACGAGCTGAACCACAGTATCAGAACCAGGGAGCAGGTCCGACAGCAACACACACACACACACACACACACACACACACAAACACACACACACACACGTGATCCTGGTCCAGTCACACCTTGATTTAGTTTGAATCCAACCATGATTAGGGAAAAGGGCGGCATTTCGTAAAGAAATATACCTTGAATCCTGTACTGCTGGTTTTTGTTTTGATGTTAAAGTTCAGTTATCACATAAAAACATGCTGACGTGTTCCAGCTAACTGTAAGCCTTCATTGCCCCCCCCGTTTTTCTCCCCAATTACACTTGGCCTATTACCCCACTCTTCCAAGCCGTCTCGGTCGCTGCTCCACCCCCTCTGCTGATCCGGGGAGGGCTGCAGATTACCACATGTGGAGTCACCAGCCGCTTCTTTTCACCTGACAGTGAGGAGTTTCACCAGGGGGACGTAGCACGTGGGAGCATCACGCTATTCCCCCCAGTTTCCCCTCCCCCTCGAAAAGGTGCCCCGACCGACCAGAGGAGGCGCTAGTGCAGCGACCAGGACACATACCCACATCTGGCTTCCCACCCGCAGACACGGCCAATTGTGTCTGTAGGGACGCCCGACCAAGCCGGAGGTAACGCGGGGATTTGAATCGGCGGTCCCCGTGTTGGTAGGCAACGGAATAGACCGCTACGCTACCTGGACGCCCCTTCATGGCTTTAATTCAAAGTCACACTTAGCTGAAACACATCAGTTTGTTTGTGGCCTGTTTTTATGTATTAATGTAACTTTAAATTGAACATCGCAATAAAAATCAGGATTGAGGTCAACTTCTATTGATTCTGACTAAGTTTGTGTAGGTGCGGACGACAAACATTCTACAATGAAGTTTGGTATGTTGTGATGACCTAATCTTTCCACCTTGTCATTTACGTGTACGCGGTAAATTCACAAACGGTGCTGTGATGTGATCTTGAGTTTACAGTTTTGGTAAAACGACTGAAATTCATCTGTTTTCCTGCTAAAAGTGCACAGTTCACGAGTCTTACTTTTATACCCATATACTGTTAAAAATTAGTTTACCACGGTCTGTTCTGTTACCTACCAACACTGGGACCGCTGGTTTGAATCCCCGTGTTACCTCGGGCTTGGTCGGGCGTCCCTACAGACACAATTGGATGTGTCTACTGGTGGGAAGCCGGATGTGGGTATGTGTCCTGGTCGCTGCACTAGCACCTCCTCTGGTCGGTCGGGGCGCCTGTTCGGGGGGGAGGGGGAATAGCGTGATCCTCCCATGTGCTACGTCCCCCTGGTGAAACTCCTCACTGTCAGGTGAAAAGAAGCAGCTGGTGACTCCACATGTATGGGAGGAGACATGTGGTAGTCTGCAGCCCTCCTCGGATCAGCAGAGGGGGTGGAGCAGCGACCGGGACGGCTCGGAAGAGTGGGGTAATTGGACGGGTACAATTGGGGAGAAAAAGGGGGAAAATCATTAAAAAAAAAGTTTACCTTAGGTCCAGACCATGTCAACATCACCATAGTGTAGACTTGAAGGAGGACCAGGATCAGGATCAGGATCAGGAACACTTTATTTGTCACAGGGCTTGGGGAGTCACAAGGCCTATCACTTACACACCATTTACACCCATGGACAACTCAGTCTCCATTTCACCCGACATGTGTGTGTTTGAGCCCTGGGAGGTGGCCCAGATGAACTTCTTAGCTCCAGTCGGGAACGCTAGGCTCCAACCTGGGAGCTTGTTTGCTGTGAGGGTCTCTCTAAGCCCCTGCGCCACCCTGATGTTTTACCCTTGTAAATGTAATTCACTCTCCTGTTTCTGTCAGAACCTGCGTGCGGCGAGGGAGGTGCATCAGTTTAACCACGACGTCGACGAGCTGAAGAGCTGGATGGCCGAGAAGGAGGCGGTTCTGGACTCTGAAGACCAAGACCCCGACCTGCTCGCCACCCAGACTCTACTGAGAAAACACCAGGCGCTGGAGGTAGGACAAACCTGGAGGACTGTGCAGCTGAAGTTGGCTTAATTTAATTAGATTTAACTTAAAGGAAAAGTAAACACTTGGTAAAAAAAATGTTAAAGTTAAATATTTATAGAGATATAAACGTTTCATGCTAATGACTGAAAATAAAAACAGTTCCTACAACTCAGTTTTAGTTTGTTTTAATCAGGATGTCCTCATCATGGAGGATTCCATGTAACCTGTGGTGTCAGAGAAGTTCGCCGGATGTCTTGTGTAAATGCTCTGACATCACGTGGGCTCAGCACAAAGCCAGTAAGACTGGGAGCACTGGGATGGCCAGTAAGACTGGGAGCACTGGGATGGCCAGTAAGACTGGGAGCACTGGGATGGCCAGTAAGACTGGGAGCAGTGGGATGGCCAGTAAGATGAGGAGCAGTGGGATGGCCAGTAAGACGAGGAGCATTGGGATGGCCAGTAAGACTGGGAGCAGTGGGATGGCCAGTAAGACTGGGAGCAGTGGGATGGCCAGTAAGACTGGGAGCAGTGGGCTGGCCAGTAAGACGAGGAGCACTGGGATGGCCACTAAGACTGAGAGCACTGGGATGGCTAGTAAGACTGGGAGCAGTGGGCTGGCCAGTAAGACGAGGAGCACTGGGATGGCCACTAAGACTGAGGGCACTGGGATGGCCAGTAAGACTGGGAGCAGTGGGATGGCCAGTAAGACGAGGAGCACTGGGATGACCAGTAAGACGAGGAGCACTGGGCTGGCCACCAAGACTGGGAGCACTGGGATGGCAGCTCATTACATCAGGAGTTCTTTAAAGGACGCTGTTGGTCTGATTCAGACTGGCTGCCTTCCCAGTCACTTTCCACCATCTGGTCTGTGGAAGTTGGTTTGGGCTTTACGTGTTTTGTCTCTTCTGTATTGAAGAGTGACACCGGTGGAGTTTCTCAGCATTGAGTCTATGTGATGGCACACATCGCTCTTCCAGCAGACTGCAGGGCGTCTCCTAGTGGCGTTACGACAGACATCTATCTACTCAGTACTTTAACACAAACATGACTCAAACTGGTGGTGCAGTGGTTAGCGCGGTCGCCTCACAGCAAGAAGGTCCTGGGTTCGAGCCCCGGGGTTGTCCAACCTTGGGGGTCGTCCCGGGTCGTCCTCTGTGAGGAGTTTGCATGTTCTCCCCGTGTCTGCGTGGGTTTCCTCCGGGGGCTCCGGTTTCCTCCCACAGTCCAAAGACACATAGGTCAGGTGAATCACTGTACTAAATTGTCCCCAGGTATGAATGTGTGTGTGTAAGTGTGTGTGTGTGTGTGTGTGTGATGGTCTGGCGGCCTGTCCAGGGTGTCTCCCCACCTGCCGCTCAGTGACTGCTGGGATAGGCTCCAGCATCCCCGCGACCCTGAGAGCAGGATAAGTGGTTTGGATAATGGATGGATGACTCAAACTTTTCTTACATGATGTTTTTATGTATGTATTATCTCCGCTAGCCCGTAGCCTGGAGGGGATATTATGCGTTAAGTCGCACGCGCGTGTGTGTCTGTCTGTGGCTAATCTCGCAAACTACTGGACCTATCAACCTAACATTATTTTGTGCACAGTTATGGCAGTATGATGAAGAACCTCTCGTGGTTGCAGTGATTCGAAACCGTTGAATCATGTTTGTTCTCACTGTCGCCATTCCCTCTCTCCATTCACTCTCTAGCTCGCTCGACCAATCCTGACTTCCGTCGCTGCCCGCTCTGACTCAACTGTGCACATGTGCGACTCAGGTCTGTGGTTGAGTCAGATCGGGCAGCGATGCTGTCAAAGCCAAAAGATGATGTATTCGGGTGTGAGTCTTGAAAATAAACGCGAAGTCGATCGTATTTTGCAAGCCAGCGAATCGTTCGCTGCTGATCTCAGTGCAGCAGAACTGGAGGAACACCGGATGAACCAAAATAATTCACCTTCTTCACCTCACCACCACGCAGAAGGGCCATAGTCAGTACTAAGACTCCGCTGTAAAATACAATGTCAAGAGCAGGATTAATCAGTCACAGCTGCAAACCATCTCAGTAGCTACAAAAACCATTCCCCGTGGCTGAGCTGTTTTCTTACCGTTGTTTTCTTGCTTAAGAATGAATGAAAGTAAGTCAGTAGAGCAGCCATTCACCTACATTCCTGTTACATCATGAAAACTGTGATGGTTAAACACATGTGATGTCTTTTAATCAGGGCTGTGATGAAATGGTGATACCCTGACCTGTCATTTCATACCAGACTTGGTCGCAGTTGTGTGAGGGTCTGCCTGGGAGGCTGCACGTCCTCAGACTGACAGGCAAACATTTTTATTTGGCAGATTTTTTTTAGCTTAACTCTGCATATTAATTTTTTTTTTCATATTTTCCATCAATCGACTTGGGTGCTGCACAAAAGTCCTATAATGGAAGGAAAAACTGGTTTTTCTGTCCAGGTGTGTGTATTTCCCTTCTACTGGCAGGCAAAGAAAAGGGGTGATTTGTCACCAAGTTCTAACACCGGAGAACGGCAGATACGTACACCTGGTGGAAATCTGCACTCTACTGAGTGCACTCCTCCAGTTACTGCATATATTGATTTCAAACACATTCTCCTCCCATGGTGTTGTGTATCCACGCCATCGACTCGACTGACAAGGCGTCACTATACAGATGCAGAGGGTACCCTTCAGCATCTGTATAGAGAAGGGGGTGGGTGTTCCATAGACTGCAATTATGATTATAAACTAAATAGAGATTAATGTTAGGGCATCCCAGTAGAGTAGCGGTCTATTGCGTTGCTTATCAACATGGGGATCACTGGTTCGAATTCCCATGTTACCTCCAGCTTGGTCGGGCGTCCCTACAGACTCAATTGGCCATAACAGCGATTGGGAAGCCGGATGTGGGTATGTGTCCTGGTCGCCGCACCAGCACCTCCTCTGGTTGGTTGAAGGGAACTGGGGGGAATAGCGTGATCCTCCCACGCGCTACATCCCCCTGGTGAAACTCCTCGTTGTCAGGTGAAAAGAAGCGGCTGGCGAATCCACATGTATCAGAGGAGACAGACTGTTCTACCCCCTCAAGAGACTGGGGCTGCTTGGAAAATAGTGTAATTGGCTGGATACAATTGGGGAGAAAAGGGGGTGGGATGCCCCCCCAAAAGAAAAAATAGCGCTTAGTGTTAAGGTTAGGTAGTTATTAACCCGCTGCATCTCATACAGATGGGAAGTTGTCCTCATGGTGCCCTGTTTGCCTGTGTCTGATACTGATGCTAGGGAGTAACTTCCCCATCATATATCAATGCTGTGTCAATAGTGTCAATATACGATGCGATGGGATGAGAGCGAGCTAATATTTTTCATGTGCCATCTCTTTAACTAAACTTTGCTTTGCCGAAAACCCGGCTTGGATGATTCATATGAATTTAGTCTGATGGTTTTATTGTCTTGTTGTCGATGTCTGTCTGCAGAGGGACCTGGCTGCCATATCGGAGGAGGTTTCCAGGGGCAGAGAGGAGGGCCGGGCTTTGGGCAGACAGCAGCCCCGGGTCAGGGCCGTCCTGGCCAGGAGGCAGGCGGAGGTAGAAGCCTGCTGGGCGCGTCTCCAGGACAAGGCGTCCCATTGCCGGGCCAGACTGGGCCAGGCCGAGGCTGTGCAAAGATACATGACCCACTGGACAGAACTCATGTAGGTTCTCTCTCGACTAGTGAGTTCACATAGGATACCAAAGCGGCAGAGCTTGCGTCATTCATTTCAAAATGGTGTATTCCAAAGTCATGTGCTGATGCTGCTATCGTTTTACCTAAATCCCGTGACCAATGAGGTTCAGTAAACGTCATTCAGAGCTCAGTCAGGTGACTGGTTTGGTTCAGGGGTCAGTGTCAGTTGACAGCGCAAGAGAAAGTTAGATCAGGAATCAGGAACACTTTATTTGTCATTTCGCTTCATGCACTTGCGTACATGAAATGAAATGAAATGCCGTTTCCCCCAGCCCACAAATTTTGTACAAATTGTACAAAATCTACAAACCTGCATAAATGTAATTACAAAGGGGTAACCTTTCACCCTGTAGAGTTGGCCCTCCGAGTGACAAATGTGCAAAAAAAGAGGAAATCAAGAAGGGACAAATACTTTTTCACCGCACAACGGAAAAAATGTCATCTCAGCAAAGGGCAATGGCATTTCTGATGGTATATCTGTCTTTCTATTTACCTGCAGAAAATGAATGTCCACAATGCTGTTGTGTTTTTGTTTTTCTTGCCCTTTTGTATGTGTTGAAGTGTGAGAGTACTGGTGGCGTCATGTGTGGCTGCTGCGCCTCCCTCTCGTAGCCCCCCTTCCACCCCTGTATGTTGTGTTATGTTTATCTGTTGTCTTGTTAAGCCACTTTGAGTGTTAGAAAAGCACTATATAAGTTGAATGTATTGTTATTATTCTTATTATCTGTCTGTCTGTCTTTGTCTGTCTTTGTTTATTTGTTTATTCAGAAAGAATTTCAATGGTACAATTATAGCTATTGCCATACATGAGGATGGATCCCTCTCTCTCTCCATGTCTGTCTCTCTGTCTGTCTCTCTGTCTGTCTGTCTCTCTGTCTGTCTGTCTGTCTGTCTGTCTGTCTGTCTGTCTGTCTGTCTGTCTCTCTCTCTCTTTCTCAGGGCCTGGCTGAGAGAGATGCTGTCTCTGGTGCGAGGGGAGGGCCTCGGAGGGGAGGGAGCCGACCCGGAGCAGCTAATCAGAAAGCACAACGAGTACCGTGCCCAGATGGACAGGCAGATCGGCAAATCGCAGGCTGTGAAGGATGAAGGGAGGCGCTTGTGGGAAGAGGACAACTTCATGAGCCATGAGGTGAGATGGTAGCCAGTATGTGTCGCCCCCCTCAGTTTGTTGCTGAGCATGGCATGGACCTGCTAGCCGATCCAAGGGCGGCCCCTGACCGCTCACTTCTGACTTCTGACCTCCTGTGGAATGTGTAGATGTGGAAAATGTATCTCAGAGGAAGACAGAAATAAACAATCTAGTAATAAAGGTAATAAAGATAATGATACATTTTGTTTAAAGAGTGTTTTCCAAGGCACACAAAGACACTTTACATAAGTTAAAATAAACATAAAAGTGACAAAACAAAAACGTATAACACACAACATTAATCACACAATAAAATCGATTCTAAAAGGGTGCGTTTTGCTAAATGAAGTGGACGTGGACAGATGGGCGCGGGGAGAACAAGAACACTGATGTTAGTGTGCTTCTCTTTCCAGCTGATAGGCAAGATTTTTCACAGGCATCGCTGGGGTCTTATATGTCTCCTGGAGGTAGTCCAGGTCTCTGCACCATATAAAAATGTGTGCAAGATGACTGCCTTGTAGACCAGGAGCTTGGTCTATGCAAGCAGGTCAGAGTTTTCAAAGACTCTTCTCCTGAGCTTCGCAAAAGCCCTACTTGCACAGCAGATGTGATGGTGTACCTCGCTGTCAATGTCTGCCCTTGAGGAGAGGTGGCTTCCAAGGTAGGGGAACTGGTCCACATTTTCAAGGCTTACATTGTCAATTGCTATCGTTGGCGGGGGTGCGGAGGAGGAGGAGGAGTCCGGTGGGGGTTGATGGAGGATCTTGGTCTTTTTGATGCTCATGGCCAAACCGAGGAGTGTGTACGCCGTAGCAGAAGCATCAAGTATACACTGAAGATCTTTTTCTGTGTGGGCGACAATGGCGTTATTATCTGCCTGTTGCAGTGCCACAGTGGACGTGTGAAAGATCTTGGACTTGGCTTTGAAACGGTTTAAGTTGAACAGCTTGCCATCTGTTGTATAGATGAACTGGACACCAGGGCGTAAACTGTGACTGATTGGGTGGTGAATGGCAGCAATGAAGACTGTGAACAGCGTGGGGGCAATGATGCATCTTGGTTTTACTGCAGTGTCTACCTTGAAAGGTTTGGTCTCACTGCCATCACAGAGGACCGTTGCTGACGTGTTGTCGTGAAGGAGCCTCAGAATCCTGATGTTCTAGATTTATTTATTTATTTACTTATGATTTTGCCCTTTTTTCTCCCAATGTAGTGGCCAATCGATCCCTATTTTAGTTCAAACACCCACCCTCGTACTGCGTGCGTTCACCAACTGCATCTCTCCGGCCGGCAGTCTCGAAGGAGACGCCTCCCCACTTCCGTGACAAGGCGACTCCAGGCCGAACCACTGCTTTTTCCCCACACACACAGAGACACATTCATGTGACGAACACAAGCCGACTCCGCCCCCCTCCCGAAGACAGCGTTGCCAATGATTGCTGCTTCATCGAGTCCGGCCATAGTCGGATCTGACGAGACCGAGGCGCGAACCCCGGTCCCCAGTGGGCAACTGCATCGACACAAAGCCGATGCTTAGACCGCTACACCACCGCAGACCCCAGAATCCTGATGTTCTTTTCCAGACATCCACACTTTGACAGGATTGTCCAGAGGGCCTGATGGCTCATGGGGTCAAATGCTTTGGTAAGGTCGATGAAGGCCATGTATAGTGGTTGTTTTTGTTCTTTGCATTTTTCTTGTAACTGTCTGGCTGTGAAGCTCATGTCGGTTGTGCTGCGGGCAGGACGGAAACCACACTGGGATTCGGCGAGGATTTCTTCAGATAGCGGGATGAGTCTCTTGAGGAGAATGCGGGCAGTAATCTTTCTAGTTGTTGATAGGAGTGAGATGCCCCTGTAGTTTCCACACTCTGTCATGTCTCCCTTTTTAAAAAGGATGACAGTAAGTGCCTCTCTGAGGTCTGTAGGTATTGCCTCCATATCCCAGATCTTCATGATGAGGATATGTATATGCTGAAGGAGGGTAGCCCCTCTGGCCTGTACAATTTTGGCTGCAATCCCGTCAGGGCCGGCAGCTTTGTTGTCGCACATTGTTGAGATGGCATCATGAACCTCCAACAGGCTCGTAGGGTCACCCAAGACCCATGAGTTTATCAGTATCACCTGGCACTATTAAAAACACACACACACAGGTTAATCAGATACAGGTGTTTCTCTTTGACCAGATGATGCACAAACAACATCCCACCAGCCTCAGTGTAGTAATGTCTTTATTATCCCAGTGAGCATTATCTACTAACCCCCACTCCCCCACCCCACCAGGTGGAGGAGCGCGTGTGTGAGCTGGAGAAGCTTGAGGTGCAGGTCGAGGAGGTCTGGGAGGAGACCAGGGTGATGTTAGAAGAGGAGCTGGAGATGGTTCTCTTAAGGAGGGAGTTGGAGCAA
Organism: Lampris incognitus; assembly: GCF_029633865.1. Lineage (NCBI taxonomy): Eukaryota > Metazoa > Chordata > Actinopteri > Lampriformes > Lampridae > Lampris > Lampris incognitus. The sequence goes on from NC_079226.1 coordinate 5,665,991, forward strand.
GCAGAGCGCTGGCTGAGCTCCTATGAGAGCACACTGCGAGCCGAGGACTATGGGGTAGGTCTATACCACACTGAGGACTATAGGGAGGGGCTATACTACATCTAGGACTATGGGGTAGATCTGTATCATACTGGGGACTGTGGGGTAGGTCTCTTACAATGAGGACTATGGGGGTTGGCTCATACCGCACTGATATTGGTGTAGAATACAGTGAGGACTATGGGTTAGGTCTATATACCACTGTGAGGACTATGGGGTAGGTCTAGAGCAAATTGATGGTTGTAGGGCAAATCCAGACCACACTAATGCTATAAATTGGTTCTAGATTACATTGCAGACAATAGGGTAGATGTAGACTTCATTGTGGATCAGGGTAGTGTAGACCACACTAATGATTATGGGGTAGTATTACATAACTGCCACTCCCGGTTATTACTCATTTGACAAGCCGGAGAAGCATTTAGACCAAATAACAGTAAACTACTCAACAATTAATGAGAGTAAAATGTCCTTAGGAAGGATGTCAGTTTAGAAAACATTGGATTAGAAATAGTTCAGTCCCTTACCTGCTTTGACTTCTGTAGCCAAAATGTATGATTCGAAGGCAGCAATTCTAAAACAAAGTGTTCAGTGGATTTTGATTTTGTTGTGTCCCTGAGAGTTGTTCTTCTTCTGTTAGGACTCTCTGTCTGATGTTATGGAGCTGCTGAAGAAGCAGGAGGACCTGGAGGCCATGATCCAGGCCCACAGTGACCGCTTCAGTGCACTACAGAAGAAGAGAACGAAGGTCAGTTTTTAGGGCACAAAAGAAGAACCAATAGGCGGGCAGAATACAGTACAAATGGAGAGAACATGTCCCACCAAAATAATGAGAATATTACTACAGGAGCGCAATGCATTGTGGGTTAACAGTAGGGTCTTATAGTTGCTTTTAGCTTGCTAATGATACGAAGGGGAAAGGGTTTAGCAGAAAGAGTGCAGGACAAAGTTGCTGTAAATTAAGTGTGATGCTTCATCTTTGTCGTTCTGATGTTGCAGGGATGGGCAACATGATTCAGAAAGGGCCAGTATGGGTGCAGGTCTTTGCTCCAACCAAGCAGTTACACACCTGAGTCTACAAATCAAGGTGCTTAGCAAAGACTGTTGGTTGATTAATAGAATCAGGTGTGTAACTGCTTGGTTGAAACCAAGACCTGCACCCACACCGGCCCTTTCTGGATCATGTTGCCCATCCCTGCTCTACAGCAATAAGAACATACTGTTTTGAACCTACAATGCGTCGCATCTTGTCATCACCTACTTGTTTTGCTTCGTCCTTTATTGAAACTGTTTTCATGCCAGAAATGGTACACACTCTAGTCCAATTGGGAGCCGACCAAGCCCCTTGATATCTGGCTGAAGTTTTGGGCTACTTTTGTATAGCTGTTAAAAAGATAAAACCTTAACAAAACGTTCAGAAATCTGCAACACATGATCTTGTGAAAGCCATGCGAGTCTGTGCTGAACACTGGAGGGTTGGTTGTGTTTTGTTGCAGGAGAGCAGAGATTCTGCTGCCCCCACATCTAAAAGTCTTTTACACGAGGAAGCAAAAATTTGAAAGCTGAATTTCCAGACTTTATGAATATTTTCAAGAATCACCATATGTATGTATCTTTAAAATTACCTTCTTCTTTCTTCCCTCTCTTCTCTTCAGAGGGAGAGGAGGCTCGGTTTCCATGATGATGATGAGGAAGATATTCTGGACAAGCCTCCAGCCAGGGTTTCTTCTCTGAAGAGGAAGCCGTCCGACATCACCTCCTCGTCCTCCAGAGGCCTGGTCCACCGAGTCAGCAGTGGCAGGCGGACAGACAGGCAGAGAGCAGACAGACAGAGACAGGGGATTTCTGCCAGTCTCACCACATCCAGCAGTCCTCCATCAAGCCCGTCTTTCTGGTCTGCGTCAAGGCAGAGAGAGGGAAGAGAGAGGGGAGAGAGAGAGGCAAGGGAGGACAACCAGGAGACCTCCTCTAGTGCTCCTCGAAGCACTGCCTCCAGTCCTACTATCGAGACCTGGAGAAGCCATACCTCCAAACCTCCTTCCTCCTCTCCACCTCCCTCATCTCCCAAACTCCGCCATTCTCCTTCTCCCTCCTTCTCCTCCTCTTCCTCCTCCTCCTCTTCTTCTTTTAACCAGGCTCCTGCAGGAGGTCCACGTCCCACAGCCAAACCCCCCTTGGCTTTGAAGCCACGAATCCCCTTCAAAGAGTCTAAGTTGACACGTCCCACTGAGCTCACCCACTTTCTACCCAATAACCAACCAGTCGACATTTCAAGTTCACCCGACTTGTCTTCACCAATCAGAAAGCTTGTCGCTCTCATGGAACTGCCTCCTCCACCAATCACAGAAAGGCAAACGCACTTAGATCCCCTTGACTCACCAACAAGGAAAAAGCTTGCTGATGTTGTATCTCATGAATCGACAACCAAGAACCAGCTTGAGCTTTCTGATCCTGCAGCTCCACCACTCACAGAGCAGATTACACCACCGGACACACCTGCTGCATCTGACAGGAAGGCGGATAATGGATCAACTGACCTGTCTCATCCAAAGGGAGAGTTGACCCCACCCACTCCACTGCTACAAAGGAAGTTAGAAGATCTTGCGGAAGAGCCCGTCAGTCTGTCATCTCCCGCATCTAAGGTAAGTTGAACTTGTCACTCAAAGTTCAAACATGGGTTTTTTCTTCTCCTACGTGCATTTTAGTGCTAGATTCATTCTCTTCTATTATAGGCTTATATAGAAAAACAATCCTAAATCAAATCAAATCAATTTTATTTGTATAGCCCAATATCACAAATTACAAATTTGCCTCAGTGGGCTTAACAGCAACACAACATCCTGTCCTTAGACCCTCTCATCGGATAAAGAACAACTCCCTAAAAAACCCTTTAACAGGGAGAAAAAATAGAAAAATTCGATATAGAAATAGAAAAAATTTGATATTAATTTGAATGTCTAGTGTTCACCACTTGTAATTCCATTGAAGAGAAGAACATTAGTCATGCCTTTGTTGTTCGTGTCTACAGCCTGAGACCCCAGCCACACTCGCATTTATAACAGTGATTATTTGTGATAAAATCAATTAATGTGAACAAAATTCTCACAACTGGTGGATTCACTTCCAGTAGCGAAGTAAATTCGTGCAATGGCCTTGCATAGAGTTCAGCTTAACTGAACTTTGATTCACAGGTTTGTGTCATCAACGAATAGCAAAACTGCTTTGACTGTGATGACCTCTGACTGAGCGGTCGCCAGGGAGGAACAAAATGGAGGAAGCTAAGATATTAGCAGTGTCACATTATCCAGTTTTCTATTATTATGTTCTGCCAGAATATAAATTTCTACGCAAAAAAATATGCAGCATGTTTTGTGGTCAGTGGTGAAGCAGGAGTTAGATGGTATATGCATTATTAATTTAATTGTTTAATGTTTTTGGTCACCAAGCTTCCAGTCCTGCGAGGACATAAGAATAAACTTCGCTCTGCCAATTTCTGGTGTGACCGGGGTCTTAGGCATCTTTTCACCAACCCTCTTCATCTCATCCCATGGCCTCTTCCTGCAACATTAAGCATTTAGGAATTTAGTTTTACACTCAAAAGCCTGGAGTCATCTCAACCAAACAAGCATCAACCTTGTCTATTGTCCCGTCTGTTGTCCCATCTGTTGCCCTGTCTGTTGTTGTGTCTGTAGGCCGGGACAGGGCTTCCACTCAGAATGGAAGGAATGCTGGAAATTAAGCTGAAACAGCCTGGAAACAAGGTGAGATGTGTGTATGTGTGACTATTACACATTGTCCCAATTGTATTTGTAATGTGAGCAAGTGTCAAATGCAAAAACATGGCACTCATTACAAAACCAGCTACTACTACTACTACTACTACTACTACTTTCAGCTGCTCCTGTTAGGGGTTGCCACAGCAGATCATCCGTTTCCATTTCTTAACCAGCTGCAAGTGTTTAAATCATAAAAAAGACCTTTATTAGGTACTTTTGAAAACAGGTAATTAAAGAGTAATTCTGTTTTTTACAACCTGTATTTTGTTTTTGTAGATTTTACCATCATACATATGAGTTATAATGTCATTTCACTCACCGGCTTCATTTTGTAAGTTTTGGACACGGGACCACAGCTGGATTCAGCTTTATAATGATGTCTTATGGAGCAACTGAACAGAAGTCTTCAACCTGTCCTTTAAACAACAAACACCCCCTAGTGTCTCACTTAGACTGTGTCCGTGACTGTCCATTATCTATGACTTCTCTGTTGTGCTGGCCGGGTAGTTAATGGGTGGTTACTACTACCTGCGGTAAGTATAGGCTGCTACTTCCTGCAGGTTGAACCAGGAAGTACAGGTGGGTGACAAATCAAAGGAAAAACCCACATAAAGCATCTTAGTAAGGTGGCCACCATGAGCCTTCTGAACAGCTTCAGTGCTGCTTGTCATCAATTCTACAAGTCTCTGGACTCTACTGGAGCAATGGAACACCATTCTTCCAAAAGATATGGTGTTGGTGGTGGTGGTGGTGGAGAGCGCTGTCCAAAAATCTCCCGTCGGTGTTCAGTTAGGTTGAGATCTGGTGACTGTGAAGTTCATAGCATATGATTTACATGATTTTCATACTCATCAAACCATCCAGTGCCTATGGTTTTTGCAGCACTGAACTGTTTCCGTGATGAGATCAAACATGGCAACGTGCTATGGAGACTTGGTACAAGCTACTCTCGCTTTGTTTGTTTTCCCGTTATCTGTTGCTTTTGTTGCTCAAAATGCGTCTTGCACAGTTACCAATGATTGCCAGACTTTACTGGACATAAGATTAGATGTTCCCAACAGCTGGAAGCTGGGGGCATGGCAAATAGAGATTACGTACAACAAACAGGTACCATCATGGAGTAATGGCTGGAGATAGTGCTGCCGGAGGCGAGTTAAATGAGGTGGTGCCCTGGTGAGGCTACGACGGCGTCCTACCCGGCCCCTGATTCCCAACATACTGCTGTTTTACGTCCAGTCCCTCGACAACAAGCTGGACGAACTACGTTGCCGTTAAAGCTCTCAAAGGGATATGAAGGACTGTTGTGTTCTGCTTTACTGACACTTGGGCGGGCCCTAATACACCTGATAGGGCTATACAACCGGAGGGTTTTGCTGTGCACTGCATGGACTGTTCCATGATGATTACTGGCAGGGTAAAGGGAGGTGGCGTATGGTTTTTTGTTAATAATTCATGGTGCACTGACGTGGAAACAGTCTCTCAGTCCTGTTCATCAGTGTTGAAACAACTAGCAATAAGGTGCAGACTATTCTGTCTCCCAAGGAAATTCCCCTGTGCATGTTGTTAACTGCTGTCTACATACCGCTGCTAGCTACCGCTGCAGCGGCACTGGGTGAACTGTATGGAGCCGTTGGCAGGCAGGAGAACTTGAGTCCTGGGGCCATTCCTATGGTGGTGGGTGACTTTAACCACTAAAACCTGAAATCTGTGCTACCAAAATTTTACCTTCACGTCACCTGCCTAACCAAAGGCAATAAGACTCTTGACCACTGTTACTCCACGGTTAAGGCAGCTTACAGGTCTATCCCATGACCTCACTTTTGGACATCCAACCACCTGTCAGTGTCCTTGCTTCCTTCCCTTCCTTCCTTCTGTTTTTCCTTACATATCGCACAAATGCGCGACCATCAAGGTCATCAAATGTGTGCGTTCGACCACAGTTACTGATCCATCCACTGAAGTCTGTCCAATATATCTCATTTGCAGATGTCACTCGAGTTCACTGTTCCACTAGCCAGTTGTGAGTGACACTCCTGCCGTCTGTGCCCCAATAATGAACCCACTTTTAAAAGTCACTCAGATCTTTTCCTCTTGCCGTTTTGATCCAAAATCAAGGTCAACTGGGCTGGCTCTGCATTTTTATACATGCCCCACAGCTTGACAGGATGTCATTAGCTTAACTCAGTGGTCCTCACTGATCTTCTTACGAGAGCCACTTATGAGTAAGACCATTCCTCAAAGAGCCGCAGAGATTGCAGATATAACTCGGGTGTTGTTGTTTTTTTTTTTTATCATCACTCTCAAGATATTTACCATCTTTGTGTATGTTTAAAAAAATGTAGTACCGTGCTTTCCATCCTTACCATCCTCTTTTTATTCTCAATTAATAATTACATTGCATTATTCAAATATATAATACTTGTTTGTGAGTTTGTAAGGCTGGGAGTGGAACCCGTCTTATGTATGCATGTACATATGCAATTATACATAAGCATTATCAACATGAAAACAATGTTTCGCAGATACAAAGCTACACACATAGGCTATAAAGCTACACACATAAGCTATACGCCTACCCATGATGCTGTTACTTAGCCTACGTTCTTTGACGTATCTTCAGTATGCTGCCGTCTGCTGGATAATTCATTTCAATGTGCTAAAACAGGACGCAAACGGAACCTATAGAAGTAAGGTATAGCTATGTTCTTATGGTTATCAGTGGATCTATATGAGGCGCAAAACAAAGTCTCCGCGTAAAGAGTAACACTGGCTTAATTGTACCGTGCACCACACCTATACGAAAGCATCTACAATCGTTATGTTTCTCCACTCGTTTATTCAGGTTTTTGCTTTAATTTGTCACCCACTGGCCACGTACAATTGGGTAGAAAAAAGGGGAAGAAAATATCCAATAAATAAATAAATAGGACTTGTTGAAACATGTCTGACATGTTCAGCTGTCCCGCAAGACACCGTTGTGACGCTGAGTCCAGCCGTGGTCCCGTGTCCAAAATGAAGCTGATGAGTAAAATGAAATCGTAACTGACATGTATGATGGAAAAAACCACGATAATAAGACCCAGGTTTTAAAAAACAGAATTATTCTTTCATCACAGAAAAAAAATGTTTTCTCAGAGTTCATCAGCAGTTCTGTCTTTTTCCTGGGGTGATTTCAGAGTCTGGAGAACTGGGAGGCCTTCTACGCCACTCTGGAGGGAGAGACACTGTTCTTGTTTAAAGACAGACAGGCTGCTGTGGAGGTACAAACCATCTACTACCAACCACCACCCACCTGCTTTCACAAAAGTCATCAATTAACATGAATGTGTGTTCTCTTTGCATTACCACAGAGGACCTCTAGGTGGCCTCCTATCAGCATGGCAAGGGCCACTTGTAAGGAGAACCTGTATTACCGCAGAAAGGAGCACACGTTCAAACTATTGTAAGTGTGGCACAACTGTGAACAATGTGTATAGGATATTTGCATGAATGTTTCAATATAAAAGCCACATTTATATGAATATCAGCAGAGTCGTGGTTATACGTGATCATTTATATGAATATCAGCAGTCGTGGTTACGCGTGATCATTTATATGAATATCAGCAGAGTCGTGGTTATACGTGATCATTTATATGAATATCAGTAGAGCCGTGGTTATACGTGATCATTTATATGAATATCAGCAGAGTCGTGGTTATACATGATCATTTATATGAATATCAGCAGAGTCGTGGTTATACATGATCATTTATATGAATATCAGCAGAGTCGTGGTTATACGTGATCATTTATATGAATATCAGCAGAGTCGTGGTTATACGTGATCATTTATATGAATATCAGTAGAGCCGTGGTTATACGTGATCATTTATATGAATATCAGCAGAGTCGTGGTTATACGTGATCATTTATATGAATATCAGCAGAGTCGTGGTTATACGTGATCATTTATATGAATATCAGCAGAGTCGTGGTTATACGTGATCATTTATATGAATATCAGCAGAGTCGTGGTTATACGTGATCATTTATATGAATATCAGCAGAGTCGTGGTTATACGTGATCAGAACGAGGACCTCCATCTCTAAAACGACATCTGAATCATTGAGTACATCAGGATCCATTTGCTTCTTCTGTGGTAAAGTGAATGGGACTTTAGGACTACATTTTCCAGTCACTGTCAATAAAATATGTTGACTATTGTAAGCAGAGATTAATCGTATATATATATATATATATATATATATATATATATATATATATATATATATATATATATATATATAACTGACTTCCATTTTTATAAAAACATTATGGTGGCAGCCATGGTGCAGCTGGCATGTCATCCTTCTCTTAAAAAAACATCTCACCTCTCAGAGCTGGACCTGAACCGGCATGTAATCTGGCTGCAAAAAGTTAGATTTAGGCTATCACCCATCATAACTTTACTACTACTGCTACTACTACTACTACTACTGCTACTGCTACTACTACTACTACTACTAATAATAATAATAATAATGCTACTACTACTTCTACTACTGCTACTACTACTACTACTACTACTAATAATAATAATAATACTGCTACTACCGCTGCTGCTACTACTACTACTACTACTACTACTACTACTACTACTACCACCACTACTTTTGGCTGCTCCCGTTAGGGGGCGCCACAGCGGATCATCCGTTTCCATCTCTTCCTGTCCTGCATCTTCCTCTGTCACACCAGCCACCTGCATGTCCTCCCTCACCACATCCATAAACCTCCTCTTTGGCCTTCCTCTTCTCCTCTTCCCTGGCAGCTCCATATTCAGCATCCTTCTCCCAATATACCCAGCATCTGTCCTCCACACATGTCCAAACCATCCCCATCTTGTCTCTCTTGCTTTGTTTCCAAACCGTCCAACCTGAGCTGTCCCTCTAATACACTCCTTCCTAATCCTGTCCTTCTTCATCACTCCCAATGAAAATCTTAGCATCTTCAACTCTGCCACCTCCAGCTCCACCTCCTGTCTTTTCATCAGTGCTACTGTCTCCAAACCATACAACATAGCTGGTCTCACTACCATCTTGTAAACCTTCCCTTTAACTCTTGCTGGTACCGTTCTGTCACACATCACTCCTGACACTCTTCTCCACCCACTCCACCCTGCCTGCACTCTCTTCTTCACCTCTCTTTTGCACTCCCCGTTACTTTGGACAGTTGACCTCAAGTGTTTAAACTCATCCACCTTCATCACCTCTACTCCTTGTATCCTCACCATTCCACTGTCCTCCCTCATTCATGCATATGTATTCTGTCTTGCTTCTACTGTCTTTCATTCCTCTTCTCTCCAGTGCATACCTCCACCTCTCCAGGCTCTCCTCCACCTGCACCCTACTCTCACTACAGCTCACAATGTCATCCACAAACATCATCATCCATGGAGACTCCTGCCTGATCTCATCCGTCAACCTTTGCATCCATCCAGCGTCCATCACCAGTGCAAACAAGAAAGGGCTCAGAGCCAATCCTTGATGTAATCCCACCTCCACCTTGAACCCATCTGTCATTCCTACTACACACCTCACCACTGTCACACTGCCCTCATACATATCCTGCACCACTCCTACATACTTCTCTGCCACTCCCGACTTCCTCATACAATACCACACCTCCTCTCTTGGCACCCTGTCATATGCTTTCTCTAAATCCACAAAAACATGGTGTAACTCCATCACCCGTCATAGCCCTTAATAAATGTTAACTAGAATGTGTCAGTCACTGGGAGGTGAAACCCAGACCAGTCATTTTTTAATGTATACCAGTAGCTTGGTTAAGTTTGTCATCCAGTGGGCTACAAGGAAGTGCTGTATTTTGAAGGCCAGGGCAATGCCAGGGAACACTGAAATCATCTCAACATAAAGAGAATGTGTCGGTCCTGTGGTGGTCTGGCGGTCTATCCAGGGTGTCTCCCTACCTGCCGCCCAATGACTGCTGGGATAGGCTCCAGCATCCCTGCGACCCCAACTGGGATAAGCGGCTTGGATAGTGGATGGATGGATGGATGTTGGAAATGAAAATTGATAAAAATATGTAACAAGAAGTTGTAGAAAATATTTGTGTTGTGTGTATTTTGGGTGCTGGAGTCCTGTGTGTGCAAAACCTCGTCTGTCACTGTCGGCAGTGTCACCACAGTGTGTCTGTACAGAAGGTGAGACGGGTCCTTCTGTAAGGGGACGTCCTCTCACGGCAGGAGCGACGTCTCTGTTGTTGACATGAAATGTTAAACCCAGTCTGCTTGTTGTCTGTTTAGCTGAGCTGAGCAGCGGGCGACAACATCAGTTTACCTTAGCCCTGACGCAGTGTCGGGCTGTCAGTGAGCGCCTGTGACCCGCACCGTTGGCGCTAGCTGGACCCCTGTCGGCGGCTTTTCGGCTGATTAGGCGTGTTGAATGGGCAGAGCCCGTCGGCGGTAGTCTTTGCGGTGTGTTCAAGTGCCACTTTTTGGCCAGACGGCGGGCGACGTGAGGCGACACAACAGTCGGCCTTCATTGCCACTAATCGGTTTGGTGTGTCTGGGCCCTTACAGCCATCATCCACTCTGTGTGTGTGTGTGTGTGTGTGTGTGTGTGTGTGTGTGTGTGTGTGTGTGTGTGTGTGTGTGTGTGTTATTCAGGGTGAAACACTTGTACCATGCATCAGCCAAACATGTTTCAGTGTGTGTATTTGTATCAGTGTTTCTGTGTATTGTGTACTGCTGTGTGTTGTACAGACTGGAGGATGGAAGCCAGTTTGTGTTTGCGGCGTCCAGCCGGAGCTGCAGCTGCTCTGGGTGAAGGAGCTGCAGGACTTCACCAAGTCTGCCGGCAGCGACTCGGACGACTCCGGGTACGACTCCTCTGCACCACACCTCCTCTTTCACACCACCATTTAACAATGAAACAAAATAGAAGTAAATATACTGAACTAAAGTATCCAAATTAAACACATTCAAATAAACTAGAACTAAACAAAGTGGTATTTCGGCTAAACTAAACGTTAGCTAAACTAGCTAAACTAGCTAACTTGGACTAAGCTAGTTAAGTTGTAGTTTAGTAGGATATATTAAGTTTGGATTGAGCTCGGTTTAGTTTGGCTAGCTTTATTAGATTAGTTTAGGGTGTGTAAGGTTAACGTATTCACCATAACATATTCAACTAAATCACTTCTAGTTTATAGTTATAGTTCTCGGCCCTGTGATGGCTGGCGGCTTGTCCAGGGTGTCTCCCCGCCTGCTGTCCAGTGACTGCTGGGATAGGCTCCAGCATCCCGCGACCCTGAGAGCAGGATAAGCGGGTTGGATAATGGATGGATGTTAGGTTTGGTTTAGTGTATGCTGATTTAGCTGGGTTTC
>NC_079226.1:5677389-5687389 GCF_029633865.1 Lampris incognitus
ATCTACAAGTACACATATCTACAAGTACACATATGTGTAAGTACTCATATCTACAAGTACACATATGTATAAGTACTCATATCTACAAGTACACACATCTGTCAGCCTCGGAACCTCCCGGTCTCGTGGCGGTGTTATCTCTGAACAGGTCTTGGTCTCCGGCTGGCGCGAGACGCTGCTGTGGGCGGACTGGTTGTTGTAAAGTTGCGGACTGAACCTTTAATGGTCGCTGGACGCAACAGGCGGATTAATATCAAACCAGAGAGAAACAGGCCCGACCGGGACACCGTTAGAGAGCTTACCGCTCAGAGGCCTGGGGGGGGGGGTAGTGTGCCTGTGGGTGTGTGTGTGTGTGTGGGGGGGGACTTCGTGTGAACGAACTAGAAAACAGTCGACGGGTCGTGAATAATCGTTTTAATGAGTGTGTAGCAGCAACGCGCCGTGGTGCTCCTCCGCGGTGAGCTGTCGGGTTAAACAAACTGACGAAATCCGATTGTCAAAGTGCAAAGTGGTGTCGTTTCAATTTGCCCCCGTCCCTCCTTCCGCCCCTCTCTGCCCCCCATCACAGAAACCTCCTAAGCAGCCGGCACATGGAGATCTATCTATCTATCTATCTATCTATCTATCTATCTATCTATCTATCTATCTATCTATCTATCTATCTATCTATCTATCTATCTATCTATCTATCTATCTATCTATCTATCTATCTATCTGTCTGTCTGTCTGTCTGTCTGTCTGTCTGTCTGTCTGTCTGTCTGTCTGTCTGTCTATCTATCTATCTATCTATCTATCTATCTATCTATCTATCTATCTATCTATCTATCTATCTATCTATCTATCTATCTGTCTGTCTGTCTGTCTGTCTGTCTGTCTGTCTGTCTGTCTGTCTGTCTATCTATCTATCTATCTATCTATCTATCTATCTATCTATCTCTATGTCTGTCTACCTACCTAGGATGTTTTAGCTAGGTCGTTGATGAACTGAAGAGCTGTAAGAGAATCTGACACATACTTATACATATATGCATATATATTATGTGTGTGTATATACACACACATAATATATATGCATACGCATCATGTATATATACATACACATAATATATGTATATATGCATGTGTGTATTTATATATGTGTATATATGTATATATGTATATATGCATGTGTGTATATTTATATATATATATATATGTATATATGCATGTGTATATATATATATGTATATGCGTGTGTGTATATTAATGTATATGTATATATGCATGTGTGTGTATATTTATATATATATAAATATACACACATGCATATATACATATACATTAATATACACACACGCATATACATATATATATATATGTATATGCGTGTGTGTATATTAATGTATATGTATATATGCATGTGTGTGTATATTTATATATATAAATTGGGGAAAAGGGTAAATGTTAGGACAAAACTACACACATCTGACAAAACCACACGTCTTCAGAGGAACTCGGTGGACATTTTTTAAATAAAAGTTAATCGTATAATAAAGTATAATAAAGTATAATGAAGTATAATAAAGTATAATGAGGTATAATAAAGTATAATGAGGTATAATGAGGTATAATAAAGTATAATGAAGTATAATAAAGTATAATGAGGTATAATAAAGTATAATGAAGTATAATAAAGTATAATGAGGTATAATAAAGTATAATGAAGTATAATAAAGTATAATAAGGTATAATATAGTATATTAAAGTATAATAAAGTATAATGAAGTATAATAAAGTATAATGAAGTATATTAAAGTACTGCCATGAGACGAGGAGGAACTACAGTTGTGAGATTTTACGTGTCACACAGTAAAATGACCGTCATGAACAACAACAACACTTTGTTGTGTGTCAGAGACATGTTGACCAACTGGTCTGGATCAGTACCACAACACACACCCGTCCAGTACCACAACACACACACCCGTCCAGTACCACAACACACACACCCGTCCAGTACCACAACACACACACCCGTCCGGTACCACAACACACACCCGTCCGGTACCACAACACACACCCGTCCAGTACCACAACACACACACCCGTCCAGTACCACAACACACACCCGTCCAGTACCACAACACACACACCCGTCCAGTACCACAACACACACACCCGTCCAGTACCACAACACACACCCGTCCGGTACCACAACACACACACCCGTCCAGTACCACAACACACACACCCGTCCGGTACCACAACACACACACACGTCCGGTACCACAACACACACCCGTCCAGTACCACAACACACACACACGTCCAGTACCACAAAACACACATACGTCCAGTACAACACACACCCGTCCAGTACCACAACACACACCCGTCCGGTACCACAACACACACACCCGTCCAGTACCACAACACACACACCCGTCCGGTACCACAACACACACACACGTCCGGTACCACAACACACACCCGTCCAGTACCACAACACACACACACACGTCCAGTACCACAAAACACACATACGTCCAGTACAACACACACCCGTCCAGTACCACAAGACACACCCGTCCAGTACCACAAATACACACACCCGTCCAGTACCACAACACACACACCCGTCCACGTGCTCAGGACTGGACATAAAACACACACACCAAACTACGAGGCAACTTTAAAGAGATGAAATGCAGCAGCTCAGCTCATAAACACACCCTGCTCCACACCTGCTACACACCTGCTACACACCTGCTACACAACCTGCTACACACCTGCTACACACCTGCTACACATCTACTACACACCTGCTACACACCTACTATACACCTACTACACAACCTGCTACACACCTGCTACACACCTGCTACACATCTACTACACACCTGCTGCACACCTACAATACACCTACTACACAACCTACTACACAACCTGCTACACACCTGCTACACACCTGCTACACACCTACTATACACCTACTACACAACCTGCTACACACCTGCTACACACCTGCTACACATCTACTACACACCTGCTGCACACCTACAATACACCTACTACACAACCTGCTACACACCTGCTACACACCTGCTACACATCTACTACACACCTGCTGCACACCTACAATACACCTACTACACAACCTGCTACACACCTGCTACACACCTGCTACACATCTACTACACACCTACTATACACCTACTACACACCTGCTACACACCTGCTACACACCTGCTACACACCTGCTATACACCTGCTACACACCTGCTACACACCTACTACACACCTACTATACACCTGCTACACACCTACTACACACCTACTATACACCTGCTACACACCTGCTACACACCTACTACACACCTGCTACACACCTGCTACACACCTACTATACACCGGCTACACAACTACTATACACCTACTATACACCTGCTACACACCTGCTACACACCTGCTACACACCTACTATACACCTGCTACACACCTGCTACACACCTGCTACACACCTACTACACACCTGCTACACACCTACTACACACCTACTATACACCTGCTACACACCTGCTACACACCTGCTACACACCTACTATACACCTGCTACACACCTACTACACACCTACTATACACCTGCTACACACCTACTATACACCTACTATACACCTACTACACACCTACTACACACCTACTATACACCTACTATACACCTGCTACACACCTGCTACACACCTACTATACACCTGCTACACACCTACTATACACCTACTATACACCTACTACACACCTACTACACACCTACTATACACCTACTATACACCTACTATACACCTGCTACACACCTACTACACACCTACTATACACCTGCTACACACCTGCTACACACCTACTATACACCTGCTACACACCTGCTACACACCTACTATACACCTGCTACACACCTACTATACACCTACTATATACCTGCTACACACCTACTATACACCTGCTACACACCTACTACACACCTGCTACACACCTACTATACACCTGCTACACACCTACTATACACCTGCTACACACCTGCTACACACCTGCTACACACCTACTATACACCTGCTACACACCTACTATACACCTACTATACACCTGCTACACACCTACTATACACCTACTACACACCTGCTACACACCTGCTACACATACTATACACCTGCTACACACCTACTATACACCTACTATATACCTGCTACACACCTACTATACACCTGCTACACACCTACTATACACCTGCTACACACCTACTACACACCTACTATACACCTGCTACACACCTGCTACACACCTACTATACACCTGCTACACACCTGCTACACACCTACTACACACCTACTATACACCTACTACACACCTACTATACACCTGCTACACACCTGCTACACACCTACTATACACCTGCTACACACCTGCTACACACCTACTATACACCTGCTACACACCTGCTACACACCTACTATACACCTACTATACACCTACTATACACCTGCTACACACCTACTATACACCTGCTACACACCTACTACACACCTACTATATACCTGCTACACACCTACTATACACCTGCTACACACCTACTACACACCTACTATATACCTGCTACACACCTACTACACACCTACTATATACCTGCTACACACCTGCTATATACCTGCTACACACCTACTATACACCTGCTACACACCTACTACACACCTGCTATATACCTGCTACACACCTACTATACACCTGCTACACACCTACTATACACCTGCTACACACCTACTACACACCTGCTATATACCTGCTACACACCTGCTATATACCTGCTACACACCTACTATACACCTGCTACACACCTACTATACACCTGCTACACACCTACTACACACCTACTATATACCTGCTACACACCTACTATACACCTACTACACACCTACTATACACCTGCTACACACCTACTACACACCTACTATACACCTGCTACACACCTGCTACACACCTGCTACACACCTACTATACACCTGCTACACACCTACTACACACCTACTATACACCTGCTACACACCTGCTACACACCTGCTACACACCTACTATACACCTGCTACACACCTACTACACACCTACTATACACCTGCTACACACCTGCTACACACCTACTACACACCTGCTACACACCTGCTACACACCTACTATACACCGGCTACACAACTACTATACACCTACTATACACCTGCTACACACCTGCTACACACCTGCTACACACCTACTACACACCTGCTACACACCTACTACACACCTACTATACACCTGCTACACACCTGCTACACACCTACTATACACCTGCTACACACCTGCTACACACCTACTACACACCTGCTACACACCTGCTATACACCTTCTACACACCTACTACACACCTGCTACACACCTACTACACACCTGCTACACACCTTCTACACACCTGCTACACACCTGCTACACACCTGCTACAAACCTACTATACACCTGCTACACACTTAGTACACACACACCTACTACACACCTGCTACACACCTGCTACACACCTGCTACACACCTACTATACACCTGCTACACACCTGCTACACACCTTCTACACACCTACTACACACCTGCTACACACCTGCTACACACACCTAGTTCATACACTTAGTACACACCTGCTACACACCTGCTACACACCTGCTACACACCTGCTACACACCTACTATACACCTGCTACACACCTGCTACACACCTGCTACACACCTGCTACACACCTACTATACACCTGCTACACACTTAGTACACACACACCTACTACACACCTACTACACACCTGCTACACACCTACTGTACACCTGCTACACACCTACTACACACCTACTATACACCTGCTACACACCTGCAACACACCTACTAGACACCTGCTATGCACCTGCTACACACCTACTACACACCTGCTACACACCTGCTACACACCTGCTACACACCTACTATACACCTGCTACACACCTACTATACACCTGCTACACACCTACTACACACCTGCTACACACCTGCTATACACCTTCTACACACCTGCTACACACCTTCTACACACCTACTACACACCTGCTACACACC
This sequence comes from Lampris incognitus, assembly GCF_029633865.1. Taxonomy (NCBI): domain Eukaryota; kingdom Metazoa; phylum Chordata; class Actinopteri; order Lampriformes; family Lampridae; genus Lampris; species Lampris incognitus. Next base: position 5,683,519 of record NC_079226.1, read on the forward strand.
TGCTACACACATACTACACACATACTACACACCTACTTCACACCTGCCACACAACACTACACACCTACTACACACCTGCTACACACCTACTACACATCTACTATACACCTGCTACACACCTAGTACACACTTAGTACACACACACCTACTACACACCTGCTACACACCTACTACACACCTTCTACACACCTGCTACACACCTACTACACACCTACCACACACCTGCTACACACCTACTACACACCTATTACACATATACTACACACCTTCTACACACATACTACACAGCTGCTACACACCTACTATACACCTGCTACACACCTGCTACACACCTACTACACACCTGCTACACACCTGCTACACACCTGCTATACACCTTCTACACACCTACTACACACCTACTACACACCTGCTACACACCTACTACACACCTACTACACACCTGCTACACACCTGCTACACACACCTAGTTCATACACTTAGTACACACCTGCTACACACCTTCTACACACCTGCTACACACCTGCTACACACATACTACACACCTACTTCACACCTGCTACACAATACTACACACCTACTACACACCTGCTACACACCTACTACACACCTACTATACACCTGCTACACACCTAGTACACACTTAGTACACACACACCTACTACACACCTGCTACACACCTACTACACACCTACTACACACCTGCTACACACCTACTACACACCTACTACACACCTGCCACACACACACCTACTACACACCTACTACACACCTGCTACACACCTAGTACACACACACCTACTACACACCTGCTACACACACCTGCTACACACCTACTACAAACCTGCTATACACACCTAGTTCATACACTTAGTACACACCTACTACACACCTGCTACACACCTTCTACACACCTACTACAGACATTCTACACTCCTGCTACACACCTGCTACACACCTGCTACACGCCTACTACACACCTGCTACACACCTGCCACACACACACCTACTACACACCTACTACACACCTGCTACACACCTACTACACACCTGCTACACACCTACTACACACCTTCTACACACCTACTACAGACATTCTACACTCCTGCTACACACCTGCTACACACCTGCTACACGCCTACTACACACCTGCTACACACCTGCCACACACACACCTGCTACACACCTACTACACACCTGCTACACACCTACTACACACCTGCTACACACCTGCTACGCACCTACTACACACCTTCTACACATGCTACACACCTAGTACACACTTAGTACACACACACCTACTACACACCTACCACACACCTGCTACACACCTGCTACACACCTACTACACACCTGCTACACACCAGCTACACACCTGCTACACACATACTACACACCTGCTACACACATACTACACACCTACTACACACCTGCTACACACCCGCTACACACCTGCTACACACCTACTATACACCTGCTACACACCTAGTACACACTTAGTACACAAACACCTGCTACACACCTACTATACACACCTGCTACACACCTACTACACACCTACTACACACATACTACACACCTGCTACACACCTACTAAACACCTGCTACACACCTACCACACACCTGCTACACACCTACCAGACACCTACCACACACCTGCTACACACCTGCTACACACCCGCTACACACCTACCACACACCTGCTACACACCTACTACACACCTGCTACACACCTGCTACACACCTACCACACACCTGCTACACACCTGCTCCACACCTACTACACACCTGCTACACACCTGCTACACACCTGCTACACGCCTACTACACACCTGCTACACACATGCTACACACCTGCTACGCACCTACTACACACCTGCTACACACCTGCTACACACCTAGTACACACTTAGTACACACACACACCTACTACACACCTACCACACACCTGCTACGCACCTGCTACACACCTACTACACACATACTACACACCTTCTACACACATACTACACAGCTGCTACACACCTACTACACACCCGCTACACACCTACTACACACCCACTACACACATACTACACACCTGCTACACACCTGCTACACACCTACTACACACCCGCTACACACCTGCTACACACCTGCTACACACCTGCTACACACCCGCTACACACCTGCTACACACCCGCTACACACCTGCTACACACCTAGTACACACTTAGTACACACACACCTACTACACACCTACTACACACACCTACTATACACCCGCTACACACCTACTACACACCCACTACACACATACTACACACCTGCTACACACCTTCTACACACATACTACACAGCTGCTACACACCTACAACACACCCGCTACACACCTACTACACACCTTCTACACACATACTACACAGCTGCTACACACCTACTACACACCTGCTACACACCAGCTACACACCTGCTACACACATACTACACACCTGCTACACACCTGCTACACACATACTACACACCTACTACACACCTGCTACACACCCGCTACACACCTGCTACACACCTACTATACACCTGCTACACACCTAGTACACACTTAGTACACAAACACCTGCTACACACCTACTATACACACCTGCTACACACCTACTAAACACCTGCTACACACCTACCACACACCTGCTACACACCTACCAGACACCTACCACACACCTGCTACACACCTGCTACACACCCGCTACACACCTACCACACACCTGCTACACACCTGCTACACACCTGCTACACACATACTACACACCTGCTACACACCTACTACACACCTGCTACACACCTGCTCCACACCTGCTACACACCTGCTACACACCTGCTCCACACCTACTACACACCTGCTACACACCTGCTACACACCTACTACACACCTGCTACACACCTACCACACACCTGCTACACACCTGCTCCACACCTACTACACACCTGCTACACACCTGCCACACACCTGCTACACACCTGCTCCACACCTACTACACACCTACTACACACCTGCTACACACCTGCTACACACCTGCTACACTCCTACTACACACCTGCTACACACCCGCTACACACCCGCTACACACCTGCTACACGCCTACTACACACCTGCTACACACCTACCACACACCTGCTACACTCCTACTACACACCTGCTACACACCTGCTACACACACCTAGTTCATACACTTAGTACACACCTACTACACACCTTCTACACACCTGCTGCACACCTACTACATACTTGCTACACACCTGCTACACACCTACTACACACCTACTACACACCTACTACACACCTGCTACACACCTACTACACATCCACTACACACCTGCTACACACCTGCTACACACCTACTACACATCCACTACACACCTGCTACACACCTACTACACACCTACTACATACTTGCTACACACCTGCTACACACCTACTACACACCTGCTACACACCTGCTACACACCTACTACACACCCGCTACACACCTACTACACACCCACTACACACATACTACACACCTGCTACACACCTGCTACACACCTACTACACACCCACTACACACCTGCTACACACCTGCTACACACCTGCTACACACCCGCTACACACCTGCTACACACCCGCTACACACCTGCTACACACCTAGTACACACCTGCTACACACCTGCTACACACCTACTACACACACCTACTATACACCTGCTACACACCTAGTACACACTTAGTACACACACACCTACTACACACCTACTACACACACCTACTATACACCTGCTACACACCCGCTACACACCTGCTACACACCTACTACATACCTGCTACACACCTGCTACACACCTACTACACACCTACTAC
>NC_079226.1:5697389-5704889 GCF_029633865.1 Lampris incognitus
TTAACCGCTGCTCAGCCATAAACACAAAAACATGAGAAAGAATTTTACACACATGCTGCGAAAACGCCCCCTGCCATAGACTGAAATGTAGCGGGAAACCGGCTGACCGGAAGCACACCCCGCGTGACCCCGTGTGACCCCGTAAAAGGTCAGTGTTAGATTTGACCCCGCGCTAGGAGGTGCCCCGTGCACCCCTATCTATCTATCTATCTATCTATCTATCTATCTATCTATCTAAACCAGTGAGACCATTTAAAGCCGCAGGATAATGGCCGCCATGGTGAGGCCTCGCCAGTACGACCTCGAATAAGTGAATGTGGTTAGTGGGCATCGAACCGGACGTCCCAACTAACACAAGACAGGCAGGAAGTTGGTTTTCACGGTCGTTTGTCTTCTCGGCCCTCCAGGTTGCGGTGAAAACATTTACCTCCATAGCTTTTTTTAATAGCCATAATTATTAATTTACAAACATTATAAGAACAATCAAAAACATAAAGGTCAGGGGGTTTTAGAAAACACTATAAAGTGGAGTCCTTTTAGAAAACACTGTAAAGGGGAGTCCTTTTAGAAAACACTGTAAAGAGGAGTCCTTTTAGAAAACACTGTAAAGGGGAGTCCTTTTAGAAAACACTGTAAAGGGGAGTCCTTTTAGAAAGCACTGTAAAGGGGGGTCCTTTTAGAAAACACTATAAAGGGGAGTCCTTTTAGAAAACACTGTAAAGAGCAGTCCTTTTAGAAAACACTGTAAAGAGGAGTCCTTTTAGAAAACACTGTAAAGGGGAGTCCTTTTAGAAAACACTGTAAAGGGGAGTCCTTTTAGAAAACACTGTAAAGGGGAGTCCTTTTAGAAAGCACTGTAAAGGGGGGTCCTTTTAGAAAACACTGTAAAGGGGAGTCCTTTTAGAAAACACTGTAAAGGGGAGTCCTTTTAGAAAACACTGTAAAGAGGAGTCCTTTTAGAAAACACTGTAAAGGGGAGTCCTTTTAGAAAACACTGTAAAGGGGAGTCCTTTTAGAAAGCACTGTAAAGGGGGGTCCTTTTAGAAAACACTATAAAGGGGAGTCCTTTTAGAAAACACTGTAAAGAGCAGTCCTTTTAGAAAACACTGTAAAGAGGAGTCCTTTTAGAAAACACTGTAAAGGGGAGTCCTTTTAGAAAACACTGTAAAGGGGAGTCCTTTTAGAAAACACTGTAAAGGGGAGTCCTTTTAGAAAACACTGTAAAGGGGGGTCCTTTTAGAAAACACTGTAAAGGGGAGTCCTTTTAGAAAACACTGTAAAGAGCAGTCCTTTTAGAAAACACTGTAAAGGGGAGTCCTTTTAGAAAACACTGTAAAGAGCAGTCCTTTTAGAAAACACTGTAAAGGGGAGTCCTTTTAGAAAACACTGTAAAGGGGAGTCCTTTTAGAAAACACTGTAAAGGGGAGTCCTTTTAGAAAACACTGTAAAGGGGAGTCCTTTTGGAAAACACTGTAAAGGGGAGTCCTTTTAGAAAACACTGTAAAGAGCAGTCCTTTTAGAAAACACTGTAAAGGGGAGTCCTTTTAGAAAACACTATAAAGGGGAGTCCTTTTAGAAAACACTATAAAGGGGAGTCCTTTTAGAAAACACTGTAAAGGGGAGTCCTTTTAGAAAACACTGTAAAGCGGAGTCCTTTTAGAAAACACTGTAAAGGGGAGTCCTTTTAGAAAACACTGTAAAGGGGAGTCCTTTTAGAAAACACTATAAAGGGGAGTCCTTTTAGAAAACACTGTAAAGGGGAGTCCTTTTAGAAAACACTGTAAAGGGGAGTCCTTTTAGAAAACACTGTAAAGAGGAGTCCTTTTAGAAAACACTGTAAAGGGGAGTCCTTTTAGAAAACACTGTAAAGGGGAGTCCTTTTAGAAAACACTGTAAAGGGGAGTCCTTTTAGAAAACACTATAAAGGGGAGTCCTTTTAGAAAACACTGTAAAGGGGAGTCCTTTTAGAAAACACTGTAAAGAGCAGTCCTTTTAGAAAACACTGTAAAGGGGAGTCCTTTTAGAAAACACTGTAAAGGGGAGTCCTTTTAGAAAACACTGTAAAGGGGAGTCCTTTTAGAAAGCACTGTAAAGGGGAGTCCTTTTAGAAAACACTGTAAAGGGGAGTCCTTTTAGAAAACACTATAAAGGGGAGTCCTTTTAGAAAACATTGTAAAGGGGAGTCCTTTTAGAAAACACTGTAAAGGGGAGTCCTTTTAGAAAACACTGTAAAGGGGAGTCCTTTTAGAAAACACTATAAAGGGGAGTCCTTTTAGAAAACATTGTAAAGGGGAGTCCTTTTAGAAAACACTATAAAGGGGAGTCCTTTTAGAAAACATTGTAAAGGGGAGTCCTTTTAGAAAACACTGTAAAGGGGAGTCCTTTCAGAAAACACTGTAAAGGGGAGTCCTTTTAGAAAACACTATAAAGGGGAGTCCTTTTAGAAAACACTGTAAAGAGGAGTCCTTTTAGAAAACACTGTAAAGGGGAGTCCTTTTAGAAAACACTGTAAAGGGGAGTCCTTTTAGAAAACACTGTAAAGGGGAGTCCTTTTAGAAAACACTGTAAAGGGGGGTCCTTTTAGAAAACACTGTAAAGGGGAGTCCTTTTAGAAAACACTGTAAAGAGCAGTCCTTTTAGGAAACACTGTAAAGGGGAGTCCTTTTAGAAAACACTGTAAAGGGGAGTCCTTTTAGAAAACACTGTAAAGGGGAGTCCTTTTAGAAAACACTGTAAAGGGGAGTCCTTTTAGAAAACACTGTAAAGGGGAGTCCTTTTAGAAAACACTGTAAAGGGGAGTCCTTTTGGAAAACACTGTAAAGGGGAGTCCTTTTAGAAAACACTGTAAAGAGCAGTCCTTTTAGAAAACACTGTAAAGGGGAGTCCTTTTAGAAAACACTATAAAGGGGAGTCCTTTTAGAAAACACTGTAAAGAGGAGTCCTTTTAGAAAACACTGTAAAGAGCAGTCCTTTTAGAAAACACTGTAAAGGGGAGTCCTTTTAGAAAACACTGTAAAGGGGAGTCCTTTTAGAAAACACTGTAAAGAGCAGTCCTTTTAGAAAACACTGTAAAGGGGAGTCCTTTTAGAAAACACTGTAAAGGGGAGTCCTTTTAGAAAACACTGTAAAGGGGAGTCCTTTTAGAAAACACTATAAAGGGGAGTCCTTTTAGAAAACACTGTAAAGAGCAGTCCTTTTAGAAAACACTGTAAAGGGGAGTCCTTTTAGAAAACACTGTAAAGAGCAGTCCTTTTAGAAAACACTGTAAAGAGAAGTCCTTTTAGAAAACACTGTAAAGGGGAGTCCTTTTAGAAAACACTGTAAAGGGGAGTCCTTTTAGAAAACACTGTAAAGAGCAGTCCTTTTAGAAAACACTGTAAAGGGGAGTCCTTTTAGAAAACACTGTAAAGAGGAGTCCTTTTAGAAAACACTGTAAAGGGGAGTCCTTTTAGAAAACACTGTAAAGGGGAGTCCTTTTAGAAAACACTATAAAGGGGAGTCCTTTTAGAAAACACTATAAAGGGGAGTCCTTTTAGAAAACACTGTAAAGAGCAGTCCTTTTAGAAAACACTGTAAAGGGGAGTCCTTTTAGAAAACACTGTAAAGGGGAGTCCTTTTAGAAAACACTATAAAGGGGAGTCCTTTTAGAAAACACTGTAAAGAGAAGTCCTTTTAGAAAACACTGTAAAGGGGAGTCCTTTTAGAAAACATTGTAAAGCGGAGTCCTTTTAGAAAGCACTGTAAAGGGGAGTCCTTTTAGAAAACACTGTAAAGAGAAGTCCTTTTAGAAAACACTGTAAAGGGGAGTCCTTTTAGAAAACACTGTAAAGGGGAGTCCTTTTAGAAAACACTATAAAGGGGAGTCCTTTTAGAAAACACTGTAAAGAGGAGTCCTTTTAGAAAACACTGTAAAGAGCAGTCCTTTTAGAAAACACTGTAAAGGGGAGTCCTTTTAGAAAACACTATAAAGGGGAGTCCTTTTAGAAAACACTATAAAGGGGAGTCCTTTTAGAAAACACTGTAAAGAGCAGTCCTTTTAGAAAACACTGTAAAGGGGAGTCCTTTTAGAAAACACTGTAAAGGGGAATCCTTTTAGAAAACACTGTAAAGGGGAGTCCTTTTAGAAAACACTGTAAAGGGGAGTCCTTTTAGAAAACACTGTAAAGGGGAGTCCTTTTAGAAAACACTATAAAGGGGAGTCCTTTTAGAAAACACTGTAAAGGGGAGTCCTTTTAGAAAACACTGTAAAGGGGAGTCCTTTTAGAAAACACTGTAAAGAGCATCCAAAGGAGTTGAATCAAGTGCAAGTGGACTTGGCATATATCCATGAAGACGTTTCGCCTCTCATCCAAGAGGCTTCCTCAGTTCGTGTCTTTCTGATTAGACCAAGCTAGTCTGACTGGCTGCTGATGAGACTCAGAATTTATTCTCTAGGAGTCGTTGTCAGAGCTATAGATGTCCATGGCTCTTTGTGTCCCGTTGTTTACCAACGCCCGTCGCTAACAGAGCATAGATATGAGTGGCTCTTTTGTGTACTGATGTTTGGTCACGTCCGTCGTTATCGGAGCTATTGATTTGCATTTGTTTAGCAGCAACGGTTGTTGGGGGGGGGGGGGTTAGTTTCGACTTCATTATTCAGTGGTCATGAGAGTCGTTGGAGCCATTAGTGACCGACTGTTGTTCTTGGAGGCTAGGCTTCTTGAGTCTCCTGGGTAGAGATGAAAGGACGGCATTGTGGGTGGGAGATAGGTGGTGTCGCAGACCTCCTCCTCTGTTGAGGGATGGTTTTTCCAGTTTCACATAGATGGCTTCCTTCACCCCTCTTTCAAACCATCTATCTTCTCTGTCCAAAATGTGTACGTTGCTGTCCTGGAAGGAGTGCGTCTTCTCGTTTAGGTCCAACCATGGAGGCTTTGGAGACTGTGAGACAACGTTTGCTATGGGACGACACCCTCCACGATAGGACCAACCTCAGCCCAGACCAGATTTGCCAACTACTGGACCTTTGCCTGAACACTACATATTTCCAATTCAGGGGCCAGTTTTACAGACAGAAACACGGCTGTGCAATGGGCTCACCAGTATCGCCCATTGTGGCCAACTTATATATGGAGGAGGTAGAACACAGGGCCCTGAACTCCTTCAGAGGAACACCTCCGAGCCACTGGGTCAGATATGTGGACGACACATGGGTCAAAATCCAAACACAAGAGGTGCAAGCGTTTACCAAACGCATCAACTCAGTGGACAAGAACATTAAGTTCACAAGGGAAGACGTAAAGAACAACAGTTTGCCCTTCTTGGACTGTGACGTCCACATTGGGGAAGACAGGAGCCTCCACATGGGGGTTTACAGGAAACCTACACACACAGAACAATATCTACTTTTCGACTCACACCACCCGCAGGAACACAAACTGACCATCATCAGAACTCTGCAACACAGAGCTGATAATGTGCCCAGCAGCACTCAAAAACCTGCGGCTACCCCAGTTGGACCTTTGTGAAAACTACAACACGTTCCAAAAAGACCAACCAGGTGAGCGACGAGGAGAAAAGGAACAGAAGGAATAACATAGTCATCCCGTATGTTTCTGGGGTCTCCGAGAAACTCAGGAGAATTTTCAACAAACGCCGCATCCTGGTATACTTCAAACCCAGCAACACACTCCGACAAAGACCGGTTCATCCCAAAGACCGTGTACCACACACCCGGAGAAGCAATCTGGTGTATGCCGTACAATGCAATGAGGATTGCACTGACCTATACATAGGAGAAACCAAACAACCACTACACAAACGGATGGCCCGACACAGAAGGCCACACTCCTCAGGACAAAACTCAGCAGTCTATCTACACCTAAAGGAGAAGACACACTCCTTCGAGGACAGCAACGTACACATTTTGGACAGAGAAGATAGATGGTTTGAAAGAGGGGTGAAGGAAGCCATCTATGTGAAACTGAAAAAACCATCCCTCAACAGAGGAGGAGGTCTGCGACACCACCTATCTCCCACTTACAATGCCGTCCTTTCATCTCTACCCAGGAGACTCAAGAAGCCTAGCCTCCAAGAACATCAGTCGGTCTCCAACGACTCTCATGACCACTGAATAATGAAGTCAAAACTAACCCCCCCCCAACGACCGTTGCTGCTAAACAAATGCAAATCAATAGCTCCGATAACGACGGACGCGGCCAAACATCGGTACACAAAAGAGCCACTCATATCTATGGCTCTGTTAGCGACGGGTGTTGGTAAACAACGGGACACAAAGAGCCATGGACATCTATAGGTCTGACAACGACTCCTAGAGGATAAATACTGAGTCTCATCAGCAGCCAGTCAGACTAGCTTGGTCTAGTCAGAAAGGCACGAACTGAGGGAGCCTCTTGGATGAGAGGCGAAACATCTTCACGGATATATACCAAGTCCAGTTGCACTTGATTCAACTCCTTTGGATAACCATGACCTGGATGAATGAGAACATTCACAGACACTGTAAAGAGAAGTCCTTTCAGAAAACACTGTAAAGCGGAGTCCTTTTAGAAAACTTGCATCGATGAATGTGAAATTTTGCCAGAAAGGGAATGAGGTTAATCACAAAAGCACATATCCCCTCCAAATTCTTATCCTGAGTATGAAAACTAAACACAATATATTTATAAAATAACTCTAAGTTGTCCAATAGCATCTCTCTAATGAACATTGATATGCATTGCCAGTTTTTTCGTATACCGGCAGTACCAAAAGATATGAGACACTGTTTCTGGATGACGAGAATAAAACGAGCATACATTTACGTTCAGAGCCCCCCCCCCCCCCATTGTACTTGGCCACGACGTCGGTCTTGCTGAAAACGGAAAAGTTTTTCCTTTGCATTTTAAAAAGTTCTGCGTTCAGACGACATCGTTTTCAATAGGATCTGCATGCACACGGATCCGCAGGAAAAAAAAGAACGACTGAAAACGTCGCAGTATGCATGCTCGGCCAGTAGGTGGCGGTGAGACTTAGCAGAGATAACAGCACAAGAACAGCTCAGTAATCCGCCATTGTTAACGTAGTCTTCTTACTCGCGCATGGCTATTTGACTGAAACCGTAATAGCGTGTGCGAAGTGGAGCCGTGACGTCACCGTTTTCACGGCGCGCTGGAGCTGCGTTTTCACAACACTTCACTCTGGAACCCGGTTTCAAAACACTTCACTCTGGAACCCGGTTTCAAAAGACTTCACTCTGGAACCCGGTTTCAAAACACTTCACTGTGGAACCCGGATTCAACAGACTTCACTCTGGAACCCGGTTTCAAAACACTTCACTCTGGAAGCCGGTTTCAAAAGTTTGCGTTTTCAGCCCCCCAAAACGCCGCTGTCGTGTGAACGAACGGCCAGAACGGCTCTTACTGGTCTGTTCACACCATCCGCCAGCTAGCTATACAGAGCCGCGAACGCTTTGTGTTCATTAATTGAAAAACGAGGGGCCGTTTCCACGGTAACGTTCTC
>NC_079226.1:5709889-5713946 GCF_029633865.1 Lampris incognitus
ATCTATCTATCTATCTATCTATCTATCTATCTATCTATCTATCTATCTATCTATCTATCTATCTATCTATCTATCTATCTATCTATCTATCCATCCATCCATCCATCCATCCATCCATCCATCCATCCATCCATCTATCTATCTATCTATCTATCTATCTATCTATCTATCTATCTATCTATCTATCTATCTATCTATCTATCTATCTATCTATCTATCTATCTATCCATCCATCCAGTTATCTATCTATCTATCTATCTATCTATCTATCTATCTATCTATCTATCTATCTATCTATCTATCTATCTATCTATCTATCTATCTATCTATCTATCCATCCATCCAGTTATCTATCTATCTATCTATCTATCTATCTATCTATCTATCTATCTATCTATCTATCTATCTATCTATCTATCTATCTATCTATCTATCTATCTATCCATCAATCTACCTATCATTCATCAGTTCCCACTGGATGAAAACTCTCTGACATAAACAGAATAAGGTGGATGTTAGCGGGCGGTGTCGGGCGCTCCAGATGTTCTTCTTCTACTGTAAAATGTTCAGTTCATGTGCTGGTTCGGGTCTTCCTGTGGACCTCGCTGTCATGTGTGTAAATTTACTGTGCTGATGTAAATAACTTCGACCCCCAACGGGGTCCTGAAGTCCAGATTCACATGCAAATAAAAGTCCTTTTCTACATTTCCTGTCTGGTTCATGAGCATCACGCCACGCCCTGCACACGCCAGCCGTGTTTGAGGTGGACGGTGTTTAAGGTGGACAGTGTTTAAGGTGGACGGTATTTAAGGTGGATGGTGTTTAAGGTGGATGGTGTTTAAGGTGGACGGTATTTAAGGTGGGTGGTGTTTAAGGTGGATGGTGTTTAAGGTCGGTGTCTGCTGGAACACTGACAGGGTGCATGGCCAGTTCCATCTTCACCACATAGATGAGCCAGATGAGGAAGAGGAGGGCGGTAGTGATGAGGAAGAGGAGGGGCGGTAGTGATGAGGATGAGGGGGGCGGTAGTGATGAGGAAGAGGAGGGCCCCCGGTAGTGATGAGGATGAGGGGGGCTCAGATAGAGCAGCTGGTAACCTGAGTTAACAGTGCATAGTGGTGTCTGTGAACCGGACTGTGCACAAACCTTGGTGGTCTGCAGCATCGCACACACGCAGACGCCACATCTGGTCGGCGGTGTCCACGGCTGGCACGCTGGTGTGCTTTCAGTGACCTCTGACCCGTCTGACCCATCTGGTCCCGGACCGGAGAATGGCACGGAATGGAAGAACCAACATGAGACAGACCACGTCTCCTCAGCGCTAAAGACGACACACACACATGTGAATGTGTGTGTGTTTGTATACTATCAAGCCAGGTGGTATTGTCTACACCAAAGTCCACAGTTGTACTTCCTCACCTAATCACAGTGTGTGGTGTGTGTGTGTGTGTGTGTGTGTGTGTGTGTGACCTGGATGATGATCAAATTCACCAGTGGTGATCACCCGCCACCCCATGACGCCTTATTAAATCTTGTCACTGTTGTGCTTATCGCAGTGTGTGTGTGTGTGTGTGTGTGTGTGATCCTTACCTCCTCCTCCCTCTCTTCACATGATCCCTGTGGAACCGCCTACACCCACAGTACAGGGGGAGACATAAAGAGGCAGAAGGTGAAGCAGAATAGAGTCCAGGGGCTTCATGTATGGATCGTTACTATGGACAAATGTGTGCGTACACACCCACGGGATTTGTTAGCCCTGCGGTTTGTCTCAGAGGCCAGTGTAGAGCCTGGCTAACCCCTGACTTCAGACACCGCCTGGCTAACACTGGTGTCCTTGCAGGCCTGGGTGACTGCTCGCTGCAAGACGTAGACAACAGATGTCAGGGGAAGGAATTGCAAATAACCATCATGCTTTGCTGCTGTTGTCAGACAATCGTGAGGGCTACAAAATTCCCTGGGTGTGTAAGAACACATTTGCCCATAGTAACGACTGATACACGAGGCCCCAGGCCAGTAAAAACAGTCAGAAAACAGAGTGTCCGCTTTACCAGCAGGAGAGGAAAACACAAAAGAGGAGAGAGAAACCCCCAAACTGGGAGACGCTCCTCTGTCTTCCTGCAATATATGTACACAACTCTTCTGATCCCACACACAGACACAACGTTACCTGGTTTAACCTCATAACACAATATAAGTTTAGCGTCACATTCAAACAATGTGTGTTGATGAGGTCAGTAGGAAACCAAATAGACCCAACAACAAAATACTTACACACAAAGTCATCAAAAACTATGAAGTACATACAGGCTAAGAGAGGCTTTTTACATCTTATATATATATATAAAAGCAAGTGTGTATGTTTGCTTAAAACTCCAGAAATACTCATTGTAGAACAAAAAGGAAGGGATGTTTCGAATCAGCACTTTCAAGGATTGCACAGTTCAAACAAATATTTCAAAACCAAGTTAAAAAAAATCTGATTTATTTGTGCATTTGTGTGGCGAGTGCTAGCTCTTCCCTTCCAGTCACCTAAGCCTCTCTCTCTTCCTCTCGGTTACCCAGGTGTACCGAGTTTATTTTGAGGCGATCTGCAGCGATTAATACACACATTGGCAAAGAAGCTTGGTGAGTGGATTGAAAATTATGACGTGATCATTTTCGTTAATGAGATTTGTTCATTTGACATTCGTTTATCACATGTATCGTGTCATAAGTTATCCTATATTTCATCACTGATTATATTGTAAAGGTCAGCTCGTGTTGGTTGTTTCGGTGAGGACGTTTTCCCCGGGCAACGCCGGGTACCTCTGCTAGGGGATATAAATACCCCATCCGTCCATCCATTATCTGAACCGCTTATCCTGCTCTCAGGGTCACGGGGATGCTGCAGGTGTGGGGGAGACGACCCTGGTTCAGGCCGCCAATATATCACAGGGCCGGATATAAATCTTATATGATAACGTAGGCCTGTGATGGCCTGGCGCCTGTCCAGGGTGTCTCCCCCCCCGCCTGCCTGCCGCCCGGTGACTGCTGGGATGGGCCTGCAGCATCCCCGTGACCCTGAGAGCAGGAATTAAGCAGTTTGGTTCATGGATGGATGGATGATAACATATGTATACAGTATTTAGATAACATAAAATACAAGCTGTACATATTTATATTGCACAGTGGGTCAGCAGTGTTACTGGTGGTGGTGGTGGTGGTGGTGCAGGAACATCTCCACCAGCAGCATGCACCGCTACAACAGGTAAGCAGGGATGCTGCTATAGAATTAGTTTTTCCCCTCCCTTTATCTCCATAATTGTATCCGGCCAACTCCCCCCACTCTTCTGAGCCGTCCCGGTCTCTGCTCCACCCCCTCCGCCGATCCGGGGAGGGCTGCAGACTACCACACGCTCCTCCCATACATGCGGGGTCACCAGCCACTTCTTTTCACCTGACGGTGAGGAGTTTCACCAGGGGGAGGATCACGCTATTCCCCCCCAGTCCTACGCCCCCCCCCGAAACAGGTGCCCTGACCGACCAGAGGAGGCGCTAGTGTAGCGACCAGGACACACACCCACATCCGGCGTCCTGGCCAAGTGTGTCTGCAGGACGCCCGACCAAGCCGGAGGTAACACGGGGACTCAAACCGGCGATCCTCATGTTGGTAAGCAATGGAGTAGACCGCCATGCCAGCTGGACGCCTTACAGAATTAGTTTTATCAAAGAGACACGTGCAGATACAGCGGTGGCCAGACACAAGACCTGGCTCCAACACTGACCTGCTCGCCGTGCCGGGTGTTACTACCAACACACCGGCCGGCGTGTCTGGAAAGGTGGCGCCTGCACCTCCACGTGATGTGGTTCTGACTGATTAAAGGCGGGTCCGATCACCTGCAGCAGGATTTTGAGTGGACGCGTGCTGACGGTCCTACACACAAATGGACAGACGGCACAATGAGAGGAGTTCAGTTTTGTGTAGTAGATTTGTGAGGCGACGCGACATCCACACCTGTTCCCTCGTCACCTGCAGAAAGTAAAGGACCCGGACTAACGACAAGACCCCCCCCCCCCC
>NC_079226.1:5714146-5767083 GCF_029633865.1 Lampris incognitus
CACACGGACGGTCTCTGTGCATTCAGGATCGCGTCTGTTGCAAATGCACCACTGGGATTTGAGGTAATAAAAAGACTAATTGAACAAATTAAGGATAACCACTTTCATCCACTTGAAGGGAAGGTAAATGTGAAATTTTCCACTCTCAGCTACTGAGGTGCCATTGTGTAAGGCAGTCAACCCCACTTTCTCTTGTTGAGTGGGCCAGTGAGCAACATTGTGGTTACACTGATCGGCTGCCAGTGACCACCAGCAGAAGACTGTCGTACTGGTCTATTCTATGGATGTACGCGTTGGTTTGCATGCGTATCTGTCTGCTGTATGTATGCACACCGAAGTGCTTGTTTACAGAGCAGTATGCATCGCTACATTACTATATGGATGTGAGGCATGGACCACCTACAGCCACCATCTCAGAAGCCCGGAGGTCTTCCGTGTGAGATGTCGCCACAGGATCCTCGGCATCACTTGGGAGGACAGAGGTGTTGGAACTCAGGTGGCTTGGGCATGTCATTCGCATGCCCAGCCAACGACTCCCCCGTAAAGTCCTCTACAGCCAACTACACCTTGGTCAACACACTGCTGGTGGGCAGAAGAAGCGGTTGAAAGACCAAATGAAGACCACACTGAAAAGACGCCAGATCAACCCCTCTTCTTTGGAGGAACTTGCCTCCTGCCGCACCTCTCACGTCTCACAGGGAGTGAAATATATGGAAAACCAGCGCACACGACACTGTGTAGCAAAGCGTGCGAAGAGGCATGCTTGCAAAGCAACCCCCCCCTCCCCCAGCACCACTTTTACATGCCCGGTCTGCAACCGCAACTGCCTATCCAGGATCGGACTATTCAGCCACCAAAGGACTCACAAATAGGAGAAGATGGTGATCATCAGATACGATGGACAACCAGCAAGCAAGTGTATCTGTATGTATTTGTTTATGTAATGTGTGTCTGTGTGTACATACGCAGATGGATACTAGTAGTTCGTGTATGTGTGCACACACACCATCAGTGGTCCCTCTGGGTCAAGTATGACCGTCCTCCCTCTGCAGCTGCAGCCACCACACGGTCCTTGGCAGGGGGTGGCCAGAGTCCAATGGCATGGAGAACCAAGACGATTGGGGACCACCCTCTGTTGCAGCCTTCACTGCCGTTGCGACCTGGAGACATCTTCCGCCAGTTCCGCCGTTGAGGTCTTTGTTGGATCGCGCTTCATCTGGAACCTCCCCCTTGACCTGTCCACCTTGGATGACCGACCAGGAGCCAAGCTCCGGATGGCATAGCTCTTGGGATCATTGGTGCACCCAAGCTTCTCCACCATGGCAAGGTACTGATCCAGGAGAAGTCACACACACACACACACACACACACACACACACACACACACACACACACACACACACACACACACAGGCAGTCAGCCATCAGTGTGAGGCTGTGAGCTTAATTTCAGCTTGTGTCTGCGAATAGAGAGCAGTCAGCTCATCTCATTACATCCTGGAGTCACCTCGTCTCCCAGTTTAACGACAGAAGAACCATCAGAGGAAACCCTGCTCTCTCTCTCTCTCTCCTCTGGCGCTTCTTTATTCCCCTCTGGAATGACAGGAAAACAGCCATACAGGGAAAGCTGGTAAGAAAAGGGGGGAAAAAAACGAATGCGAGAGAATTCCTAGAGGGAATGTGTTCAGGACTCTGTAACTCTTCTCTGTTCTTTCACGCTTTGAATCATGGCAAGTCACGTGCAGCGTTGAAACTACAACTCACGACGAGTAGAAAAACCACTGTGCGCTGGCTGAGTCATTGTTTTCCAATGGAGAGTGGTGCCGCCCAACCAAGCGACGTCACTACCTTGGATGGCGCGGACCGCTCCGATGCTTGAACTTTGAGCGCATTAACCCCTTAAACCTCGTTTATCACTCGTCAGATTTAAGCTTTGTGTGACGTACCAAATATCAACAGCTCTGGCTCAAACATGGAGGAGAAGCTAATGCTAAGCGTCTCTGACTTCAACTATACAACATCAGTTTGAAATCGTACCACAATTTAGAATGAAAAAGCATTGCATAACGATATGTCAGCCTTAGACAGGAATATCACATTTGATCGCTTATTTTGTTGTTAACAGCAAAGCTAACTACAACTAGCAATTTAACCTACTATGGCCCGACGGCCTGTCCAGGGTGTCTCCCAGCCTGCTGCCCAGTGACTGCTAGGATAGGCCCCCGCATCCCCGCGACCCTGAGTAAGGATAAGCGGTTTGGACAGTGGATGGATGTTCTTTGAGCTAAGTTGCTAAGGTTTAGCTGTAGGTGGCAGCTGTTCTGTACCCAACCAATTGGTGAGCCCAGCTCAGAGCACTCATCATGTTACATGACTTTCCACTGCTGGTGTGGAAAGATGGCAGCGTGAACTCACGTTTGCAGCAGCCTCACCCAGTACCAGTGTGGGAAGGTGGCGGCGTGAACTTAGGTTTGCGGTAGGCTCACCCAGCACCGTCCATGCAGTGTCTTTGTCCATGTCTAAGTCTGTGTCTTCGTTTGATGGCTGGGAGAGCGGGCGCTGGTTCAGCTGGGAGAGCTTGGTCTGCTGCATCCTGTGGGCCCAGGGACCACGGCCCCTGCTTGGAGCTGCACCTGGAGAAGAAACACCGAGAGCGGTCTGACAGGATGTTGAAGTGGAGCAGGCTAAGCTAACTGCTAGCCCATGCAGACCAGCAGTTCCGATAACACCGAGGGCAGTCTGGCGGTGGCCTCACCTAGCTTTGACTGTGTTTTTGGTGCCATCGTGTGGAGTGCAGGGAGGTGTGTCAAAGGTGTCTGGCTGGGACAGCTGGCATTGGATCAGCTGAGGGAGCCTGGTCTGCTGCATCTGGTGGGCCCAGGGACCACGGCCCTGCCTTGAGGTGCGCCCGAGGAAGAAACACAGAGGTGGTCTGACAGGATGTGGAAAGTGGGCAGGCTAAGCTAACTGCTAGCCCATGCAGACCGGCAGTTCTGACAGTCATCAGGCTGGCGTTTGCTCCCTTTGACAGTGAATTTTTTTTTTTTTGATACGTTGGCCACATGTGTGTTTGCAGTTTTCTTGTAGTTTGGATATGTGTTTTTGTCTTTGTGTTGCACTGCTGTGGGCTGGGGGAAACGATGTTTCGTTTAATTTCATGTACGCAGGTGCATGAAATGAAACAACCAATAAATGTTCCTGATTCCCGATGTGTCGATGGCCTAACAACGGTAAAAATTAAAATAAACAGGAAGTGATGTCACCAGTTCATGCAAACTGGCAGAAAGTGCCCAATTTCTTTTCCTCAGCTGACGGTCAGACTGACTGTGTTTAAGGTTCATTAAGTGAGTCTTTAGCCAAAGCCTGCACAGATATTAAAGAATTAAAAGTGACAAACAGCTGTTATCAAAGTCTCATCCAGAGCTTCTTGAAGGCTGTCCGCGCTGACCAACCCTCAAGTGACTGGCTTTTGCGGTTGTTATGATTATCCGTGATTTTATTGTTACTCTGAAATAATAATTTTACTTGGACAAGAGTACACAGTATTACAAAACTTGCCAGTTTTATTTTTAAGAAACTGGACTGGATTTCCTGACCCTTTTAATCAGATTTACAATGACCGTTCTTGCAGAAATGTGAAGTGTTTTTTTACTGACATCCAAGTCAGTTTACACACACTGGAAATGTGTCATGTAGGAAGCGCAGGTCGCGACATACAAAGTGTTGATTAAAGCAGAAAACCAGAGATAACGCCTATAGACTGGAAACAAAGGCTGTTTATGCACGTATGTGGCACTGAAAACAGACTCGGTGGACAGCGTTTCTGTCGCGAGACGAGTGACTGAGCAGTGGGTCTGGTGTTTTGTGACTAACGCGTGAATGTCAAATGCCGGCACTTGTTGATGGCAGCAACATGGCTGCCCGGGGCCGCTGACGGGTCTGGGAGTCGAACGCTGACTGTTATGTGCTGTGACAGGGTGGACCAACAGTCTGACAACCTGAAGGAAACCCCTCAGCATCCGACTCCTCATCTGCTCTGACAGGCTGCTTCAATCAATCAAACAACTAAGCTATCAAGCTAATGTTCAGCACTGAGAGCAATTAGCTTCCACTGTTCCAATTAATATTTACCCTGGAGATAGAGGGATAGACAGACAGAGACAGAAGAAAGAAGATGCGTTTGTGTGAGGCAGTGTGTGCATGTGTGACAACAGATCACATCTAGCATCACAGTCATCTCAATGACACATCCAGACCATAGTCAAAAAGGCAGTGTGCAGAAACTACTTTTGTTTTGGAAAGGGAGGAGAGGGTTAGGTGGGTATTTATAGGAATGTCAGAAGTGGTGCGGTTGAGGTGTGGGGTCCTGTATCTGTTTGTGCTTCCTTGATTTCTAACGTTGAGTGGTCTAGACAAGTACTTGACTCAGCTGTGCAGCTGTCAGCTGCTGCTGAGACTTATTTCATGATGTAAACAGCATGGTGACTACAGATAAAGTGGGACAACACTTAAATTTCATCATTTTTATCTTTATGTGTATCTATTTCCATTACTCAAAATCCATCCATCCATCCATTATCCAAACCACTTATCCTGCTCTCAGGATCGCGGGGATGGTGGAGCCTATCCCAGCAGTCATTGGGCGGAAGGCGGGGAGACACCCTGGACAGGCCACCAGTCCATCACGTCCATGCTAATTCACAGAAATTTAAATGATTCAAAATGTAAATTATCAGAAAGTTTACCTGTATTCACCCTATTTAGATACGGGATAATTTTCTTAATTGGGGTTCATGGTTCTTGACCACCCCATATAGTGAGACTGTGGGAGGCTGTGTTGCGAAGTGGGGACCGGTGCGAAAGCTCTGGTGTTACCCAGGAGCGTGGTCCGTCGATGGGCTGCAGACCAGGGAGCTGTGGTGTTGGGGACGAAATCCCCTGGGACCCGCAGCGGCTGTCCGTAAACCAGTTCTGCGGACGAGGACTGGAGGTCCTCCTTATGGGCGGTCCCGAGGCCCAGCATGACCCGCGGAAGCCTGTCGACCCAGCTGCTATCCTTGAGGGGGGCCCGAAGAGCGGCCTTCATAGAGCGATGGAACCGCTCGCACAACCCCACGGCCTGCGGGTGGTACGCAGTGGTGCGGTGGAGCTTCACCCCTATGCTCTCTGTGACCACGTTCCAGAGCTCAGATGCAAACTGTGAGCCCCGGTCTGAGGAGAGGTCAGATGGGGGTGCCGAACCGGGCGACCCAGGTCCCGATGAACGCCTGGACTACGTCGGTGGACGTCATCGATGAAAGTGGGACGACTTCTGGCCATTGCGTGGTCTTGTCCACCACGGTGATTTTGTAAGGAAGAATAAAGGACACACGTGTTCGAGTAGCCAATGAGAGAAATTGTTCGTTTCTACTTTCCTGCAATTTCTAAACTGGCAGGCTGGCGGACGCGGAGCAGGCTAAGCTAACTGCTAGCCCATGCAGACCGGCGGTTCCGACAGTCATCCTGGCTGGTGTTCGTTCCCTTGGACAGTGATTTTTTTGTTTAGTTTTGATATATGTGTTAGTTTGGGTGTGTGTGTTCTTGTAGTTTTTGGACGTCTTTTTGTCTTTGTGTTGTGCTGCTGTGGGCCGGGGGAAATGACAAATAAAGTGTTCCTGATTCCACAGGGTTTGGGGTTCACCAACCACTGTAAAAAAAAAAAAGATCTGTGGGAAACTGTTAACATTGCAGTGATATGATCCATAATTGCACTGTTAAAATATTTCATATTTAAACATACAATAACGAGACAGGACAAAAGCTTTATGAAAGCTTTATGAATGCGTTTTCCAATGCGTACTAATTCTAATGTATATTGTGCTTGGTGATAAAATTCAGCAATACTACTTTTACACTTTGTGACGGTACACACCGCTCGCAGCGTTTGAGCGTTTTATGATAAGCCGGCCCTTGCAGTTTACATGAACCGAGTGCCGCACACAAACCTGCCAATTACTGCTGGTTAGTGTAGTGTAGGTCACACGGGGCGGAGCGCGGTCATGTGGCGTGGATGGCGGGTGAGCCCTTCCTCGTTATCTGTGAAGACGTAGAGTCACTCTGAAAGAGAGCAAACAAATGAAAGGAAGAAAGGCGGAAAGAAAGAAATGAGTAAATTTGCCCTTTTGCACAGCCTCCTTCTCCTCCGTCTCTCTTTTCCCACTTTCCTCGTTCTCTGTTGGAATGCAGGGGCCCCTGAATAGTGACCTCGCCCCTCTCTCTCTCTATCGCTCTCTCTCTCTCTCTCTCTCAGCATGGCAATTTCAACAGCCATTAATTGGTGGTGTTGGTGAATCAAGTCTATTCTGGTGTGTGTGTGTGTGTGTGTGTGGGGGGGGTAGTTGGTGTGGAGTTGTGTTTGTGTGCACGTCCATATATGTGTGTGTCAGTTTTACACAAGGCCAAACTGAAACGTATGTTTTGATATATCTCACCTGTCTGTACATACGCATAGTTCTTCTACACATATCCATTTGTTCGGTGGGGTCACGGGGCAGGGTCAGCCACAACGACTGCCCCCTGGACCAGTTTTTGGGGGTTCCGTGCCTTGCTCAAGGGCACTTTGGCAGAGATGGTGGGCACCGTAGATAGAATCCAGGACGGCGGCCCAGTGGTTAGCACCGTTTCCTCACAGCAAGAAGGTCCTGGGTTCAGAACCCCAGGCCGCCCCGGGTCCTTTCTGTGTGGAGTTTCGTGTTCTCCCCGTGTCTGCGGTGGGTTTCCTCCGGGTGCTCTGGGTTCCTCCCACCATCACTGCCCGCTCCACAGGTAATTCACTATGCTGCAAGTCTAGATCTTTAACTTCTGCTGCTCGTTCCTTCTCGGGGATGGAGTACAGCAAGGCTCTACTGTCGCTCCCCCATGTTTTCATTCATTCATCTTCAGCCGCTTCTCCGGGGTGGGGTCGCGGTGGCAGCAAGCTAAGTAGGGCACTCCAGACATCCCTCTCCCCAGCAACGCCCTCCAGCTCCTCCCGGGGGATCCCAAGGTGTTCCCAGGCCAGATTGGAAATGTAGGCCCTCCAGCGAGTTCTGGGTCTACACCAGGGTCTCCTCCCAGTTGGACGTGCCCAAGGAGGCATCCTAATCAGATGCCTGAAACCACCTCAACTGGCTGCTTTTGACATGAAGGAGCGGCGGCTCTACTCCGAGCTCCCTCCGGATGTCCGAGCTCCTCACCCTATCTCCAAGGCTGAGCCCAGACACCCTACGGAGGATTTCAACCATTTTTTTTAGCTGGAAACCACCACCGGCACACAAGGTCATCAGTTCCCTCACAAGAGCAACAGCTGAGTCTTCTGTAGTTACTCAAACTGTCGTCTACATAGAAGTTTTTCAGGACTGTCTCAATGGCTTCCTGTGTAGTCTTTCTTGCTGCATCTTCTGCTGTTCTTGTATACGAAGCACAACTAGGGGGTGATGTAGCTCCGAACACATGGATGCACATCTTGTACTGTGCTTTGTTTCCCCTTTTTCTTTTTCTTTAGGGGTCCATGTATGTCCTGCAGGAACTCTATTGTTACTGTAATGACATGACTGAATGAAATTCTGTCTTTGATATGACTGTCACCTGTACTGTCTGTGAATGTTCTCATTCATCCAGGTCATGGTTATCCAAAGGAGTTGAATGAAGTGCAACTGGACTTGGTATATATCCGTGAAGACGTTTCGCCTCTCATCCAAGAGGAAGCCTCTTGGAAGCCTCTTGGATGAGAGGTGAAACGTCTTCACGGATAAATACCAAGTCCAGTTGCACTTGATTCAACTCCTTTGGGTCACCTGTACTACATTTTTTTCCCTGTTTATCTCTGCTCTGGGGATGGAAGGGAGGGAGGGAGGAAAAGAGGGAGGGGATGCATATGCTTGCTTGTTTGTTTGTGTTGCTTGAAAAAATTGCAAAACCCAATAAACAGATTTTCAAAAAGAAAGACATGCATATTATTGTGCCCCTGAGCAAGGCAATGGCAAGAAACTGGAGTTGGTCCCCGGGCGCTGCAGCTGCCCACTACTACTATACAATAGGATGGGGTTAAATCATCATCATCATCATCATCCTCATCAGTTTCGTAACCTATGGAGGTCACAGGAGCACAGCTGAGTCCTCAACAAGTCTCTTCCACCGTTTATGGTGACTGAGTTTGGTTGAGTCATCATTGTGTTTCAGTAGGGGGAGTACCTGGTGGTCCCGATCTCCTCGCCAGGGGCCTCAAGTATCAGTCGTTACTATGGGCAAATGTGTGCGCACACACCCATGGGATTTTGTAGCCCTGAAGTTTGTCTCGGAGACCAGTGTAGAACCTGGGTAACCCCTGAATTTAGACACCGCCTGGCTAACACCGGTGTCTTTGCAGGCCGGGGTGACTGCTCGTTGCAAGAGGTAGACAAGAGATGTTAGGAGGAAGACATTACAAATAACCATCATGCTTTGCTGCTGACTGTCAAGACAATCTTGAGGGCTAAAAACTTCCATGGGTGGGCAAGAACAAATTTGCCTATAGTAACAACTGATACATGAGACCCCAGGTATGGATGGCCGTTGGCTCACAGAGGAACTCATCCGCCCTCTGACAGGTTTTGTTTTTAGTCCTGCTGGGTGTCCACACACCCTCCTCACAACAACCCAAGGGTGGAGGTGGGGGTGCCGGTTTAGTCGCCGACGACCCGACGGTTGCAGTTTAACGTCGTACCCGGGACCAATGGGTTAAATGCGGAGAATGAATTTCCCCATGGGCATTAATAAAGTACATCTTATCTCATCTTAATACCAGCCACCTTCTAGTCACCAGCTCACAGCTGATCCTTGTCAGGGTGTGTGTGTGTGTTTGTGTGTGTGTGTTAGCCGTGTTGCGTGTCCTTGCTGGGGTCAGCAGATTAAAGGTGTGTTTGTGCTGAAGGAGGCTTTAGCTCCACTGTGTTTGCCAATAGAAGCAAAGCTGTTGGACAATAAAGATAACTAACGCCAGCCTGACTGGAAACTTTCCGCTGTTTGGGAAAATTAAAGACACACTCAGTGTTCTGGCTCCAAGCAGCCGCTCCGCTTTGCTCCACCTCCCATGATGCTCTCTGATTCCAACAACACAACACGGAACAGACAAAACCATACATGTACACAGACAGACAGACGGACGGACGGGCAGACGGACAAGCAGACAAGCAGACAGACAGGCAGGCAGACAGACAAGCAGACAGACAGTCAGACAGACAGGCAGACAGAGAGAGAGACAGACAGACAAGCAGACAAGCAGACGGACAGGCAGGCAGACAGACAGACAGACAGACAGACAGACAAGCAGACAGACAGAGAGACAGACAGGCAGGCAGACAGACAGACAAGCAGACAGGAAGACAGACAAGCAGACAGACAGTCAGACAGACAAGCAGACAAGCAGACAGACAGGCAGGCAGACAGACAGTCAGACAGACAGGCAGACAGAGAGAGACAGACAGGCAGACAGAGAGAGACAGACAGACAGTCAGACAGACAAGCAGACAGACAGAGAGAGACAGACAGACATAAGGATGGGTATAGACAGACATGTAGATAGACAGATAGGGATCCTATAATGACAGTTATCTTACAAACTGTCTCCCAGTGTAAATTAACATACACCCATTTTTATTTTATATGAATGAGATGGAGGAAGTGATATTTTTTTGTATTAGGAATCAATGGAAGGTTAATGAATGTATAAATAAATGAATAGAGACAACAAACACATCAGGTACTCAAGACGACACAGGTTCAAACCCAAAACAACAGCCTGTCTCTCTCTCTCCAGTTCCTGTCTCACCTCCCGGCACAGAAGTAAGAATACGAAAGACACTATCCCACTGTGGGCATCGCTGTGTTGGGAAGGTGGGAAGCTGACTGAGGCTTTAACTGTGTGTGTGTGTGTGTGTGTGTGTGTGTGTGTGTGTGTGTGTGTGTGTGTGTTTGGCTCGGCTGGTGTTTTGGTGATAAGAGTCCACTGCTCTTCAAGGTACAGAGAGTTTAGCGACACTAATCCGCAGCACCTGGCAGGACACACAACACTGACACCAGCATGACCTCCATCAGTTCCCATCACACCCCCGCCACTAAACACCAGCACCAGCACTGAACCAACCGGGCTGAACTGGGCTAAACCCGACTGAACCGGGCTGAGCCGGACCAAACCAGACTGAACTGGGCTAAACCGGACTGAACCGGACTGAACCGAGCCACTGGACACGGGTGGGTGGCTTGAGTCACCCATGAAATTATGAATTAATCAATGAATTGAGAAATGGATTCATTAAAGAAACGGTTCGGCGAGTTAATACAAGACATGATGAGTGAGTGATCGAACTAACGAATAACAGATGAATGAACGAGCGGATGGATCGAGAGTCCCCTCCCGCATTATTCCGGCTATTTCCCACCAGCTTTCAGCTGTACTGGGCCATCCATTATATTAATATTTATCATTACATTTATTCTAGTTCAACACTAAAGGAGCACATATGCTTATACTATGTGTGTGTGTGTGTGTGTGTGTGTGTGTGTGTGTGTGTGTGTGTGTGTGTGTGTGTGTGTGTGTGTGCATGTCGACATCACTGACATGTAACCTGCTTCAGCCCTGAACGTAACTTTCTCGGGTCTTATCAGAGGCAAATGAAGCACCACGTGTCAGCTCGGCAGTTGCAGAGCAGCCCGGCTCCTCGGCGTCCTGCGGGCCGCTGGCAGCAGACGAGAGGGAACATCTGCTGGTGTTCAGCCACATCTCCATCCATCTGCAACAGGGACGGCGGAGGAAACACACCTGCAGCTGCTCCCCATCGTTCATCAGGGTTCCCAACTCTTTCAAGGAAATCATTTTCCAGGACATTTTCCAAGACCATTGCTTGGATACGACAGGCGCGGCTGACTCACATCGTTCAGTACTAACGACCAGCGGAAGTCTCTAAATGGACCGCATGACTGAACACACCGCCCAAACCTCACACACCGACGTCACATCTCGGTTGCCGATGACAACTCAAACGTGGCTACAAATATGACACCGCAGCAGGTACGAAGACGATCACACAATCTTCATTTGGCAATTTTCCATGACCAATTTGATCATTCTGAGGTGTTTTCCATGACTTGAAGACAAGTCTATGAATTCCCAGTTTCTCCAGGATGGGCGGGAACTCTTGTTTATGTGTTTCTGGACCTCCGCTCTAATCTAGACGGTTTTTAGCCTTGTGTCGCATCACTGTTCTACTTCACCTCTTGGTTTCAACATTGCACTCGTACTATTACCTACACCTTTCTCCTGTGATGACTTTTCAACCCCACGCTCGCATCGGCCTCCTGTCGATCATCTTGAACCCGCCCCCGTTGGCGGACTGACTCCGCCCTCCTCTGCTCTCCCAGGTAAAATAAACACAGCTGGAGTGAGATGTCAACACACAAGAGTCAGGATTAATCACTTGGACACACACACACACACACACACACACACACACACACACACACATTACATACCTAACAACTAGGAACCACCTGAATTAATCATGAATTGCAGTATTAATAAGTATTTATAAAACATCTATTAACACTCACTAACCATTGGTGCATGTCTTGTGTTACAAATGATGAATTCGGTAGTTACTAATATTTAACTAATGCTTCATTTGTGTAGTTGTAAAGTGTTACCCTATATAAGTGTTAACATACACACACACACACACATGGTGCTCAGCACACAGGTTTGTATGTGCACAGCAAGACAGTCACACATTCTTTGAATTGCATACATACACTTTTGTATTTCTCTCTCTCTGTGATGCACACACACAGACACACACACACACACACAGGAGTGCATTTATCATTGTAGTGACATTGAAGCAGCGGGTCTGGGGAGGAGGAGAGGTGGGGAGGGAAAGCAAGGAGAGAAAGTAACTTAAGCTTTTAATGATGGTGGAGGTGAAGAGGCACTGCAAATGACTTAGAAAGAGAGAGAGAGAGAGAGAGAGAGAGAGAGAGAGAGAGAGAGAGAGAGAGAGAGAGAGAGAGAGAGAGAGAGAGAGAGAGAGAGAGAGAGAGAGAGAGAGAGAGAGGCAGTGTAAGCTGATACTGGTTGGACTCACCCTTAAAAGCAACAGCTCCTTTTGTCCCGACAGGGTGAGTATGTGTGTGTGTGTGTGTGTGGTGACAGGATGGCAGGTTCTTATGAATCATCTCTCCTCCTCCTCCTCCTCCTCCTCCTCCTCCTCCTCCTCTCCCTGCCCCGAGGGCGACATTAGCTTCAGAGGAGCTGTCATGTTCAAGAGAGGAGCGCTTGTTTTGTTGTACCTAAAAAAAGAAAACACGGTGAAAACATACACATGTACTTAGAGCCACCAAGTATGTAAACAGAGAGGCCGGGGTGACAGGTAGACCGGCTGGGGAGCGCTTGTTTTCCTCCACCTGCTGAGAGGAAACGTACTTAAGGAGACAAAGTATGTCAATAAACACCAGGGCAGAAAGGTAGCGCTTGATTGTGGGTCCTGCGGCAAAGAAAACACACACACGTACTTAGCAGCGGGAAATATGTAAATACGCCGAAGCGCGAGGGCGCTTCCAGCGAGGAGCCCGACCGCTCGAAGACGCGTCTTGGTGATGTTATAACTGTCATGGTAACCAAGGAGTTAGTCAGGGATCTTTCTCTTTCCCCGTTTCCTGTTTTCCTCGTCTGGCCGTTACCTGCCGTTACCTTACTGTGAATAAAGACCTGAAGGGGACTCTCCAGCTCACGGCTGGAGGGGTCAGAGGTCATATACGGAGTTTCTGGCTCAAGGAGACAGAGCAGAGAAGGAAAACTGTCGTGGGATAGTCAACCCTCGTCACTGAAAGGGTTTGAGCGTGGCGGTCTAAACTGTTGCCTACCAACACGGGTGTCGCCGGTTCAAATCCCCGCGTTGCCTCCGGCTTGGTCGGGCGTCTGTACAGACACAACTGACCGTGTCTACGAGTGGGAAGCCGGATGTGGGTGTGTGTCCTGGTCACTGCACCAGCGCCTCCTCTGGTCGGTCAGGGCGCCTGTTCGGGGGGGAGGGGGAACTGGGGGGGAATAGCGTAATCCTCCCACACACTACGTCCCCCTGGAGAAACTCCTCACTGTCAGGTGAAAAGAAGCGGCAGGTGACTCCACACGTATGGGAGGAGGCATGTGGTAGTCTGCAGCCCTCCCCGGATCAGCAGAGGTGGAGGAGCAGTGACCAGGACGGCTCGGAAGCCAGGAATCCTGCCCTCTATCATTCAGAGAAAGGAATACCAACGACAAATCAAGCCAGACAGGACACGCTGATACAGACAGAAAGGTGGTGGCTGCACAGCCTGACATGTTTCCTCTCCTTCAGTAGACATCAGTTTACTGTGACGGCTGCCCAGTTTACCAAGACAAAGAACACCAGAACCAGCTCCTGTGTTTTTAAATGGACACATCTGACTCATTTACTTAGTTTGTACCACTCACTAGTCCTATTACAATGTTTACTAGTTTAGACCGCTGTCAGTTAGCCACACCTCCTAGTCAGCTAGCCGCACATCCCAGTCAGTTAGCCACACCTCCTAGTCAGCTAGCTGCACATCCCAGTCAGCTAGCCGCACCTCCCAGTCAGCTAGCCACAGCTCCCTGTCAGCTAGCCACAGCTCCCAGTCAATTAGCCACAGCTCCCAGTCAGCTAGCAACACCTCCCAGTCAGTACGCCACAGCGCCCAGTCAGTTAGCAACACCTCCCAGTCAGTATGCCACAGCTCCCAGTCAGTTAGCAACACCTCCCAGTCAGTACGCCACAGCGCCCAGTCAGTTAGCAACACCTCCCAGTCAGTTAGCAACACCTCCCAGTCAGTATGCCACAGCGCCCAGTCAGTTAGCAACACCTCCCAGTCAGTAAGCCACAGCTCCCAGTCAGTTAGCAACACCTCCCAGTCAGTACGCCACAGCTCCCAGTCAGTTAGCAACACCTCCCAGTCAGTACGCCACAGCGCCCAGTCAGTTAGCAACACCTCCCAGTCAGTAAGCCACAGCTCCCAGTCAGTTAGCAACACCTCCCAGTCAGTACGCCACAACGCCCAGTCAGTTAGCAACACCTCCCAGTCAGTACGCCACAACGCCCAGTCAGTTAGCAACACCTCCCAGTCAGTACGCCACAGCTCCCAGTCAGTTAGCAACACCTCCCAGTCAGTACGCCACAGCGCCCAGTCAGTTAGCAACACCTCCCAGTCAGTACGCCACAGCTCCGAGTCAGTTAGCAGCACCTTCAAGTAAGCTAGCAACATGCCCCAGAAAGCCAGTCGCACGTCTCAGTCCGTTCACCCTGCTTACGGTCCCTGTAAAAGGCTGTAATGCTGTAGTGTAAGTCAGGGGTACTGGTGAGAGAAACAGCAAACTGATGATAACCAAAAACACACACACACACACACACACACACACACACACACACACACACACACACACACACACACACACACACACACACACACACACACGAACCACAAGTGAAAAAAGTATGAACACACACAATAAACAAAGGCGCAACACACACCACAAAGTAAATATACACTAAGCACACATAGTACAGATTCAGTAAACACACAGAATAAATATGCAGTAATCACAGGTACATACTCATATATGCTACACACACACACACAAACACACACACACACAGACACACACACACACACACACCAAGCCCTTTCTTTGAGCTGCAAAACAATGGCAGTGATTAATTTCTGGGGTTTCTCCTCTTGGCAGAGGGGGCCATTTGGACAGCCGCAGTCTAATTAGGTGTGGGAGAAAAGACGGCATGACTTGTTCACAGATTTGTTGTGCAACAAGAGATCTTCAGTGAAGCAGCTCCGGAGGCAGACCGGAGACCGACAGCCCGAGAGCCGGCTCTCCACACACCACCCTGATAATAAGGTCATCTGTCAAGGGACCAGCGCTGGGCACCGACTGTAATGAGAGCGCCAGAGAGAGCCAGAGAGAGAGTAAGTATTCAAGTTTTTCTTTGAGGAGTAATTGTGTGTTTTCTCACCCTGCCCCCCCCCCCCACACACACACACACAGACAGACACACACATGGCTTTAGTTTTGTTATTTGTTAGTTTGTCAAACTGCCAACGATCTGTGTAGTCTCCCTGTCAGGACGAACTGATACAGATACCACAGGTGGTGTGTGTGTGTGTGTGTGTGTGTGTGTGTGTGTGTGTGTGTGTGTGTGTGTATGTGTGTGTGTGTGTGTGTGTGTGCGTGTGTGTGTGTGTGTGTGTGTGTGTGTGAGGCGGGCCCTTGTTCCAGGTGAGTTCCTTTCCCAACAAGTTGAAGAGGGAGTGGAAGGGGTCCTTGTTTTTATGAACAAAAGCTTTGTCTGTGTTTGACTGTGTGTGTGTGTGTGTGTGTGTGTGTGTGTGTGTGTGTGTGTGTGTGCGTGTGTGCGTGTGCGTTTGGATGAATCACACTCACAGAGCTGACAGACTGTGTTGAACACAGTGACGCTCATGTGTCTTCCTGCTATGAGACATCATTTCCATTCATTTCTTTCCAGACCAAACAGACCGACGGCGTTGGCGGGAGGTCATGTGACGGGTGACGGCGAATCATTTCCGCCTCCGCAAAGTTGCCTTAAAACCGCCGTCTACTGTCGCCCAGAGGGGAGACCGTCCATCTCCCGTATAACATCTGCCATTCAGTTCTGTTACACCGACCAGCCAAAACATTAAAACCACCTGCCCGGCATTGTGCAGGTCCCCCTCGTGCCGCCAGAACAGCTCTGACCCATCGAGGCGTGGACGCCACGAGACCTCTGAAGGTGTCCTCTGGTATCTGGTACCAAGACGTTAGCAGCGGATCCCTTTAAGTCCTGTAAGTTGCGAGGTGGGGCCTCCGTGGATTGGACTTGTTTTTCCAGCACATCCCACAGATGCTGGATCGGATTGAGATTTGGGGAATTTGGAGGCCGGGGCAACACACTGAACTCTTTGTCATGTTCCTTAAAACCATCCCTGAACAATTTAGAGTGTAGTGGGGCGCGATACCCCGCTGAAAGAAGCCACTACCACCGGGTACTTAGGGGTGTAAGACACTATTGATACACTGGAGTATGGCGATGTTATCTCCTGGGATACTGCATCGATTCTCAAAACCACGAAATGGATTTTGAATTGTTTACATGTAAAGGTTCGTGACAAACATGTTGTGTTGTGTGTAACGCCACCACCGTTAGATAACAGTGTTGTCATCTACCTTCAGCCATTTGACTCTTCCACTCCAACCCAACAACGTAAACTGAGACAGGAAGTAGCATAAGCTCAAAGAACACGGGTCTGTGAAACCACAATATATCACCTTTCTTACAGTATCACAATATATCACCTTTCTAACAGTATCACAATATATCACCTTTCTTACAGTATCACAATATATCACCTTTCTTACAGTACCACAATATATCACCTTTCTTACAGTATCGCAATATATCACCTTTCTGACAGTATCACAATATATCACCTTTCTTACAGCATCACAATATATCGCCTTTCTTACAGTATCACAATATATCACCTTTCTAACAGTATCACAATATATCACCTTTCTTACAGCATCACAATATATCGCCTTTCTGACAGTATCACAATATATCGCCTTTCTGACAGTATCACAATATATCACCTTTCTTACAGCATCACAATATATCGCCTTTCTGACAGTATCACAATATATCACCTTTCTTACAGTATCGCAATATATCACCTTTCTTACAGCATCACAATATATCACCTTTCTTCCAGTATCGCAATATATCACCTTTCTGACAGCATAACAATATATCGCCTTTCTTACAGTATCACAATATATCGCCTTTCTTCCAGTATCGCAATATATCGCCTTTCTTCCAGTATCGCAATATATCGCCTTTCTTACAGTATCACAATATATCACCTTTCTGACAGTATCACAATATATCACCTTTCTTACAGCATCACAATATATCGCCTTTCTGACAGTATCACAATATATCACCTTTCTTACAGTATCGCAATATATCACCTTTCTGACAGTATCACAATATATCACCTTTCTTACAGTACCACAATAAATCACCTTTCTGACAGTATCACAATATATCACCTTTCTTACAGCATCACAATATATCACCTTTCTTACAGTATCACAATGTATCACCTTTCTTACAGCATCACAATATATCGCCTTTCTGACAGTATCACAATATATCACCTTTCTTACAGTATCGCAATATATCGCCTTTCTGACAGCATAACAATATATCGCCTTTCTGACAGTATCACAATATATCACCTTTCTAACAGTATCACAATATATCACCTTTCTTACAGCATCACAATATATCGCCTTTCTGACAGTATCACAATATATCGCCTTTCCTACAGTATCGCAATATATCACCTTTCTTACAGTATCACAATATATCACCTTTCTTACAGTATCACAATATATCGCCTTTCTTACAGTATCGCAATATATCGCCTTTCTTACAGTATCGCAATATATCGCCTTTCCTACAGTATCGCAATATATCGCCTTTCTTACAGTATCACAATATATCACCTTCCTTACAGTATCACAATATATCGCCTTTCTTACAGTATCGCAATATATCGCCTTTCTTACAGTATCGCAATATATCGCCTTTCCTACAGTATCGCAATATATCGCCTTTCCTACAGTATCGCAATATATCGCCTTTCTTACAGTATCACAATATATCACCTTTCTTACAGTATCTCAACATATCACCTTTCTAACAGTATCGCAATATATAACCTTTCTTACAGTATCGCAATATATCACCTTTCTTACAGTATCGCAATATATCGCCTTTCTTACAGTATCGCAATATATCACCTTTCTTACAGTATCACAATATATCACCTTTCTTACAGTATCGCAATATATCGCCTTTCTTACAGTATCACAATATATCGCCTTTCTTACAGTATCGCAATATATCACCTTTCTTACAGTATCACAATATATCGCCTTTCTTACAGTATCGCAATATATCGCCTTTCTTACAGTATCGCAATATATCGCCTTTCCTACAGTATCGCAATATATCGCCTTTCTTACAGTATCGCAATATATCGCCTTTCTTACAGTATCGCAATATATCACCTTTCTTACAGTATCGCAATATATCGCCTTTCTTACAGTATCGCAATATATCGCCTTTCTTACAGTATCGCAATATATCGCCTTTCTTACAGTATCGCAATATATCACCTTTCTTACAGTATCGCAATATATCGCCTTTCTTACAGTATCACAATATACCACCTTTCTTACAGTATCGCAATATACCACCTTTCTTACAGTATCGCAATATATCACATCGCAATATATCGCCTTTCTTACAGTATCGCAATATATCGCCTTTCTTACAGTATCGCAATATATCGCATTTCTTACAGTATCGCAATATATCGCCTTTCTTACAGTATCGCAATATATCGCCTTTCCTACAGTATCGCAATATATCGCCTTTCTTACAGTATCGCAATATATCGCCTTTCTTACAGTATCGCAATATATCGCCTTTCTTACAGTATCGCAATATATCGCCTTTCTTACAGTATCACAGTATATCACCTTTCTTACAGTATCACAATATACCACCTTTCTTACAGTATCACAATATATCACCTTTCTTACAGTATCTCAATATATCACCTTTCTAACAGTATCGCAATATATAACCTTTCTTACAGTATCGCAATATACCACCTTTCTTACAGTATCGCAATATACCGCCTTTCTTACAGTATCGCAATATATCGCCTTTCTTACAGTATCGCAATATATCACCTTTCTTACAGTATCGCAATATACCACCTTTCTGACAGTATCGCAATATATCACCTTTCTTACAGTATCGCAATATATCGCCTTTCTTACAGTATCGCAATATATCACCTTTCTTACAGTATCGCAATATATCGCCTTTCTTACAATATCGCAATATATCGCGATATGTTGAATGGTAACCCTGTATCGTGATACGTATCGTATTGCCAGATTCTCGCCAATACACAGCCCTGCAGGGAGTACTGGTGCCGTGAGGGGATGTAGCTGGTCTGCAATGATGTTTAGGGAGTTGGCACATGTCAAAGTAACATCCAGGACCCAGGCTTTCCTAGCAGAACTTTGCCCAGAGCATCCCACTGACTCGGCTTGCCTTCTTCCATGAGTGCATCCTGGTGCCATCTCTTCTCGAGGTAAACGACATACATACACCCGGCTGATATATACCAAGTCCAGTTGCACTTGATTCAACTCCTTTGGATAACCACGACCTGGATGAATGAGAACATTCACAGACATGATGGAAAAGAAAACGTGACTCATCAGACTGGGCCACCTACTTTCGCTGCTCCATGGTCCAGTTCTGACACTCATGTGCCCATTGTAGGTGCTTTCGGTGGTGGACACGGGTCATCATGGGCACTCTGAGCGGTCTGCAACTACGCAGCCCCATAGGCAGCAAGCTGTGATGCACTGTGTTCTGACACTTGTCTATCATAGCCAGCATGAACTTATTCGGCAACGTGAGCTACAGTAGCTCGTCTGTGGGATCGGACCAGAGGGCTAGCCTTCGCTCCCCACGCACATCGATGAGCCTTGGGTGCCCATGAACCCGTTGCCAGTTAAGCCGTTGTCCTTCCTTGGACCACTTTTGTTCGATACTGACCATTGCAGGGCTCCAGGTGGAGACTAAAATGGTCGCCAATGTGACTAACTTTTTAATTTTGCGACCATTTTTTCCCCTGCCAGTGGCCACCATTACTCACAAGCCAAAGAAAAGAACAAAAGAAATGGCCTACGTCTAGCTGACCTATTGCGTGACCTCTTGCATGGTTTCCAATACACAAACTCCTCTGTACTCCTGTCCTGCAGGGGTCGAAGCGTCAGCTCTACAGCTGAACACAAACAGCGGCTGAAGTCAGTTTACCGTCACGTTGGTCGGGTTAAACATTTTAAGTGTTCACTTTATGAACAGTGTTTGATTTAGTTCGATGCAGTTTAATTTGATGCAGTTTGAATTTAGAAGTTAGATGTAGCTAACTGTGCAGTTAGCTAACATTAGCCGGCTGGCAAGACAACGAAATGCGCAAATGAAAAATATCAGACCTGCTCCCTGCCCGTCCGAACCCAGCGTCCTCTACAACAGATGCCGATGATTTCGAGACCAACTCGAACAGTGAAAGTTCTCAAGTGACATCTGAGTCACCCCGCCCTAACTCAATCAGTGTGCAGTCCGTTACAGATGACGGTAACCAAGCGCAGCGAGGGGAGTCTTCCTCTCCCATCCCTGCGGCTCCCATCCCTACAAGACAGTTTAAATCAGCTTGGCCACAAGAGTTCACCTGGGTACATCATCCATCCATCCATTATCTGAACCATCTATCCTGCTCTCTGGGTCGCGGGGATGCTATCCCAGCAGTCACTGGGCGGCAGGCGGGGAGACACCCTGGACAGACCGCCAGACCATCACAGGGCCCACACACACACACACACACACACACACACACACATTCATACCTAGGGACAATTCAGTACGGCTGATTCACCTGACCTACAGGTCTTTGGACTGTGGGAGGAAACCGGAGCACCTGGAGGAAACCCACACAGACACGGGGAGAACATGCAAACTCCACACAGAGGACGACCCGGGACGACCCCCAAGGTTGGACTACCCCGGGGCTCGAACCCAGGACCTCCTCGCTTTGAGGCGACCAAAAAACAAGCAATATTGTTAATAAATAATATCACTGGATCGATAGAATGGCCTATTAAATATATTTTACAGTAAATGTGCATTGTGACGGCTGAGTTGGTAAATTTACAGATCGACCAGTAATTCTGCATAACGACCATTTCCCCAAATAAACCTTGACATATAGACAAACCAGTGGCGGCGGCGGTGGCCAGAATAGAATCAGCTGGCACGGCAGCCTATTGGATTTTAAATAACTCACCAAACTAATCTCAATAAGATCGTATAGGCAGATTATTCTGAATGTTACGGGGAGTCGGTGGAGGGATGCAGGGCCAGGGGTAGCATGGGACCTACAGCTAGCTCTAGCTGTTGGTAGGCCAGCAGCAGGCCGCATCGTGAACCAGATCCAAAGTAGCTCGGTGGAGGCCGAGCGCCTTGCTTTACTCACTGTGCGGCACCTGTTGATAAAACAAATCTGTTTTTCTGCAACAGTGAAACAAGTTTTATTCCCGGTGAAAAACAAACCCACTTCCTCCTTTTTTACCGCCATGAAAACTACACTTTGATTCGAGCCGTCGGGGTAAACCGAACCGGCGAACAAACCACAACAGACAAACAGCCTTTGTCCTCCGCCGTGCAGGAAGGCAGGGACGAAATAAAGAGCAAACCAAGAAAATAGAGATTAGTGTAGGAGGCAAGGGAAAACGAATCCTGCGAGCGTGTTTGTGGTTTTGTGTGTGTGTGTGTGTGTGTGTGTGTGTGTGTGTGTTGCCTCCCTCTCCTCCGTAGCACACACCTGCTCTCTTGCCCAGCTCCTTTGATAAAAAAGTTCAACTGATGAGCGACAAAAGAAGAAGCTCAAAGCCGAACATGATAACATCACACACACGCACACACACACGCACACACCTGCACACACACACACACACGCACGCACACACACACACACACACACACACAGGCTGTCTCTCAGAGAAGCGAAAGAAACACTATTAGCACCCTGGGCGTAATTACAGCTACTCTGGTGACATGACATTTTACACCGCGGTGTGTGTGTGTGTGTCTGTGTGTGTGTGTCTGTGTGTGCGTGTGTGTTTTGAGTAAAGTTAGACAACAGAGGGGAGCGAGGGGAAGTTTGAGGGAAGACTTACACAAGTCGTTTTCTGTGTGTGTATGTGTATTTCACTGCTGTAGGGGTGTGTGTGTTTGTGTGTGTGTGTGTATTTGTGCTTTTGTGAATGCTAGTGTGTCTCTGTGTGTGCTTGTGTGTGTGTGATAAATGTGAACATAAATGTGAACATAATATAGGCGCAAAGACATTTTTTGTGCACTGGCATCATAATGTAAATGCATGTGCATGTGCGTGTCTGTATGTGTGCGTGCGTGCATGTGCATCAGAGTGTGTGCATGTTTGGGTGTGTGTGTGTTATTGTGTGTTGTTGTGTGATGACCCCCCCCCCCCCCGCCCCTCAGCCGATCTAAACAGTGACTGATGGCTCTCTGTAATGAATGTAAAGGATTCATTGTTCCCCCAGGCCACTCAGCAGCACATTCAGATATTGGTGTCAGGCCCTGAGGCTAGCTAGCTGGCTAATGCTAGGCTCAGCTTTCCCCCGTCAACTTCAAAGGGAGAGATACTGCCCAAGAAAGAGGGAGAAACTAAGAAGAGAGAGAGAGAGAGAGAGACGGGGGAGAGAGAGACGGGGGAGAGGGGTGGAAATGTGGTAAGATAACAGACAGGTTCATAATACGTGAACACAAACGATCTCCGTGTCTCTACAACAGCTGCTGCTCAGCACCTGAATTCAGCAGGGCTCCGGTGCGGACGGGCTCAAGGTGGTAAAAGTGAAGATCAGGGCGTCCGGATCGCCAGTTCGAATCCCCCTCTTACCTCTGGCTCGGTCGGGTGTCCCCACAGACAGGATCAGCCGTGTCTGTGGGTGGAAGGCTGGATGTGGGTGTGTGTCCTGGTTGCTGCACTAGCGCCTCCCCTGGTCGGTCAGAGCGCCTGTTCGGGGGGGGGGGGGGGGAGTAGCGTGATGCTCCCACGCGCTACGTCCCCCTGGCGAAACTCCTCACTGTCGGGTGAAAAGAAGCGGCCGGTGACTCCACATGTATGGGAGGAGGCATGTGGTAGTCCGCAGCCCGGGATCGGCAGGGGGGGTGGAGCAGCGACCGGGACAGCTCGGAAGAGTGGGGTAATTGGCCGGGCACAATTGGGGAGAAAAGGAGGGGGGGGCACAAAAAAAATGAAGATCACCCAGAAAAACACACACACACACACAATGAAAATTTGAATATTCTGAAAATAAACCTTTGCACATTTCAATTCGTCACATAATTGGTATCACATTATTCCTCGGCTCCAACGAGTAACCTTTGCTTGACCTTTGACCCTAAATATGCCTTAGCCTATTTGTTGTAATCCTGGGCTTTAGTGTG
This sequence comes from Lampris incognitus, assembly GCF_029633865.1. NCBI lineage: Eukaryota > Metazoa > Chordata > Actinopteri > Lampriformes > Lampridae > Lampris > Lampris incognitus. The sequence continues at coordinate 5,737,378 of NC_079226.1, forward strand.
TAAGTTGTAGCACGGTGCAGCTTTGGCGGCTAATCTGATTGCCGCCAGGCTGAGTCGGGCGCGTGTGCGTGCAGCACCACAATCCTCCTGGAAACAAGCGTGTCAGCGTGTGCTGGCCTGCGTGCTGTGTAGTGCACAGCACTGAAGGCTGCTTCGCTTTGGGGGGGCATTTCCTGTTAAAAACGACTTCAGTCTACCGCGTCGTCCGGGGACGTTAACTCAGGTTGGACGTCCGACTGAAGCTGAACCTCTCCAGTTTTCTGATATCACTTATTGTTATCGTTATTATTCAGGCTGTACTGTTGTTTTCTACTGAAGAAATAAGCATGAAAGGTAGAATTCATTTTTCTCTTTGTACAGAGCCCCCCCCCCCAATGTCCTATAATGCTTTATGTATCTATCATATTTTAAAAAAAGAAAAAGTAAAACATCTTGTCTTTATCATCATCATCATCATCATCATCAGTTCCGTAACCTATGGAGGTCGTAGGAGCACAGCTGATGCAGGCATCGTTGTGTCAGTAGGGGGCAGTACCTGGCGGTCCCTATCTCCTCTCCAGGTATGGATGGCTGTTGGTGCACAGAGGAACTCATCCGCCCTTTGACAGGTTTTGTTGTTAGTGGGTGTCCACACGCCCTCCTCACAACAACCCAGGGGTTGAAGTGGGGGTGGCAGTTTAGTCGCCGACGACCCGACGGTTGCAGTTTAACGTCGTCCCCGGGACGAGGACCCACGTCTTTATGCGTGCTCAACAGTCCAGGGAGGGAACTCGCAGAAGGTGACTCATTCTCCTGACACAACGTTTAATGGCAGAACCGTTTCATCACTCATCCAAGAGACTTCGTCAGCCTCAACTGACTCCGGGTATCCCTGCAGGCGTTGTCTGATGCTGGTAGAACAGAACAATGCTGGGAATCTGGGTAGTGTACAGGTCTATTCCGTTGCCTACCAACACGGGGATCGCCGGTTCAAATCCACGTGTTACTTCCGGCTTGGTCGGGCGTCGCTACAGACACAATCGGCCGTGTCTGCAGGTGGGAAGCCGGATGTGGGTATGTGCTCTGGTTGCTGCACTGGCACCTCCCCGGTCGGTTGGGGCACCTGTTCGGGGAGGGGAGGGGGAACTGGGGGGAGTAGCGTGATCCTCCCATGCGCTACGTCCCCCTGGTGAAACTCCTCACTGTCAGGTGAAAAGAAGCGGCTGTATGGGAGGAGGCATGTGGTAGTCTGCAGCCCTCCCCGGATCGGCAGAGGGAGCAGTGACCGGGACAGCTCGGAAGAGTGGGGTAATTGGCCGGATACAACCGGGGATAACAAGGGGGAAAAAATACCCCCCCCCTAAAAAAAACCAGGACAACGCTAATGACAGAATTTTGTACCAGATTATACCCAGGGGAAGCTACACCTAGTCTGTATGGTTTACCTAAGATACATAAACAGGATGCGCCACTACAGCCTATTGTTAGTATGATTAACTCACTGACCTACAGCATCTCTAAGGTTCTGGCATCTGTTCTTTTTTGGGAATTTGTTTTCTCCCCAGTTGCATCCCATCAATTACCCCACTCTCCCAAGCCATCCCGGTTGCTGCCCCACCCCCTCTGCCGATCCGGGGAGGGTGTGTGTGCTCACAGGACGCAGCAGACCAAGCTCTCCCAGCCATCAAACGGAAACACAAACTTAGACGCAGACGTGGACAAAGACACTGTATGGACAGGACTGGGTGAGGCCGCCGCAAACTTAAGTTCACGCCGCCATCTTCCCACACCGGAAGCAATACGTCCTTCTGTATGTCCTTCTTCTCTGATGTTGCGCAAAACACTTCCGGTGGGGGACAAGTGGAGCACAATGCATAAAATCAGTAGTGAAGTGAGGGAAAATTTATAATGAGTTACATTAGGTGTGAGAATTGGGAATGTTGTTTAGAGATTCCTCCACATTTGGTTTTCACTCTAGGGGTCACAGTTATGTTAAGGGTCCGTATTGCTCAAGTATGTTTACGTCATGCAAATTCGCGGGTCAATGCTCATGAAGGTTGAACATTGGTATCGAGCAAACAGACCGTGGATGTATTATAGTAGAACGGGACACGGCGCTGCCGCTCAGCCTTGCAGCCAATTTTTTTCCAGTGGTCACTATTGCAGCGAAAAATCCCCTGCGGCCCGAAAAGCATTTTCCCCATAGACCACCACTGTAAAAGAGACGCCTGTAAAACTGTTGACAGGCCACCTGCAGCTATAATCATGGTCAGTTATTACTCTTTGTATTGTATATTTTTAAGCCATGGGGTTTTAATCCTTTTTAAATTTTTCCAAAGCCCAGAAAAAGTTTTTTCCCTGCATGACAGCATGGCCGTGTACGAGCCGTTCTCATAGCCTAGAGGCATGATGGGAGTAACACTACTGTGCATATTCAGTGGGCCCCATGTACCCGTAAGTAACCTGGAAGCCAGAACTTTCTTGGCGTATGCGCCAGGCGAGCGATTCTCATAGGAATGAAGAGGCACCATTTTTAGATCCGGCATCCTCTACTATAATACATCCATGGAAGAGACAAGCATTCTTGGCAGACGAATGTGGAAAGCTGTTTTCCGCTCTCTGTGTGCGTTTGAGTAGAAGTCAATGGAAAATGAAAGCGTAGCATGACCGCCCGCTAATTCGAGCTAACGGGCCCGGGAGCAGGTTAGCCTCAGGACATAAGCTGTCACAAAGACTGATCCGGACTCCAGAACAGAATACATTTCTAAGTCAAAATATCAGGCTACCTTCCCAATGTGGATTTCTGGAATATTCCCCCAGTATCCTGGTTGGGTCTGGGCTGACAACAGGTTTGTGTGTATCAGGACCACTGACTTGGCCCTCGGGCAAGGTGGCACCGCTCTGTGGTTGACGGTGTGCTGCTCTGTCATTGGCAATGAAATTACATTACAGTTAAAATTACACATTTTAAGAATACATTCATTTAAGTTCTAATTCAATAAATCATTAGTCATTGGGATTTTTGTTTCTAAGTATTTCAGGTAGGAAAAGTGAAAAGGCCTTCTTTTCCCAAGATGGCGGCACAAACTCACATTTGCAGCGGCCTCACCCAGTACCGACTATGCAGTGTCTTTGTCCACGTCTAAGTTTGTGTCATCGTGTGAAGTTTTTATTTTGATCTTTGATTTTTTTTCTTTCATTTTACGGCTGGGAGAGCTGGTGTTGGATCGGCTGAGAAAGCCTGGTCTGCTGCATCCTGTGGGCCCAGGAACCACAGCCCTGCTGGAGCTGCACCTGAAGAGGAAACACCGAGGGCGATCTGACAGGACGTGGAAGCGGGGCAGGCTAAGCTAACTGCTAGCCCATGCAGACCGGCAGTTCCGACAGTCATCCTGGCTGGCGTTTGTTCTCTGGACTGTGTTGCACTGAGTGGACTGTGCTGTCAACTGTTTGTGTTGTTTTGCTGTTTTTGGTGGTGTCATTTTTGGAAATTCGGATGTGTTTTTATCTTTTGTGTTGAAATTTCATTTCTTTTGTGTGCTCAAGTACATTGTAGAAATGGCAATAAATTGTTCCTGATTCTTGACTCTCAGGGATGACCCTGCCATGACGCGTTTCGCTTCAAGACATAAAGGACAGTTCGTATGTAGTTTAATCACACGAACGATAAATCTGCATCTCCAAAAGCTACTGAATACTGCTCACTGTGGGTGGACAATGAGACTGCATCTGAGTCTTAATTCGAGCCTCTCTCTCTCTCCCTCTGCACTGCATGCGGGACGTTTGGGTGTGTCAGCGTGACTAAGGGTGTTGAATGAGCTTAAGTGTGTTTTTTGGCTTAATTCACTGGGTTTCTACTGCTTTCACTTTTCTTCTCTACATGGTAAGGTGAGAGAAGTTTAATTGTACTTCGTTGCTGGTTGTTGGAAAGTGACTGGAGTAGCTGGTCGGCGTTTGGTGGTGTGCAATATGCTGTCCCTCCCGGGTGAGGGCTCGCCTCCCCTGTCTTTCAGACACGGGGTTAGAGTCATGGTTGACGTGCAGCACATTGTCGAACAGGTTCTCCTGGCTGCAGGAGAACAGGTCGGACATGAGAACATCACCTATGGCTCTCGGATGAATAAAGCCATGGCGGCTTTTCTCCAAGAGGAGCGTTTAGTCCACCTGTTGGTTGAGAGAGGCCTGGTGCTGGACGATCTGTTTGTAGCCGTCTCGCCATTGTTTGTGCCATCGTTACGTATTACCGTGTCAGGCGTACCTCCGTTTTTCCTGAACGAGCTCACTGAAAGAGAACTGAGTCATTTCGGAAAGTTTGCTAGTGGGTTCAGAACAGTTCGTCTGGGTTGTGACGACGCTAGACTGCAGCATGTTACGTCCCTGCGGAGACATGCCTTCATGTATTTAATTGATCCCTCAGAACATCTACAAGTGTCATTTAAAGTCAAGTACGAACACGGTTTCTACACTTTGCATGCAAGTTCTGGCAGCATGAAATGTTTTGAGTGTGGCGATGTCAGCCACAAACGTTCATCCTGCCTGCACAGGGAGCCCACAGTGGGCAGCATTTCAGGCAAGCCACAGCCTGGGGGCACCCCTGAGGGCGGTAGCCTGCAAACAGCGCAGCAGGCGGCGGGAGATACCGCAACCGGTGATCCGCAACCTGGTATGGAGGGAAATCTAACAACTGAGCAAGACGGCAATACTGTAAATAACGGTAATCTGAGTGGTACTGAAGCACAGGATGTGGATGCATGCAGAGACAGAGGACAGACAGAACCAGTGAGAGACAGTCACCCAGCTGAGGCTGAGAGTCAGGTCTCTGCAACAGGTGAGTCACACTGTGAAAACGCAGGAAATGACGATGAGGAAATGTTAGAGGATGACAGCTTATTACAATATACTGATTTTGTGTTGATGAAACTTATGGCAGACAGTCTGTGGAAGTAGCAGATTTCTTCTCAGATGTGGGTGGACAGGTTTGTTAACTCTGTTATGAAGATTAGAAAAACGGCTAAGGAAGATTCTCACGAAACTTAGGAAAGAAAGGTGAGGAAAGGTTCCTTTAAATGTTCAAAACTGAAATAGAAGTGATACACAAAAGGTGTTTTTTCTCTATTGGAAAGGTTTCACTGTCTCATCCTTCATTTTCGCTCTTCTTTTAATGGAAAGTTTGCGGGTGGGGAGTCTAAATATTAATGGAGAACGGGACTGAGTTAAGCGAGGTGTGGTAGCTGAGCTGAGTAGAGCTAAGAACACAGATGTGCTCTTCTTACAGGAAACACATAGCTCTGTAGACAACGAGATAGAGTGGGGAATGAGTTGGGCAGGCCAGGTTTTTTTGAGCCATGGTACCAACTTTAGTGCGAGTTCAGCTGTTCTTTTCTCGCAGCGCCTCCTTTTAACAGATGTTTTGGCATGCGAAGTGGAGCAGGGCAGAATCCACGTAGTTCAGGCAACAATCCGAGAAATACCTTTTGTGTTTATAAATGTGTACGCTTATAATACAGGCACTGATCGCTTGAGATTGTTTAGCAAACTGAGGGATAAACAAACAATTTAATAGTGGCTCAATCATAGTGGTGGGAGGAGACTGGAATGGCACTACACACCCTACAGTTGCCAGAAACTCAGAAGAGCCCCATCCACCGTCAGCTTCTTTTCTGTCCACTGTGGTCACAGAAAATTACCTCACGACACTTAATCCAGCAGTTAGGCAGTACACATGGGTAAAATCTGCCAAGGGTGGTGTGAGGGCAGCCAGGTTGGATAGGATTTACCCCAATCAAACATACAGCAACAGGTTGATTAAGTCCATGATATCACCTGTGGGATTTTCAGATCACCATTTAGTTGTGGCAGATTTTTCCTTACAAGTTCAATTTCGACACTGTTCCCACTGGCACTTCGATGTGCGGCTAACGCAGGATAAAGCCTTCTGTCAGCTCTTTTCTGACTTCTGGACTCATTGGAGGCTGAGGAAGACAGATTTTGAGAGCTTAGCTCAATGGTGGGAGGTAGGAAAAACACGAATTAGGATTTTATGTGAGCAATACAAACAACACACTCTCGGTATGGAGAAAATCTGTCTTGATGAATTAGAGAGAGAAATTAAGATATTAGAAGACGAAGTAATTATTGGACATGATGGCAACAGCAGCACCTGGGAAAGTAGGAGGAAGGCTTTAGGTAGGTTCCTACTTGAGAGAGCAAAGGGTGCTTTAATCAGAACCCGAATCGCCACCATCAAAGACATAAATGCTCCAACTTCTTTTTTCATTAAACTTGAAAGAAAAATGAGAAAGAACAATGTGATGATGCATCTCAAACTTCCCAGTGGGGCAATGACAACTGATCCATCAGAGATGAGGAAGTTAGCCATAGACTTTTACAGCAGCCCGTTCAGTGTTGAGACCTGTGACTCTGACTGTGCGGAGGAGATACTGGAGGGACTGCCTCAGCTGGGTGAAACACAGGTGGCCTCGCTGGAGTCCCCCATCTCCTTTGACGAGATGTCTGCGGCGGTTCAGCAGCTCAGCTGTGGCAAAGGCTCCGGAGTTGATGGACTTCCTTCAGAGTTCTACAAGATGTTCTGGACTCTAATTGTATGAGACTTACACGATGTATTTAAAGACTGTTTGGTCTCTGGAACTCTACCTTTGAGTTGTAGAAGGGCTGTCCTGACACTGCTACCAAAAAAGGGAGACCTTGGCCTACTGAAAAACTGGAGACCAGTTTTATTGTTATGTACTGAATATAAGATAATTGCAAAATATCTTTCAAATAGAATCAAACAGTGTATGGATACGGTTGCACATTACAGCCAGACGTACTGTGTTCCTGACCGTATAATTAAGGATAATCTTTTTTTGATACGGGACATTATTGCCATATCTAAGCTCCAGGAGCTGGACATTGGCCTGCTTTCCTTAGATCAAGAGAAGGCTTTTGACAGGATTGATCATTGCTATCTGTTTAAAACACTTGAAGGTTTTGGTTTTGGGGATACATTTTATTAATTGGATCAAGTTGTTGTATTCCGGAGCCAGTATTCTGTTGAAGGTAGGCAGTGGACTCAGTCGACCTGTCTCTGTTCAGAGAGGTATAAGACAGAGTTGTCCCTTATCTGGCATGCCGTACTCCACGCTGTACTCCCTGTACTGTTCCTACCAGTGCTGGAAGGAGGCCAGGGCCTGATTGACCTCCGCAGTCGTATCATGGCTTTTCGCCTTCAAACTGTGCAGCGCCTTTTATACCATGACCAGCGACTTTGGAGTGAAACAGCATCTGTGTTGCTTCGGAGGGTTATGAACCTGAACTATGACAAGCATGTGTTCTTTCTGGACCTGGCTGGCATGGAGTTCACGACGACACCCTTCTATCAATCCGTCTTCCGCGCTTGGGGAACGGTCTTACGCACCAACAGAGACTATTCCCAGCTCTATGGCAGTGTAGGGGAGGAGCCACTGTTCCATAACCCACTGATACGCTGCAGGATGCTCAGCTCCGTAAGTGTACAGAGATCCCTCATAAGAGCTGGACTTACGAAGTTAGTGTGTCTCAGATCAGGAGGACAGTGGAAGACGGCTGGCATTTTGAGCCAAGAGACTGGCTTTAAATCTCTTCGTTTGATGGCGAGGTTGTTGGAGGAAGTGACCAAAAACCATCCCTCAACAGAGGAGGAGGTCTGCGACACCACCTATCTCCCACTTACAATGCCGTCCTTTCACCTCTACCCAGGAGACTCAAGAAGCTTAGCCTCCAAGAACAACAGTCGGTCATTAACGGCCCCAACGACTCATGACCACTGAATGGAGCACTAACGAAATCGAAACTAACACCCCCAACGACCGTCGCTGCTTAACATCGGATCACAAAGAGCCACGCATATCAATACCTCTGATAACGACGGGCGTTGCTAAACATCGGAACACAAAAGAGCCACGCATATCAATACCGCTGGTAACGACAGGCGTTGCTAAACATCGGAACACAAAGAGCCATGGACATCGTTAGCTCTGATAACGACTCCAAAGAGGATAAATATCTGAGTCTCATCACCAGCCAGTCAGACTAGCTTGGTCTAGTCAGAAAGGCATGAACTGATGAAGCCTCTTGGATGAGAGGCGAAACGTCTTCATGGATATATACCAAGTCCAGTTGCACTCGATTCAATTCCTTTGGATAGTCACTGTAAAGGTTCTCAACAGAACATCACTAGCCAGCGTACAGGAGTCGAGGTGGTTGAGTGTGTTGGTACCAGGCTCATCCCCCAGGGGCAGCTGGAGGTCCCTGTACAAACCCCCCATAGAGAAACGCACTGCGGATCTACAATGGAGGGTGGTACATGGGGCTGTGGCCATGAACAGACATATGGCACACATTGATCCTAGGGCAGGGAGCCACTGCTGTTTCTGTAACGATGAGGAAACGCTACAGCACTTATGGCTCTGATGTCCCAGGTTGAGCCCTCTTTTCTCTGTCCTGCAGCAGTGGCTCAAAGGTTTAGGAGAGGTCCTCGAAGACAGCCTGTTTGTCTTTGGTCCGAGGTTCACGGCAGCACAGTGCAGACGTGTCACCTTGGTTAATTTTTTGATAGGTCAGGCAAAAATTAGCATTTGGCTTAGAAGAAGGAACAAAATGAAAGGCACAGGGTCCGCCGATGCTACACTCAAGTTTATGGGTCTAGTGGCTGCTCGGCTGAAAATTGAGTTCACGTTTTTCGAACATAGTTCAAACTTGGAAGGATTTATTTCTATTTGGGGACATGGGGATGTGCTGTGCACTGTAGAAAACCAATTGCATCTTCTTAAGTTCTGAAAAAAACAGGGGAAGGTCTGTATCCTTTTTTTTTTTACTGTGTACGGCAATTGTGTTTTTCACAATGTATATGAGTGTGTTAATGTTGTTATCTTGATGTGAACGAAGAGTTGGAACATTAAAGGCTGTGTTAAAGGTCAAAGGTCAAAGGTCTTTCCCTCTCTCTCTCTGCTGTGTGTCAAATAAGGTAGCTGTATTATTAGAATAATACACTGTGATGTCTAATTTGTTAAGAGATGAGTCCATTATTAACAAAAGAAAAACATTTGATAAAGATTTCACCACCAGCCTGTCTGCCTATACACACACACACACACACACACACACACACACACACACACACACACACACACACACACACACACACACACACACACACACACACACACACACACACACACACACAGATGTGTTCCAAACAGGGGAGGACAGTTTTACGCCTTAACACCTGAGGGCCCTGCAACCCAGTAAGCAGCCGGTTGCCACGGCAACCAAAATTAAGGATCATCAGAGGAGGTCAAACATTACCATGGAGACCAGCAGAGGCCTGGGTTCTTCTCATTAAGGTGGAAAAACATAGACACACACACACACACACAGATTAGCTAGATGATACTTTTCAAATGTTTTAACTAGTCACTGGCCTCCATTTTGTGTCTGTGTGTGTAAATGTGTTTTTTGTGCACATGCACGAGCATGTCTGTGTGTAATTATCCGTTTCTGAATACCTGTCTATGTGTGTCTGTGTGCGAGTGTGTGTGGGCGTGTGCATGCATGTGTGCAAGTGTGTGGGTGTGTGCATGCATGTGTGCAGACATGTGTATATCTATGTGCATGTGTGTATGTGTTTGTTTATATATGTGTGTGCGTGTGCGTGTGTGTCTCAGGTTCCACCAGACAAAGGCAGTGTTTGTGTTCGCCGCGTTTTCAAGTGTCACCTCTTAGAATGTTTACCTGGAACTCCCACGACCCGTCTACCTGCCCGTCTGTCTCTCTCTTCACCTCTTTCCGTCTCCCATTTCTCGTCCTTTGTCTCCCTCTTTATATCTGTCTGCCCTTTATTTTATCTCTTTGCGTGCGTTGAGCTGTCTGTGACTTTATCCATCTATCAGTCTATCTATCTGCCTGTGATCATCCTCTTCTCCCAAGAGCTGCTCTCATGTTTTTCTAATGAGCTATCTCATTGCTGTTAGCTCCATGCACAGGAACACACAGAGAGAGAGAGAGACAGATAGACAGAGCGAGAGAGAGAGAGACAGGGAGACAGAGAGAGAGAGAGAGAGAGAGAGAGAGCTTGTTGCCATGATGTAGCTGTGTAAGTTGTTTTATTGCATGTGTTGATGTATATATAGTTTGTATTCGTGCACTGTCATTGTATTGCTTGGCAATACAAATGTATATTTGTCACGCTAATAAAAGCACATTTGAATTTGAATTTGAGAGCAAGAGAGACAGAGACAGACAGAGCACAAGAGAGACAGAGACGGAGCGAGAGAGAGAGAGACCAAGAGAGACGGAGCGAGAGAGAGAGAGCAAGAGAGACAGAGACAGACAGAGCGCAAGAGAGACAGAGACAGACAGAGACGGAGCGAGAGAGAGAGAGAGCAAGAGAGGCAGAGACAGACAGAGACAGAGCAGAGCGAGAGAGAGCAAGAAAGACAGAGACAGAGAGCAAGAGAGACAGAGCGAGAGAGAGAGACCAAGAGAGACAGAGACAGACAGAGACGGAGCGAGAGAGACAGAGAGCAAGAGAGGCAGAGACAGACAGAGACAGAGCAGAGCGAGAGAGAGCAAGAAAGACAGAGACAGAGAGCAAGAGAGACAGAGCGAGAGAGAGAGACCAAGAGAGACAGAGACAGACAGAGACGGAGCGAGAGAGACAGAGAGCAAGAGAGGCAGAGACAGACAGAGACAGAGCAGAGCGAGAGAGAGAGAGAGAGCAAGAAAGACAGAGACAGAGAGCAAGAGAGACAGAGACAGAGATGGCGCGAGAGAGAGAAACCAAGAGAGACAGAGACAGAGCGAGAGAGAGAGAGGCCAAGAGAGACAGACAGAGAAAGAGCGAGAGAGAGAGAAAGAGACCAAGAGCGACAGAGACAGAGCGAGAGAGAGAGAGGCCAAGAGAGACAGAGACAGATGGAGAGCGAGAGCAGAGAGAGAGAGAGACCAAGAGAGACAGACAGAGAAAGAGCGAGAGAGAGAGAAAGAGACCAAGAGCGACAGAGACAGAGCGAGAGAGAGAGAGAGGCCAGGAGAGACAAGAGACAGACAGAGAGCGAGAGCAAGAGAGAGAGAGACCAAGAGAGACAGACAGAGAAAGAGCGAGAGAGAAAGAAAGAGACCAAGAGAGACAGATGGAGAGAGAGAACGAAAGAGAGAGACCAACGGAGACAGAGAGAGAGAGAGAGAGAGATGGAGGGAGAGAGACACACAGACAGAACGCGAGCGAGACCAAGAGAGACAGAGAGAGACCAAGAGACAGACAGACAGAGAGACAGACAGGCAGAGAGAGAGACAGACAGGCAGAGAGAGAGAGTGCTGTTGTTGACCCCTCTCTCTCTCATTCTGAGCCAAGTTTTGCCTGCGTGTCAGATACATGATACAACCCAAACACACACACACACACACACACACAGACGGAGACACACACAGGTGGTTGTACACAGAGCTCGCACAATAACGGCGTAATGAAGACTCGATTTACACCGGCTTTGTTTTTTACACTGAACCAAATAACGCCACATTATCCAGCCCCAGCGCGGCATTGCACACGGCGTGCCGGCGATCCGGAAGCAGAGGCGTCTCCACGTGCAACACCGCAGCATCCACTGTCCCTTCTACACAGGATGGGGGGGGGGGGGTTCATGGTGCAACGTTCCTGCCTTGAAAAGGTTGTGTAAAAAGCCCCCCCCCACACACACACACATATACACTGCTGCTTGAAAGTATGTGAACCCCTTGAGCAGTTTAGATGGTTCTGTTGTTTTACCATGAGTTTCTTATTTTATCATCACCAGTTTTTATGTATGAAATGTCAGATATATGTCTATCAGTTGCATCTACTTGTTTAGTGGGACTTGTTTAAGTAGCCCAAAAACTACATGAAACATGGAATTAGGGTATGTGCAAAAGTAAGTGAACCCCCAGCCGCATTGGTTAAGTCAAGCAGGTAACAGACTCGGGTGAAACACATTTGGGTGCTTAATTAATCATTTAAGCAGACCAATGAAATGAGACATCCTTGGGAAAGGGTTTGGCCTGCACTAATTAAAAGACAGAGGAAACCAACCAAACCACTGTGGTCCCATACAAATCAACAATGCCGAGAGCAAAGGAGATATGCGAGGACATGAAGAAGAGGGTAGTGACAGCCCATCAGTCTGGGGAGGGATATAAGACCATCTCCAAGAGATTCCAGCTCCATCCATCCACTGTAAGACAAATCATTTACAAATGGAGGGCCTTCAACATGACAGCGACTCTGCCTAGAAGTGGACGCCCATCAAAACTATCACCCAGAAGCACCAGAAAAATAATACATCAGGTCAAGGCCAACCCACACATCACCTCTAGAGAGTTGCAGACCTCTCTGGTAGCATCTGGGACAAATGTGCATGCGTCTACAATCAGACGGAAATTGAATAGCCATGAGATTCATGGGAGGGTTGCTAGAAGGAAGCCTCTGCTCTCAAAAAAGAACAAAGCTGCCCGTTTCAACTTTGCCAGAGAGCACTTGGACAAACCAGAGACCTTCTGGAAGTCCATTCTCTGGACAGACGAGTCCAAGATAGAATTATTTGGTCACAATCAAAACCAACATGTTTGGAGAAAAGCCAACACTGCATATGAAGAAAAGAGCCTCCTCCCAACAGTGAAGCATGGTGGTGGAAATGTGAAGGTCTGGGGCTGTTTTTCTGCTTCTGGACCTCGCCGACTCCATATTATCCAAGGAACCATGAATTCTCTAGCATATCAACAAATTCTTGACCAGAATCTCCTGCCATCAGTCAGGGAGTTGAAGCTGGGACGAAAATGGATTATGCAACAAGACAATGACCCAAAGCATTCCAGCAACACTACAAAGGAATGGCTTCAGAGAAAGAGGATTCGTACTCTGGATTGGCCCAGTCAAAGTCCGGACCTTAATCCAATTGAAATGTTGTGGCGAGACCTGAAGAAGTTGGTACATACCAGATGTCCCTCCAACCTCTCTCAACTGGCTGGGTTCTGCAAGGAGGAGTGGGCAAAAATCCCCATAAGCAGATGCGAGAGACTGGTTAGTGGTTACAGAAGACGTTTGGTTGACGTAACGGCTGCAAAAGGAGGAGCCACAAGCTACTAATACAAGGGTTCACATACTTTTGCACATGTTAAATTTTCAGTTTTTGTGAAATAAACCACCTTTGTTGAATTAAATAATGAAAATATATCACTTTTTGTGTGTGTGTCCATTATTTGGAAGGTGTGCTTTACAAATTGGGATTTGGATGTATGTGTAATAAGCTTATTTTAATGGTTTTTACAAAAACAGTGACCCTGTCTGGAGGGTTCACAAACTTTCAAGCAGCACTGTATATATAGTATATACATGCTTATGGCATGAAACAGGCTTGTACTGTCTCATAAAGAATTTACTGACTCACTGGATTATTTTGCTCCTTATTTCTCGAGCACTTTCCCCACCGTTGAGTGTTTCTTTTAACAACGTTATTTATATATATACAGAGAGAGAGAGAGTGATAGTGATGAGAGCGAGAGGGACTGATAGAAAGTGAGAGACCAAGTGATAGAGTTAGAGAGAGTGACAGAATTAGACAGAGTGATAACGAGAGAGTAATAGAGTGATAGAGAGAGTGATAGAGTTAGAGAGTGACAGAATTAGACAGAGTGATAACGAGAGAGTAATAGAGTGATAGAGAGAGTGATAGAGTTAGAGAGTGATAAAATTAGACAGTGATAGCGAGAGAGTGATAGCGAGAGTGATAGCGAGAGAGTGATAGAGATAGAGCGATAGAGAACAAATGATAGAGTTAGAGAGAGTGATAGAATTAGACAGAGTGATAGCGAGAGAGTGATAGAGTGATAGAGAGTGACAGAGTTAGAGAGTGATAGAATTAGACAGTGATAGCGAGAGAGATAGCGAGAGTGATAGAGTGATAGAATTAGACAGTGATAGCGAGAGAGTGATAGCAAGAGTGATAGCGAGAGAGTGATAGAGATAGAGCGATAGAGACCAAGTGATAGAGTTAGAGAGAGTGATAGAATTAGACAGAGTGATAGCGAGAGAGTGATAGCGAGAGTGATAGAGAGAGTGATAGAGTTAGAGAGTGATAGAATTAGACAGTGATAGCGAGAGAGATAGCGAGAGAGTGATAGCGAGAGTGATAGAGAGAGTGAGACACTCTCACTTACTGTTCCAATTATTGTCAGTTGCTGTTCAAGTGCTGTCCTATGTTTCTGCCGGTTCTATCTATTCCCTTTTCCATGTATTTTATTTTATTTTATTTTATGGTCCTCTGCTGACCTGTTTCACTGTCACCTGCTTTGGCAACATTGTAATTAATGCAGTCATGCCAATAAAGCATCATTTAATTTAACTGAATTGAGTGATAAGAGAGAGAGAGAGTGGTAGTGATAGAGACAGAGTGATGGAGAGAGAGAGAGGGTTAGCGAGAGTGATAGAGTAATAAAGAGTGATAGAGAATTAGAGAGCGAGTGATAGAGTGATAGAAAGACAGAGTGAGAGAGTGATATAGTGATAGAGAGAGTGATAGAGAGAGATGGTTAGAGAGTGATAAAGAGTGATATGGTGGGTTAGAGAGAGTGATAGAGACGGAGTGATAGAGTGGGTGATAGAGACAGGGAGAGAGACAGAAAGGGTGATAGAGTGATACAGAATGATAGAGACAGACAGACAGAGAGGGCGAGAGAGAGAGAGATAGAGAGAGAGAGAGAGAGAGAGAGAGAGAGAGAGAGAGAGAGAGAGAGAGAGAGAGAGAGAGAGAGAGAGAGAGAGACAGAGAGAGAGAGAGACAGAGAGAGAGAGAGACAGAGACAGAGAGAGAGAGCTTGTCAGAGCATCAGGCTGGTCAAATGTCAAACTGCTCTTAGAGGTTGTTTGCTAAACACTTCTGTGGTAATGACTTCAAATACCATCAGCACCCCACACACACACACACACACACACACACACACACACACACCTGAGCTGTGTCCGCAGTAGTGGAGGATAAGTGGGGAGAAAGAGAGTAGAACTTTGTGCTGTCATGAAGACAAAGCATAATGAATTGATAGGAAGAGAGAGAGAGGGAGAGAGAGAGAGAGAGACATGAAAAATGACTTGGAAGTTAAAGTATGTCCTCTCAAGTCGCTGCCTGTCTGTCTGTCCTCATTATCTACCAGCCTGTTGTCTGTCTGTCCGTACATCTGAATTCTTGCTTGTGTTTATACTGTATTTCATTACCTTCCTGTTATCTGCCTGCTTGCTTACCTTTCTGTATATTATATAGCACCTGTCTATCTAGCCTACCTGTCTATCTAGCATACCTGTCTAGCTAGCATACCTGTCTAGCTAGCCTATCTGTCTATCTAGCATACCTGTCTATCTAGCCTACCTGTCTATCTAGCATACCTGTCTATCTAGCATACCTGTTTATCTAGAATACTCGTCTATCTAGCATACCTGTCTATCTAGCATACCTGTCTAGCTAGCCTACCTGTCTATCTAGCATATCTGTCTTTCTAGCTTACCTGTCTATCTAGCATACCTGTTTATCTAGCTTACCTGTCTATCTAGCATATCTGTCTATCTAGCATACCTGTCTAGCTAGCCTACCTGTCTATCTAGCATATCTGTCTATCTAGCTTACCTGTCTAGCTAGCCTACCTGTCTATCTAGCATACCTGTTTATCTAGCATACTCGTCTATCTAGCCTACCTGTCTATCTAGCATACCTGTCTATCTAGCATATCTGTCTTTCTAGCTTACCTGTCTATCTAGCATACCTGTTTATCTAGCATACCTGTCTATCTAGCATACCTGTCTATCTAGCCTACCTGTCTATCTAGCATACCTGTCTATCTAGCATACCTGTCTATCTAGCATACTTGTCTAGGTAGCATACCTGTCTATCTAGCATATCTGTCTTTCTAGCTTACCTGTCTATCTAGCATACCTGTTTATCTAGCATACTCGTCTATCTAGCCTACCTGTCTATCTAGCCTACCTGTCTATGTAGCATACCTGTCTATCTAGCATACCCGTCTTTCTAGCTTACCTGTCTATCTAGCCTTCCTGTCTATCTAGCATACCTGTCTATCTAGCATACCGGTCTATCTAGCCTCCCTGTCTATCTAGCATATTTGTCTATCTAGCCTACCTGTCTATCTAGCCTACCTGTCTATCTAGCTTACCTGTCTATCTAGCCTTCCTGTCTATCTAGCAGACTCGTCTATCTAGCCTACCTGTCTATCTAGCATACCTGTCTATCTAGCATACTCGTCTATCTAGCCTTCCTGTCTAGCCTACCTGTCTATCTAGCCTTCCTGTCTATCTAGCCTACCTGTCTATCTAGCATACCTGTCTATCTAGCATACCTGTCTATCTAGCATACTCGTCTATCTAGCCTACCTGTCTATGTAGCCTACCTGTCTATCTAGCATACTCGTCTATCTAGCCTTCCTGTCTATCTAGCCTACCTGTCTATCTAGCATACCCGTCTTTCTAGGTTACCTGTCTATGTAGCCTACCTGTCTATCTAGCATACTCGTCTATCTAGCCTTCCTGTCTAGCCTACCTGTCTATCTAGCCTACCTGTCTATCTAGCCTACCTGTCTATCTAGCATACCCGTTTGTCAGTGTCAGGTAAAGGTTGGTGAACTGTTTTAAACACCTTCATTCAATCCCCCTCTGCACCCGACTGTCATCTCTAGTAAAACAAACACTAAAAGCTCTTACCTGTGTGTGTGTGTGTATGTGTGTGTATGTGTGTGCTGAAGGCTTGTAAGCCTCCTTAAATCTACGACAGGCTTCAAACATGTCTGCAGTTTGTTCATACAAGCCGTGTAAAATACTGCCCTCTTATGCACACACGCGCACACACACACACACACACACACCACATACATGTGCATACACACAATATATACATCTGCATACACACACTAGGCCTTGATACAGCCACATCCATTCATAACCAGTCTTCAGACCAGGCCTAACCAGCTGTAAGTAGATGCTGCTTGTCATAAAACCTTCCATCCATCATCTGAACTGCTTATCCTGCTCTCAGGGATGCTGGAGTCTATCCCAGCAGTCATTGGGAGGCAGACGGGGGGACACCCTGGACAGGCCGCCGGGCCATCACAGGGCCCACCCACCCACACACACACACACACACACACACACATTCATACCTAGGGACAATTTAGTTCGGCCGAGTCACCTGACCTACATGTCTTTGGACTGTGGGAGGAAACCGGAGCACCCGGAGGAAACCCACACAGACACGGGGACAACATGCAAACTCCACAGAGAGGACGACCCGGGACGACCTACCAAGTTTGAACTACCCCAGGGCCCAAACCCAGGACCTTCTTGCTGTGAGGCGACAACACAAACCACTGCGCCAACTTGCCGCCCTGGAATAAAATGATCATTATTATTATAACATTTACTGCCAGCCGTTTCAAGTCCATTCCGGTTACAACAAGTGACGTTAGTCGTGGGGCCACAGGGGAGATGTTAGTCGTGGGGCTGCAGGAGAGATGTTAGTCGTGGGTCCACAGGGGAGATGTTAGTCGTGGGGATACAGGGGAGATGTTAGTCATGGGGTTGCAGGGGAGATGTTAGTCGTGGGGATACAGGGGAGATGTTAGTCATGGGGTTGCAGGGGAGATGTTAGTCGTGGGGATACAGGGGAGATGTTAGTCGTGGGGCTACAGGGGAGACGTTAGTTGTGGGGCTACAGGGGAGACGTTAGTCATGGGGTTGCAGGGGAGATGTTAGTCGTGGGGCTGCAGGGGAGATGTTAGTCGTGGGGATACAGGGGAGATGTTAGTCATGGGGTTGCAGGGGAGATGTTAGTCGTGGGGCTGCAGGGGAGATGTTAGTCGTGGGGCCACAGGGGAGACGTTAGTCGTGGGGCTACAGGGGAGACGTTAGTTGTGGGGCTACAGGGGAGACGTTAGTCGTGGGGCTACAGGGGAGACGTTAGTTGTGGGGCTGCAGAGGAGATGTTAGTCGTGGGGCTGCAGGGGAGATGTTAGTCGTGGGGCTACAGGGGAGATGTTAGTCGTGGGGCTGCAGGGGAGATGTTAGTCGTGGGGCTGCAGGGGAGATGTTAGTTGTGGGATCGCAGGGGAGATGTTAGTCGTGGGGCTACAGGGGAGATGTTAGTTGTGGGGCTGCAGGGGGGTGTGTGTTGTGGGGCTGCAGGGGAGATGTTAGTCGTGGGGCAGCAGGGGAGATGTTAGTCGTGGGGCAGCAGGGGAGATGTTAGTCGTGGGGCTACAGGGGAGATGTTAGTCGTGGGGCTACAGGGGAGATGTTAGTTGTGGGATCGCAGGGGAGATGTTAGGATGCCGCCGCCTGCATTTCAAATACAACGGCACTGTTGAAAGACGCTGAAAGCTTCTGGAAACATTTGGAGAGCCACCTCATTCACCCGCACTCCACCAACACGACACAAGATCTTCTCCCGTTTGCTCCTGACAGCTGGATTGAATAAAAGCCTTTGGCATTTGGCCGTTATATATTTATTTCATCCTCCATTTATTTGGTCCACACACCCCCTCCTCCACCAAAAACACTGTGTGGTGTGTATGCTAATTGGGTTAGCTTCCTGTAAAGCCGTGACATTTCAGAAATGCAAAATAAATTGATATGGTCCAATTAGATTGAAACAGACATTTGCGTTCCGCAGTCTCTTTTCCTCGTCTGTTCCCCTCTCTTCCACTCCCTCTCTCTCTCTCTCTCTCTCTCTCTCTCTCTGCTTCTCTCTTCCTCCCTGAGTCTCTCTCATTCTCAGTCCTCACCTGGTCCCAAATTGCTGTGCAGTTGCCTCTTGCATTCAGAGCAGTTAATTATATAGTGCTACGCGCCGCTGAAACAGCGAGAAGCCTCTTAGAGCCTATCTGTAGCTTTTAGCCTGCGAGGCTAGGATGAGGCTAAAAGGCTAGCACTGTGGGGGAGAGTGGCTACGGGCAAAACAGCAGAACAAAGCAGGGCGGACAGACAGACTCACAGCAGGTACTAATGCACACTCAAAAAGTTGGCAAAGTTCAGCATAGTTTGTGGATTGTGTGCAGATGTGTGTGTGTGTTTGTGCGCCTTTTGAGGTTTGCGTGCGAATGTGTGCGTAACGCGTGAGCCTTTCAGTACACACGCTCAACGAGGTTTTTCCTGACGGGTTGTGAGAAAGCGGCAACATAAATTTTGACATTTCCGCCGCAATCTGAACAATGTCTCGCCAGCGTGCGGTTTTGGACGAAATATGCTCACGAGAGCTGGTGACCCCACAAACAGAGAGAACGCCGTCCGAACGCTCGCTCAAGGCGGGATGTCCCTACTTTTCTTCAACCAAGACCGCCAAGAGAAGACACAAATCTGGCAGAGGTAAAGTCGGCATCACCTACTACTACTACTACTACTATTACTAAAACTACTACTACTACTACTACTACTATTACTAAAACTACTACTACTACTACTACTACTATTACTAAAACTACTACTACTACTACTACTACTACTTCCAGCTGCTCCCGTTAGGGGGCGCCACAGCAGATCATCCGTTTCCATCTCTTCCTGTCCTCTGCATCTTCCTCTGTCACACCAGCCACCTGCATGTCCTCCCTCACCACCTCCATAAACCTCCTCTTTGGCCTTCCTCTTCTCCTCTTCCCTGGCAGCTCCATATTCAGCATCCTTCTCCCAATATACCCAGCGTCTCTCCTCCACACATGTCCAAACTAGGGATGTCCCGATCAAGTTTTTTGGGCCCCGCTCCGATTCCGATAATTTAATATTGCCATCTGCCGATACCGATCCGATACATTTTCCTGGAATAACCAATCCAGTGTATATGCTTGGCAATTGAATAGCTCTACGATGCATTAAGAAAGAAAATGCCTGCATCCAAGCTGCTCCTTAATGGGTTTTTATTTATTTTCAAAACAGTATAAATATGCCTTGGTACCTCCATCTCAGCTATTGCCTTTTTCGTATTTCTTGCATTGTCACGCAGTATCACATGGACCCGCTGCTTGTCTATTTCCCACGTGTTCAGCAGCTCCTCGATTGCCTGTTTGACATGCTCTGCTGTATGAGACTCGCGAAACTGATGTGCCAGTGAGGCTAAGCAGTGACATAGGGCTAACATCAGAACTCCAAATGTCTGTGGTAAATGCAATAGCCTTCACATCTGATAAAAGACCTCGTAGGTGGTCACAAACCTTGTTGTACAGCTCTAGCAGAGCTGTTCATGACGTGTAGTGTCGGGAGGGTAGGACATAACGTGGCTCCAAGGGCTCCAAAAGATGGCTAAGTGACGAATTCAGCTACTTTTTCAGTTACCTTTTTGGCCTTGTCGCTGCCGGGAGGAGATTTCTCTCTCTTTTGAAAAGTACCCTCCAGTGTGAGTTGTTGCGGTGCAGCCTTCACCTTGGTTAGCTGAGTGAACTCGTTAAATTCCGTTTCGTGTTTTTTTTTAGGCGCCTAATCAAGTTAGTGGTATTGTACGCAGCTCTACAAAAACCGCCCTGCGAAATGCTTGCATTGAAAGCATTGCATGTGGCTGTTGGGCTATTTTCAGTTTCTATTTTAAAATATGCGGATCATAAATAAAATTTTAAAATAACGCCACACTTCAGACATTTTACCTGCGTCCTGGTCATGCCCGATTCTGCCGCAAATTGTGCTCCCTGTTTACGACAGCTGCGCGACAGCAGACTGAGCGGAGGTGCCGCAAAACAAAACGAAAGATCTGACTTATTTTCTGCTCAATCCGATCCGATCTCTTAAAAAAGAAATACCTGGATTGGGGCATCCCTAGTCCAAACCCTCTCAATCTGGCCTCTCTTGCTTTGTCTCCAAACCGTCCAACCTGAGCTGTCCCTCTAATATCCGTCCATCTATCCATTATCCGAACCGCTTTTTCCTGCTGTCAGGGTCGCGAGTATGCTGGACCCTATCCCAGCGATCATTGGGCAGCAGACGGGAAGACACCCTGGACAGGCCGCCAGGCCATCACACACACACTTAGGGACAATTCAGTACGGCTGGTTCACCTGGCCTACATGTCTTTGGACTGTGAGAGGAAACCGGAGCCCCCGGAGGAAACCCACGCAGACACGGGAGAACATGCAAACTCCATACAGAGGACGACCCGGGACGAGCCCCAAGGTTGGACTACCCCGGGGCTCGAACCCAGAACCTTCTTGCTGTGAGGCGACCGCGCTAACCACTGCGCCACCCTCTAACATACTCGTTCCTAATCCTGTCCTCCTTCATCACTCCCAACCAAACTCTCAGCAGCTTCAGCTCTGCTGCCTCCAGCTCCACCTCGTCTTCTCGTCAGTGCCACCGTCTCCAAACCATATAACATAGTACAGTCAGCATCACCAATTAACTAGATTTTTTGTCACTACCTGCTGTTGTCGGAAGATCCAATACGGGAACCCCAAACCGGTCCTCACTCGGCGATGGACCCTGGTCGCTTGCCTGTTGTTCAAACAAATTCAACGTAAACGTTAAAGGTGACGAGGATTCATTGTTGTAAGTGATGTCACTAAATGTATACGGCTTCTATTATGTAAATGAAATGCGTTAAGTATTCATATTTTGTACAACGGAACAAACAAGCAAACAATGTTCACATGAAATCCAAAACGCTATGTGCTTTTGTACCCATCAATTTTTCAACCAGATAGGTTTTACTATCATTACTGCGTCATTACACTTGATGGCCTTGTAAATGTACATGTAGTCCACTGATGTTCATCACATGCTAAACATTTTTTTCCCCCTTTTCTCCCCAGTTGTACTTCGCCAATCACCCCACCTTTCCGAGCCGTCCCGGCCGCTGCTCCACCCCCTCTGCCGATCCGGGGAGGGCTGCAGACTACCACGTGTCTCCTCAAATACATGTGGAGTCACCAGCCGCTTCTTTTCACCTGACAGTGAGGAGTTTCACCAGGGGGACGTAGCACATGGGAGGATCACGCTACTCCCCCCAGTTCCTCCTCCGCCCCGAACAGGCACCCCGACCGACCAGAGGAGGCACCAGTACAGCGATCAGGACACATACCCACATCCGGCTTCCCACCCGCAGACACGACCAATTGTGTCTGTAGAGACGCCCGACCAAGCTGGCGGTAACACAGGGATTCGAACCGGAGATCCCTGTGTTGGTAGGCAACGGAATAGACCGCCACACTACCCGGATGCCCTGATCACATGCTAAATTAGTTTGAATCATGATTGAGATCCTCCCCTAAGTACACAAGAGCAGCGTGCATTCTTAGACTCTCGTCTATTTTAGGAGCCATGGAGATCAAAACAACCCGTGATAGCATTTTGTTAACTTTCAAACGTCTGATTGCTCTTTCAACATGAATACTCACATGTGCAGTTCGTCTGGGGCGTGTCACCTGTTCCTCAGTTAGCCGTCCACATTTTTCTGTAAAAGAGGGAATTACCAATTTGAGCTTTCTCTCAAACAGCAAAACTTTTATGGTGAAGCCTCTATCTGCCATGACCTCATCTCCAGACATTAAGTAGTCCAACATTCCCGAGTCCATGGCTATGAATTTGTCATTGTATCACCTCCATATGCTGCCAAAACGAACATGACTAGTCCACCTCGGGCGACAGCCACCGGGTATTTCACTGTTTCGTGAATAATAATGTCTGTAGTGTGAGTAGGGTGCAGGTTGAGAAGAGCCTGGAGAGGTGGAGGTATGCACTGAAGAGAAGAGGAATGAAAGTCAGTATAGAGCAAGATGGAATACCTATGCATGAATGAAGGGGAGGAAAGTGGATGCAAGGAGTAGAGGTGATGAACGTGTATGAGTTTAAATACTTGGGGTCAACTGTCCAAAGTAACGGGGAGTGCAGAAGAGAGGTGAAGAAGAGAGTGCAGGCAGGGTGGAGTGGGTGGAGAAGTGTCAGGAGTGATTTGTGACAGAAGGGTACCAACACGAGTTAAAGGGAAGGTTTACAAGATGGTGGTGAGACCAGCTATGTTGTATGGTTTGGAAACAGTGGCACTGATGAAAAGACAGGAGGAGGAGCTGGAGGTGGGTTGCAGAGTTGAAGATGATAAGATTTTCACTGGGAGTGATGAAGAAGGACAGGATTAGGAAGGAGTATATTAGAGGGACAGCTCAGTTTGGACGGTTTGGAGACAAAGCAAGAGAGACAAGATTGAGATGGTTTGGACATGTGTGGAGGAGAGATGCTGGGTATACTGGGAGAAGGATGCTGAATATGGAGCTGCCAGGGAAGAGGAGAAGAGGAAGGCCAAAGAAGAGGTTTATGGATGTGGTGAGGGAGGACATGCAGGTGGCTGGTGTGACAGAGGAAGATGCAGAGGACAGGAAGAGATGGAAACGGATGATCCGCTGTGGCGCCCCCTAACGGGAGCAGCCGAAAGTAGTAGTAGTAACCGGTTATGTTCTTGCCCGGTGCGGGATTCGATACGGGGTGTACTGCACCACAAGGCGACATCACTAACCGCTTGGCTAAAGGGTCAGACCCGTTAGCTAGCTAGGGGCTAACGTGTCTTATTAGTAGTTTACATCAATTAAGTCAATATGGGAGGAGGGGCAGAAGTCCGTACAAACGTAACTGGTACTTATCTGCGTGTTACTTAAGTTACAGGGGAACCGAATTTATTTGGGATTCAGGGCGAAAGTTCGCTGGCGCTGTCCGTCACTCCCTGGTGCTAGCTAGCTAGCTAGCTAAACTCCGGAGCACAACCCAACACGGTTCAATAGTTCACTTCGTCTGAAAATGGCGAGGACGCCGTCTTCTCTCTCTGGAAACACGTTTAATCCTTCTTCACAGCTGCACAAAACGTTGACATGGGTCCAACATATCACAACAGTTCTTAGTGATAATATTTCCTTTCACTGGCGCGGAGCTCCCACTACCGTTCGCGCCACACAACAACAACCACTTCCTCATTCGCCCCTCCCTACCAACCAATCAGAGTCCGACCCCAGATCTTGCTCTTAAAGCGGTAAACCCTTATTTACCAACATGTTGTGGTGGACACGTATTGGGGACAGAATTCAACCCAGGAACTAAGGGTTAAGTCATGGTTGCCCTGGCAGGTTAACGCAGGGTTAAGTTATGGTTGTCCAGCCAGTTTTCTGGTTATTCTTGCCACCTCCGCTCTGTCGAGCTGTGGGTTTTGTTTGTCTCTCTGATTTACCGTGGATTAAAGAAAGTTGCCTACACGGCTAAAGTGTGAACCTACGGTCTTCTCCGTTACTTCGGCTCTACACTGGTGACCCCGACGTCGGTTTTCGGATAAGTTTTCTGAAACCACACACATTATGGCTACGAACGCCGTTGCAATTAAACTGCCGGAGTTTTGGGAGTCTTCCGCGGCTACATGGTTCGCGCAGGCTGAGGCACAGTTCGCGCTCAGAGACATAACAGCAGACGAGACCAGGTACTACTACGTAGTGGCAGCGCTGGGGGGCGCTACGGCTTCCAGGATAAGCGGTTTCATAACCAACCCACCGGCCGATGGTAAATACGCCGCACTTAAACATCTCCTCCTTGAAACTTTTGAACTGTCAACAACGGAGAGAGCACGTCGCCTCTTCGCAATTCAGGGCTTGGGAGATGGCAAACCATCGGAGCTAATGAGCAGGATGTTAAACCTACTGGGTCAAGAAAAGCCATGTTTCCTGTTTATGGAGCTGTTTCTGCGCAACATGCCGCCCCACGTCCAGACTGCGCTCGCTAACTCCACCATCACTGATCCCCGTGAGCTGGCAAAGGAGGCTGACCGATTCTTCGTCGCTACACAACGTTCCTCCCATGCCGGGGTGCTGGCTCCTACCTTCACTGGCCCCCCGCCGACATCGCGGGCGTGGCCCGACGGTGGCGCCACAGCATCAGACCGCTACAAGCCCTCTGGACTCTGTATGTACCACGCTCGATTTGGTGCGAAAGCTAAACGGTGCCGTTCCCCCTGCAACTACAGGCCGACGGGAAACGAGAGGGCCAACACTCAGTAGTGGCCATGAGTGTTGGCGATACGAGCAGGCTACTCTTCATCCTCGACACCATCTCCGGTCGGCGATTTCTTTGTGACACGGGCGCACAGAGAAGCGTGCTCCCTGCTACTGACGTCGACATCATGGGCGGGGAGCGGGGCCCCCAGTTGGCGACGGCTGACGGCAGCCCTATCCACACCTACGGCGTGCGGTCTGTAGAACTGTGTTTTGGTGGACAACGTTTCACGTGGGAGTTCGTCATGGCCAATGTAACGCTTCCCCTCCTCGGAGCTGATTTTTTGTGCGCTTACGGTTTACTAGTGGACATTCAGAACAGCCGTCTGGTCGATGCCTTAACCTTCTCCTCCTTCGCATGTACGCGGAGGGAAGCGGCCTATGCAGGTCTAGCCAACTCTCTCTCAGAGGCAGACAAGTTCACCCGCCTCCTCGCTGAGTTCCCTGACCTCACCCAGCCTACCTTCTCTGCACCCACCGCTAAGCATGGGGTGGAGCATCACATTGCTACGAAGGGGCCCCCGGTCTACGCCAGAGCCAGGCGTCTCGACCCCGCCAAACTCGCCATTGCCAAGTCTGAGTTCGAGCACCTGGAACGCATGGGGATCATCCGCCGCTCTGACAGCCCGTGGGCGTCCCCACTCCACATCGTCGCTAAGCCTGATGGAGGTTGGCGCCCATGCGGGGACTACCGCCGACTAAATGACGCCACCACGCCTGACCGCTATCCTGTCCCGCATATCCAGGACTTTTCTGCAAACCTGTCTGGCAAATGCGTCTTCTCAAAAGTCGACCTGGTCCGTGGTTATCATCAAGTTCCCGTGCACCCCTCAGACATCCCCAAGACAGCGGTGACTACCCCATTCGGCCTATTTGAATTCCTACGAATGCCATTTGGACTCAAAAACGCGGCCCAGTCCTTTCAGCGGCTGATGGATTCAGTGCTCCGTGGCCTTCCTTTCATCTTCGTCTATTTGGACGACATACTCATCGCCAGCGCCTCCGAGGAAGAACACCTGTCCCATCTTCATGCCCTCTTCACACGCCTCAGCCAGCATGGGCTGATCGTCAACCCGGCGAAGTGCCGGTTCGGGCTGACAGCCATGGATTTCCTCGGGCACCGCATCACTGGGGACGGGGCAGACCCCCTGCCCTCAAAGGTGGAAGCGGTGGCGGCCTTTCCGCGCCCCCAAACAGCTCGTGCGCTCAGGGAGTTCATCGGGATGGTGACATTCTACCACCGCTTCATTCCCCGAGCCGCCTTTATCATCCGGCCACTGTACGAGGCGCTGAAAGGCATGTCCCCCAACCAGGCGGTCGACTGGACAGCAGAGCGGGACCGTGCGTTCACCGAGACTAAAGCTGCGCTCTCCCAGGCTACCCTGCTAGCGCATCCTTCACCTACAGCGCCTATTTCCATAACCACGGATGCATCGGACTATGCTGTTGGTGCGGTTCACGAACAGTGGGTGGGGGGGGCTTGGCAGCCTTTGGCCTTTTTCAGTCGCCAGCTTACACCCCGAGAGCGCAAGTATAGTACTTTTGACAGGGAACTCCTCGGTCTCTGGCTCGCCGTCCGGCATTTCCGTTTCCTGCTAGAGGGCCGCGAGTTTACTGCGTACGTGGACCACAAGCCCCTCACGTTTGCCATGTCCAAGACGGCCGAGCCATGGTCCGCTCGCCAGCAGCGACAACTCTCCTACATTTCAGAATTCACTACCGACATCCAGCACGTCGCTGGTAAGTCTAACCAGGTAGCTGACTGCCTGTCTAGGGCAGTGATTGGAGCGGTCCACCTAGGCCTTGACTATGCACAGATGGCTGCTGACCAGGCCACGGACCCGAGCATCCTCCGTCTCCGGGCCTCCGACACGGGGCTCCGCCTGCAGGACGTTCCTTTCAGCGACACAGGTGCCACCCTCCTGTGTGACGTCTCCACAGGACAGCCCAGCCCATCGTCCCGCACAGCTGGAGACGCCCCGTATTTGAAGCTGTGCACGGCCTCTCTCATCCAGGCGGTAAGCCATCCGTGCGCCTGACCTCTGCTAAGTTTGTGTGGGAGGGACTTAAGAGAGACGTGAAAGCGTGGGCCGACTCGTGTGTTGCCTGTCAGCGGGCTAAGATACACCGCCACATTAAGGCGCCCCTGGAACGCTTCGCAGTGCCGGAGAGACGATTTGACCATGTCCACGTCGACCTGGTTGGTCCCCTACCCCCCTCCCATGGGTTCACCTACCTCTTCACTGTGGTGGACAGGACTACGCGCTGGCCTGAAGCTGTTCCCCTGGCAT
The DNA here is from genome assembly GCF_029633865.1 of Lampris incognitus. Taxonomy (NCBI): domain Eukaryota; kingdom Metazoa; phylum Chordata; class Actinopteri; order Lampriformes; family Lampridae; genus Lampris; species Lampris incognitus. The sequence continues at coordinate 5,764,710 of NC_079226.1, forward strand.
CCCACGACGTCTGCTGATGTGGCCCGGGCTTTTATTGGGTCGTGGGTCTCACGTTTCGGTACGCCTTCCGACCTTTCATCTGACCGCGGGCCACAGTTTACCTCAGAGCTATGGAGTGCTGTGGGTGAGGCTCTGGCGTCAAGCTTCATCGCACTACCGCCTACCACCCTCAGGCGAACGGCCTATGTGAGCGCTTCCACCGGTCCATGAAGGCTGCGCTTCGGGCTACTCTCAAGGACTGCAACTGGGTTGACAAGCTCCCATGGGTCATGCTGGGGCCTGCGGACCGCCCCGAAGGAAGACCTACAAGCCTCCTCTGCAGAGCTGGTGTACGGCACGCCGCTGCGAGTCCCAGGCGATTTCATGCCCAATGCAACGCGTCCCTGGTCAGCTGTGGACCAACGAGCCTCCTTGCTGGACGGGGTCAGAGCTTTCACACCCGTCCCTACCGCCCAACACGGCGCTCCGGTGTCCCAGGTGCCCCCAGGTCTGCAGTCAGCGGACTACGTGTTCATCCGTCACGACGCACACCGCCCCCCCCTGCAACCCCCTTATGACGGCCCCTTCTGCGTCCTGGAACGGGGAACTAAGCACCTGGTGGTGGATTTTGGGGGCACGGCCGAGCATGTTTCAGTGGACCGAGTTAAACCCGCACACCTGGACTTGACGCAGCCGTTGGAGTTAGCCCAACCTCCTCGTCGCGGTCGTCCCCCGGCTCCGCCTCCTCCCCCCGTGGAGGCCCGAGCTGCCTCTTCTGCTCCTCAGGCCGACCTCCACAGGCCCGCGTCAATGCCTCCCAGAGACACTCCGGCCCCTGTCATCCGGAGCCGCCGCGGACGGCCTGTTGTCCCCCCGCGCCTGCCTGACTTCGATTACTAGGGCGAATTCTGGGGGGGCTCATGTGGTGGACACGTATTGGGGACAGAATTCAACCCAGGAACTAAGGGTTAAGTCATGGTTGCCCTGGCAGGTTAACGCAGGGTTAAGTTATGGTTGTCCAGCCAGTTTTCTGGTTATTCTTGCCACCTCCGCTCTGTCGAGCTGTGGGTTTTGTTTGTCTCGCTGATTTACCGTGGATTAAAGAAAGTTGCCTACACGGCTAAAGTGTGAACCTACGGTCTTCTCCGTTTCTTCGGCTCTACAATGTGTTAATTAAGTGTTTCTCAACCGGGGGTCCGCGGACCCCTAGTGGTCCGTGGTGTAATTGCAAGGGGTCCGTGAAAATAAAATATCTTTAAAAAAAGAGATCCTATGACATTTATAGAAATAGGATTATTTTACTCAAATGTGACTGAGACCTTTATCTACCTAAACTATAAAGGGTAACAGGACTTTTTTCTCTAATTACGTTTGTTTCACAAGTGTAATTTATTGTATTTTAATAAGAGATCTCGCTCCCGTTTGCATTGTTAAAAGTTACTGAATACATATTCTGTTTTGTTACATATATCTGAAAGTTACTGAATACATATTCTGTGTTGTTACATATATCTGAAAGTTACTGAATACATATTCTGTGTTGTTACATATATCTGAAAGTTACTGAATACATATTCTGTTTTGTTACATATATCTGAAAGTTACTGAATACATATTCTGTTTTGTTACATATATCTGAAAGTTACTGAATACATATTCTGTTTTGTTACATATATCTGAAAGTTACTGAATACATATTCTGTTTTGTTACATATATCTGAAAGTTACTGAATACATATTCTGTTTTGTTACATATATCTGAAAGTTACTGAATACTTATATTCTGTGTTGTTACATATATCTGAAAGTTACTGAATACATATTCTGTTTTGTTACATATATCTGAAAGTTACTGAATACATGTTCTGTTTTGTTACATATATCTGAAAGTTACTGCATAATAATTCTGTTTTGTTAACTATATCTAAGTTACAACTGAAAGCTCTTATTTTTGCCCCAAAGAGTGAATAAATGCTATAATGCGATTTAAAATGCAGTTTCTACTGTTTCTATCAAATTGCAACCCCCCTCCCCCAAGATCAGGTGGAGGGGTCCTCAGGGTAGATCAAAAATACGCAGGGGGGTCCAGGACCCCAAAAAGGTGGAGAACCACTGTGTTAATTGACCCCTACATCCATCATTGTAATAAACCCGGTTGACATAAAAAAACCAACCTCTTCTCTGGGGGACATTTTAGCGTGAGGGCCGCAGGCCGCGCTGGTTCCGCTCTCCTCCCTCCTCCTCCTCCTCGTCGCTTTTCTACACAAGTTTCAGACGAAAGCTCCACCTTCTCTGGATTGCCGCGGTAACCAACAACGGCACAAGTTGAACTCGAGCCGATTTTAAAGATGATTTCACATTGACGAGTTAGCTGAATAATATGACGTCGCTTTGG
>NC_079226.1:5767283-5829222 GCF_029633865.1 Lampris incognitus
TCTCTCTCTTTCTTTATCTCTCTATCAGTCTCTCCTCTCTTGGCAACGTCTCAAGGGGAGGTTGAGTTTCCTTGGCGATACCGTCTGCTCTGCATCAAGGCTGCGCGCGCGCACGCACACACACACACGCACACACACACACACGCACACGCACACATGCACACAGACACAATCCATACTTTTTACCCTGTCCAGCCCTCCATCTTCTCTCTTTCTTCCTTCCTCCGGTTTGTCAACTTTGAGTGTTGTCACCTCAGAATACTCTCTTGTTCATGTGTGTGTGTGTGTGTGTGCGTGTGTGTGTGTGTGGGGTTAGATGTAGTATGAGGATTGTTTGACTGTGGCGCACACACACATACAAAGGTACATATACAAACACACAAACAGCATGTCTACAGAAAGACATGCAAGCCGCGTTCACACACACACACACACACACGCACGCACACACGCACACACACACGCACACACACACACGCAGGCCTTTCCCTGTAACCACATTAAAGAGGCTGTAATGAGGAAAGAGCGGTGCTGGCAGGAGGAAATCCAAGACCCCGTAAAGTCGCATTATAAATTTTGATCAAATTGAGGATATTTTCTGCGTCTGTAACCCGAGGCCGCATTTTCTGAGTCCGGTTTCCTTTTCTTGAAGGAGCGCTAATGCGCCGGGGCCACACCGGCTCCTCCCGGCTCTGGTTTCTGTTTGTCCGTTTTCTGCGCTCGTGTCTGAAAACTTGCGATGCGATTTGTATCGAGCGAGCAGCACTCAAACCACCGGCGCGCGGTGGGAAACGTGGCAGGAGGAGAGACAATGTAACCAAAGCTTTCAGATCTTCCTGCTGGACGGACCGCCGTAATCACGTTGTGGATGCTGCGTTCTACTGTTACACACACACACACACACACACAGATAGATAGACTGTAACCACAGATAGACTGCACACATACTCAGGGAGATGGACACATTAACTCACACCTCTCTCTCTCACGTTACATCTCACTTTACATCTCTGTCTTCTTCTGTCAGTGGCGGCTGGTGGTAAAAAAATAATGGTTTTTTTGGGGGGGGGGCAACTTACCTTGGCGCAGCACACCTGACAGCTGCTTTAGTGTCCACACAGTCCCAGAGTTACTCGGAAGGACAACGCAGCCTATAGGTTTTATCAGGGCTGGTAGACGGTGGATGATTGACAGTCGAGACGAGGCGTGGTGGTGGGTGTGAACATGAGATCAATAAATCAATAAAAAAATACCAATTCACTGCCAATAAAAGTGGGCGTGTCTGGGGCGCCATGGAACATCTCAAGAAACCAATCAGACAGCAGCCTCTGGTCACCTGCTCGCCACAAGTTTGAGGGCTTACATAAGGTATGGTTTGGCCGGCGCTCCTCACCCCGGAAGTATATGTATTCAGACAGGAAGTACATGTATTCAGACAGGAAGTACATGTATTCAGACAGGAAGTATATGTACTCAGACAGGAAGTATATGTATTCAGACAGGAAGTACATGTATTCAGACAGGAAGTATATGTATTCAGACAGGAACCAACCAAACACCATTTGAACCAATATTTAATGGCTGCTGACAGGCGCTCACAGACTGACAACCCTTTTATTTCATCATTATTATATCATTACACAACTACATTATATTTAATATGTTTAAGTAGATTTTCATCTCTTGATGTTTGAAGGGGGTGGCGCCCAGCGCCCTCTACTGGCCAGCTACCACTGTCTGTCCCTCTCTGATTTGTGGCCTTTCTGTCTTTCATTCCTGGTACTTTCTTATTGTTCTTCAGGAAGTTTGACAATCGACCCTGTGCACAACTGTAGTCCACTGACTTCCGGTTTCTACTGCAGCGGTCATACCAGTTTCCTGTTTGTCGGCGTGTGCCTATTGACAACGGCATATTTTTCGTGATGCCTGCAAGACTCACCATGGATAAATGTCAACGACGTGCACAGAGTTGTCGACAAACTTTCACCTGCGCCTACCAGCTAAGGGTGAAAAGTTTCAAGTAGTACACATCAAGTTACGTCCACCATGACGAGGATGAGTCCGGATGGACGGACGGAATTGTGGACGCAACTTATTATTTTTGACACCGTCGTTAAGAGTCCGCCGCTGGTCTCGTATCCAAAATCTACAAAATGAAGCCGCCGAGTAAAATGGCACCATAACTGATATGCACGATGGCAAAAACTACGAAAATCCAACCCTGGTTGTGAAAAATAAGTCCTTTGAAATATTGATACATTACATTACATGCAATCAGGGGATCAAATAGGTCAAAGGCCAGAACCATAGCGGCCTGACAACACTGCTGTTTTACTCATTAGAAGCACTGTGGATGAAGTAAAAAGGAGAGAAGGCAGAAAGATCAGGAGAAGGAAGCAGTTCTGTCAAGGACAGGAGCTGAATAAGGAACGTTATTCAACATTATGACAGAACGTGTTGAAAGGAGGAGATCTTCCACACATGACAGACTCATCGGTTAACATACCGTCATGTTCAGGGTCACGGATGAAGACACCCGGTCGCGCTTAGCGAGAATGACTGACAGGTTTACAGGCCCATGAAAACCCTGGTAAAGTCTGTGAAATTGAAAAGACAATTCCCGACACATGGAAAAGTTATGGAAAATTATATTTTGTTAAAGTAATGTAAATGTCAACGAAATCTGACTAAAGAGTCCTCAACTCTGTTAAAGATTGACTGACCATTGACCAATGACTGACCGTTTTCATTGTGTGCATATCATATTGTATTGTATTGTATCGTATCATATCATATCGTATTGCACCGTATTGTATCGCATCATATTGTATTTATTGTATCGTCAGCTAGCTAGCTTGTCGACAGGACATTGGGCAAGTGCAGTTTTGACAATCAGTGGACTCAAAACCGACAACGTACAAAACAGAAGTGTAAAAATATGTCCACTACCATCTTGTAAACCTTCCCTTTAACTCTTGCTGGTACCCTTCTGTCACAAATCACTTCTGACACTCTTCTCCACCCACTCCACCCTGCCTGCACTCTCTTCTTCACCTCTCTTCTACACCCCCTGTTACTTTGGACAAGTATTTAAACTCATCCACCTTCACCACCTCCACTCCTTGCATCCTGACCATTCCACTGTCCTCCCTCTCATTCACGCATAGGTATTCCGTCTTGCTCCTACTGACTTTCACTCCTCTTCTCTCCAGTGCATACCTCCACCTCTCCAGGCTCTCCTCCACCTGCACCCTGCTCTCGCTACAGATCACAATGTCATCAGCGAACATCATCGTCCACAAAGACTCCTGCCTGATCTCGTCCGTCAACCTGTCCATCACCATTGCAAAGAAGAAAGGGCTCAGAGCCGATCATTGATGCAATTCCACCTCCACCTTGAATCCATCTATTACTCCTACTGCACACCTCACCACTGTCACACTGCCCTCATACATATCCTGCACCACTCCTACATACTTCTCTGCAACTCCTGACTTCCTCATACAATACCACACCTCCTCTCTCAGTACCCTGTCGTATGCTTTCTCTAAATCCACAAAGACACGATGTACCTCCTCCTGACCTTCTTTATACTTCTCCATCAACATTCTCAAAGCAAACATCACATCTGTGGTGCTCTTTCCTGGCATGAAACCATACTGCTGCTGCTGATCATCCCCTCTCCTCTTAACCTAGCTTCTATTACTCTTTCCCATATCTTCATGCTGTGGCTGATCAACTTTATACCTCTGTAGTTGTTACAGTTCTGCACATCACCCTTGTTCTTGAAACTCGGTACCAGTATGCTTCTTCTCCACTCCTCAGGCATCCTCTCACTTTCCAAGATTGTGTTAAACAGTACAGGTCATGAAGTACTCAGTCTCAATTTAAAGGCAACTAATCGTAGGTTAAGGCAAAAAGATGAGTTTTAAATGAGGATTTAGAGGACCCAGAAGGCTGTGATTGTCTGACAGCAGCAGGCAGGTTATTCCGAAATGAGCTTTATAAAAAAGTTGATTGATTGGCGATTGACAGATCTTCATCCTTTCTTTCTTTCTTCCTTCCTTTCCCGCCTCTTCCCTCCCACCCGCCCCCCCGCCCCCCTTTGGCTGGTATGTTTATATTCCCCTTCATATTGAGCTGTTCCTTTGCTGGTATCAATATTGTACAACGGCTCAAGATCAATAACCAGGAATAAAAACTTTACCAACCAATCAATTACACCACTTCATTTTCATAATTCAACTCGGCTCATCGTTTCTGCAACATCAGGCCAGTGATGTCTGGGGTCCCCAGAGGCCCTTGAGGCGGGGCTGTGTTTCGGGCTCCAGGATCCATCTTGCTGCATTAACGGCAGAATAGTTAATGATGTTGGTCGGGTGTCAGATTCCTCGCTGTCTCTCTGCAAGCGATGCTGGAACGACACGCTCCACACAAACCGTCCGAGAAGAACCGCTCGGCCAGATCAGTTACATCTAAAATGATTGGATCAATAACAATATTTTCCTTGGAAAAAAGCCTCTTCCCTCATAAACACAATCCCACACACACACAAACACACACACTCGCATACACACACTTAAAAAGCCCCCTGTATAAATTTTTAATGGTGGGAGCGCGGGAGGGGGTTAGCGGGGTTAGCGGTTAGCGTAAGCGGTGGAGGCTAATATGAGGACAGCTGTCTTGTTGCCGTGGCGAAGACAGCGTTTCCTGGGCAAGGGGTCAGTGTCAGCGGCTAATTGGCTCCTTGGCTGGGACACCCGATCCGCCTGATCCAATCAGAGAACTCTGAGACAGGAAGGAGGCTTCCGCTGAGTCACACAGACAGTCAGAGAGACAGACAGACAGGTAGACAGGCACTAGGACAGATGGACAGAGAGAAAGACAGAACAACAGTCAGCAGGACACATGGATGGACAAACAGACAGACAGGCCAACAGATAAAAAATGAGGGAGATTTGACGGATGGACGGACAGACAAATGGACAGACAGGAAAACTGGCAGGAGGACAGATGAATGGATGGGCAGACAGACATATATACACACAGTTAGACAGACAGTCAAATGGATGGATGGAGGAGAATAGGACAGACAGACGGACGGACGGACGGACGGACGGACGGACGGACAGACAGACAGACAGACAGACAGACAGACAGACAGACAGACAGACAGACAGACAGACAGAATCAACAAAGTCACTCAGTCAGGGAGAGTCCAGTCTGCCTTTATGTCTGTCTTCTCTTCTGTATTTTTACCCATCTAGCCGCAATCTTTCTAGTATTTGCTTTTCCTTTCTTCCTCTTTCTTTCTTTCTTAGGGGATGACCTGGAGATATTATTTTTCTTATTTTTCCAAAAATACTTTACAAAACAAACAAAAAGTCCTATATACAAGTACCTACATACGTCATATGCATATGATCAAGAAAAGAAAAATGAATATCAACCATGGCCCTGTGATGGCCTGGCGGCCTGTCCAGGGTGTCACCCCGCCTGCCACCCAACGACTGCTGGGACAGGCTCCAGCATCCCCGTGACCCTGACAGCAGCATAAGCGGTTCGGATAATGGATGGAATATAAACTACACTTAAAAAAAAAAAGTGGCTCAGTCTGGCTCCATCCACTGGTTTCCTGGTTCTGACCCTGCTGTCAGACAACACGTCCCGCCTTGACACAACCAAAATCAAAACTGTCCACCCTTACATAAAAACAGATACTGAACTCTTAATATCTGTTCATCAAAATCTAGATAGTCTAGATAAAGGACCACAGCACCATTCGTCCTGGAACCAGAATTAATACTATCACAACCTCCCCGGGAGCCAGCCAGTTATCTCCCATACAGTTAGATGGAAGTTGCACTAAAGCCTTTGCCGCTGGGCGTCAGTGAGTCTGTGAGCGTGCAGATTAACTCAGAATCTATTGGGCCAAAATGCTAAAGTTGTTTATTACAAATAAATAAAAATTTTATTTGTGATATTCATTTTATTCAGTAATGTAAGCTTTCCCTATTCCTGCTACTTTTCAAATATGAAATCTGTATTGTGAAATTATTTGCAGATGAAAATACTGTTTCTTTGTTTTTAAACACTGAAATTAGCAAAATAAATGATTGTGAGATGGGATGAAATTAAATGAAAGATTCACACATGAATTTAAGTTTAATAATCATTATAACCCATATTAACTGGAACCCAGTACCACTTTTGTTAGTCTGACCAACTGCCTCATGTGAACATGATTTCAAGTTTGGCAGCGCTAGCATCAAGTGAGGCAGCGCTAGCATCAAGTCTGGCAGCGCTAGCATCAAGCAGGGCTAGCATCAAGTCTGGCAGCGCTAGCATCAAGTGAGGCAGCGCTAGCATCAAGTCTGGCAGCGCTAGCATCAAGTGAGGCAGCGCTAGTATCAAGTCTGGCAGCGCTAGCATCAAGTGAGGCAGCGCTAGCATCAAGTCTGGCAGCGCTAGCATCAAGTGAGGCAGCGCTAGTATCAAGTCTGGCAGCGCTAGCATCAAGTGAGGCAGCGCTAGCATCAAGTCTGGCAGCGCTAGCATCAAGTCTGGCAGCGCTAGCATCAAGTCTGGCAGTGCTAGCATCAAGTGAGGCAGCGCTAGCATCAAGTGAGGCAGCGCTAGCATCAAGTCTGGCAGCGCTAGCATCAAGTCTGGCAGCGCTAGCATCAAGTGTGGCAGCACCAGCATCAAATGAGGCAGCGCTAGCATCAAGTCTGGCAGCGCTAGCATCACGTCTGGCAGCGCTAGCATCACGTCTGGCAGCGCTAGCATCAAGTGAGGCAGCGCTAGCATCAAGTGTGGCAGCGCTAGCATCAAGTGAGGCAGCACCAGCATCAAATGAGGCAGCGCTAGCATCACGTCTGGCAGCGCTAGCATCACGTCTGGCAGCGCTAGCATCAAGTGAGGCAGCGCTAGCATCAAGTGTGGCAGCGCTAGCATCAAGTGAGGCAGCGCTCATCACAGAGGGAGCGTGTCTTTGTTCCCTCAACGCTTACCTTAACCGATAACTAACCTTAACCCAACACTTACCTTAACCGACAGCTAACCTTAACCCAACACTTACCTTAACCGATAGCTAACCTTAACCCAACACTTACCTTAACGGATAGCTAACTTTAACCCAACACTAACCTTAATAGCTAACCTTAACCGATAGCTAACCTTAATAGCTAATCTTAACAGATAGCTAACCTTAATAGCTAACCTTAACCGATAACTAACTTATTCGATAGCTATCCTTAACTGATAGTTAACCTTAACCAATAGCTAACCTTAACAGCTATCCTTAACTGATAGCTAGCTTTAATAGCTAACCGTAACTGATAGCTAACCTTAATAGCTTGTTTGCACATGACGCGTGAATGGTAGGTGGAGGGCAGGAAGTGATTTTCTACATAGGAAGCACTATCACAAACTCTTAGAGAGACAGCTCAGGTTGGACGGTGTGGAGACAAAGCAAGAGAGACAAGATGGAGATGGTTTGGACATGTGTGGAGGAGAGATGCTGGGTATATTGGGAGAAGGATGCTGAATATGGAGCTGCCAGGGAAGAGGAGAAGAGGAAGGCCAAAGAGGAGGTTTATGGATGTGGTGAGGGAGGACATGCAGGTGGCTGGTGTGACAGAGGAAGATGCAGAGGACAGGAAGAGATGGAGACGGATGATCCGCTGTGGCGCCCCCTAACGGTAGCAGCCGGAAGTAGTAGTGGTAGATGATGATGCTCTCAAACTCATGTTGATGATTAGCAAACACACCCAAATAAAAGTTGGTTTTTTTTAACACAAATGAATGGGAGTGGATGCCGCAGAAAACGGCAGAAATTTTCAAGAATCAAGGCATTTCAAATGACGTGGACGATGATAACAAAACTATTTACTGGTGTACACGGCTGTTTGGGGGGTGACTCTCCACAGAGGCCAGTAGCGGCTGAATGAGTGTCAGCATGTTTCTCTTTAGAAGTGACTCACACAACTGTTACTAACAAGCTGTCTCGCCACTAAGCTAATCTCCCCTACTGAACAGGCTTCTCCTCGTTAGTTTGTTGAAGTCAGCGGCCATGACACATCGACACACTGACCAGTGAGAAACTACAACAGAAAACTTTTCCCTGTTTTGACTCTAACACAGAAACTCAAAAATAAAAACCCCTCAAGTCAAACCAAGCAAGGAAGAAGAAAAAAATCAATAGAGAAAATAAAAAAGACAGTAAACGCCCACTTACAAAGGCTCTCATGTGCTCATGGAACACTTGCCCCCAGCATGAGAGAGAGACAGAGAGAGAGAGAGAGAGAGAGAGAGAGAGAGAGAGAGAGAGAGAGAGAGAGAGAGAGAGAGAGAGAGAGAGAGACAAGTCAAGTCAAGTAGGTTCTATTTGTCCCCAGAGGGGCAATTGTTGTGCAGCAGAAGCAACATTTAAACACACAAACCCTCCACAGAACACATAAGGAAAACAAATACAACATGCGGTGAGGAGAACAAAGCCAACGAGAAGCAATGCAACAGTCTACTACTACTTTCGGCTGCTCCCGTTAGGGGGCGCCACAGCGGATCATCCGTTTCCATCTCTTCCTGTCCTCTGCATCTTCCTCTGTCACACCAGCCACCTGCACGTCCTCTCTCACCACATCCATAAACCTCCTCTTTGGCCTTCCTCTTCTCCTCTTCCCTGGCAGCTCCATATTCAGCATCCTTCTCCCAGTATACCCAGCATCTCTCCTCAACACATGTCCAAACCATCTCCATCTTGCCTCTCCTGCTTTGTCTCCAAACCGTCCAACCTGAGCTGTCCCTCTAATATACTCCTTCCTAATCCTGTCCTTCTTCGCCACTCCCAATGAAAATCTTAGCATCTTCAACTCTGCCACCTCCTGCTCCACCTCCTGTCTTTTCATCAGTGCCACTGTCTCCACAGCAATGCCAAGAAAAGCAGTAAACAGTGTTGACAGTGTTTATCAAGGTGGAGCTGGTGTTACCTCTTACTGTTGGAGTTTAGCAGTGAAATGTCTGAGGGAATGAAGGAATGTTTGCATCCGTTGGGTTTGACTACTGGCTATTTGAAGTGGGAACCAGAAGGCAAGGTCTGAAACTCTAGGTGCAGGGGGTGGGTGCTGTCAGACAGAATGGATTCTGCTTTCCTTAACATCCGCTTGTTGTATAAACCAGACGGACCTTTGTGTCGGGTATCTGTGATGCTACTGCAGACCTTGATGACCTTTGTTAGTGCACATTTCTGTTTAAGATTGAGAGAGGCATACCAACTGATAAAAGAAAAAGTAATAACCGACTCAATAAAAGATCTGCAGAACAAAGTCATCAGGGACCTGTTGACACCAAACTTAGCCAGCTTCCTCAAACAAAAAAGGCGCTGCTGGCTTTTTTTTACATAGCACATTGGTATTACAAAGTTTAGCTTGTTACCAGTTATAGTGCCCAAGTACTTGTAATACTCAACAATTTCAACCTCCTGACCATTAATCTTAGTGTTGATAGGGTTGGAGGGATTATGTCGAAAGTCAATACACGTCTTTGGTCTCATCGCATCTCATCTCATCTTCGGCCGCTTCTCCGGGGTTGGGTCGTGGTGGCAGCAAGCTAAGTAGGGCACTCCAGACCTCCCTCCCCCCAGCAACGCCCTCCAGCTCCTCCTGGGGGATCCCAAGACATTCTGAGGCCAGATTGGACATGTAGTCCCTCCAGTGAGTTCTGGGCCTACCCTGGGGTCTCCTCCCAGTTGGACGTGCCCGGAAAACCTCCAAAGGAAGGTGCCCAGGAGGCATCCTGATCAGATGCCCGAACCACCGCAATTGGCTCTTTTCAACGCGAAGGAGCAGCGGCTCTACTCCGAGCTCCCTCCGGATGTCCAAGCTCCTCACCCTATCTCTAAGGCTGAGCCCGGACATCCTACAGAGGAAACTCCTTTCAGCCGCTTGTATCCGCCATCTCACCCTTTCAGTCACTACCCAAAGCTCATGACCATAGGTGAGGGTTGGAAGGAAGATTTGCCTTCTGGCTCAGCTCCCTCTTCACCACAACAGTCCGGTACAACGTCTCCATTACTACTGATGCTGCACCAATTCGCCTGTCAATGTCCCGCTCCATCCTACCCTCACTCATGAACAAGACCCTGAGATACCTGAACTCCTTCACTTGAGGCAACAACTCATCTCCAACCCGGAGGGAGCAATCCACCATTTTCTGGTAGCGAACCACGGGCTCAGATTTGGAGGTGCTGACTCACATCCCATTTCACAATCAGCTGCATACCGCCCCAGTGTGCACTGGACCCACCACCCCATGGACCCACTACCTGTGGGGATGGGCATTGGGGTAGGGTGCAATGCAGGCTGGGCAGCAGGCAACGGCGGGGGCCGGGGCACGCCAATTTCTGACATCACAGACTGGTCCTCGGGATGCGGAATGTCACCTCTCTGGCAGGGAAGGAGCCTGAGCTGGTGCGGGAGGTGGAGCGGTACCAACTAGATACAGTTGGGCTCATCTCCACACATAGCATGGGCTCTGGTACCAAATTCCTGGAGAGTGGCTGGACTCTTTACTTTTCCGGAGTCTTCGGTCTTAGTCACATTTAATTACAAAAGGGCTCCCTGAAACAATTTGGTGAAACAGTCTATGCCAGCACCATGGGACATTTCACTCTCCTTCAGCAGGCTCACGATCACCTTGTCATCTGCAAATTTCACAGTGTGCTGATTTTTGAACTCACTGCCGAAGTCATTAGGAGAGGAGAGAGGACACAGCCCCGCGGGGAGCCGGTTGATGTGGAAGTCAAGCCAGAAAAGTGTCATTCACTCTCACTCTCTGAGATCTGCCAGCAGTGTTGGTGTCCATCCCAAAACGTTCCACAAGCCTCTGCACTAGCAGGTGAGGCTGTATGGTGTTGAAGGCCGACGAGAAGTCTACGAACAGCAGTCTGGCATGGTTCTTCTTACTACCCCCTAAGTGACTATGAATGAAGTTAAACAGTTATGGTTGCATCCTGAAGCCCCTGTTGGTTCGACATACAAACTGTAATGGGTCGAGAAGATGCTCCATCCTGCCCAGAAGTTCCTTTTTTAGTCAGTTTTTCAAAGGACTTCATCACAAGAGAGGTTAAAGCTACAGGCCTACGGTCACTCAACGTCTTGGCTCTTTATTTTGCAAAGGGAACTACTGTAGATTGTTTCCATGGAGAGAGAGAGGGGGGGGGGAAGAGAGAGGTCTTATGACTCATATAACACCACTTCCATACAGCGACGACAGTAATAAGGCCACAGTACAGCAGAAAGTTCTTTTCTGTGTGTGTGTGTGTGGGGGCTGGTGGAGGCCTTATGTTGCTTTCTGTTGTTTCTGTGTAATCAGAGCCGAGCATCGTGTGGTGAGGTGGAGATATTTACAGTCACCATCAGACTGAGATGGAGAACTGGCGGCCCCTGATTTCACAAGGAGCCAAAAAAAAACAAAAACAAAAACTCAGCCTGACAATCACCAGAAACCATCCATCCATCCATTATCCGAACCACTTATCCTGCTCTCAGGGTGGTGGGGATGCTGGAGCCTATTTCCAGCAGTCATTGGGCGGCAGGTGGGGAGACACCCCCCGACAGGCCGCCAGGCCATCACAGGGCCCGCCCACACCCACACCCACACACACACACCTAGGGACAATGTAGTACGGCTGATTCACCTGACCTACATGTCTTTGGACTGTGGGAGGAAACCGGAGAACCCGGAGGAAACCCACGCAGACACGGGGAGAACATGCAAACTCCACACAGAGGACGACCCGGGACGACCCCCAAGGCTGGACTACCCCGGGGCTCGAACCCAGGACCTTCTTGCTGTGAGGTGACCGCGCTAACCACTGCGCCACCATGCCGCCACAACCACACACCATCAACCCCATATCATATATCTGTCTGTCTGTCTGTCTGTCTGTCTATCGTCCACCCCCCACACACGTTTTTTCTCCCTAGTCGACTCTGTGCACAACTGTAGTCCACTGCCTTCCGGTTTCTACTGCAGCGGTCATACCAGCTTCCTGTTTGTTGGCGTGTGCTGTTGACAACGGCATATTTTTCGCGATGCCTGCAAGATTTACCATGGATAAATGTCAACGACATGCACACAACCGTCGACAGGCTCTCACCTGCATCTGCCAGGAAACGGGCGAAAAGGTTCAAGTTGTACACATCAAGTTACATCCGTCTGTGGATGTAACTTGAACAGTGTTCCCATATAGTGTGATGTAGTCTGTAATACATCAGACTGCCTGTGTTAGCTTTGGTCCTGGGATCCATTTTCACAAGGGTGGGAACTGTTAACTGCTGAGCTGATGGCACACCAGCTAGAGTGGCTGCTACACCTGGTTTGTAGTCCCAGAACATCAGAGTCAACAGGCCTGTTTCTTTCTGCCTCCTACATCCACTATATCACAACACTGTTCTACTGGACGTCCGGACGTTGTACAGGACCGTTGTGGTGAAGAGGGAGCTGAGCCGGGAGGCAAAGCTCTCAGTTTACCAGTCAGTCCTCCTTCCAACCGTCACCTATGGTCATGAGCTTTGGGTAGTGACTAAAAGGGTGAGATCGTGGATACAAGCGGCTGAAATGAGTTTCCTCCGTGGGGTCTCTGGGCTCAGCCTTAGAGATAGGGTGAGGAGCTCGGACATCCGGAGGGAGCTCGGAGTAGAGCTGCGGCTACTTCACATCGAAAGGAGCCAGTTGAGGTGGTTCAGGCATCTGATTAGGATGCCTCCTGGGCTCCTTCCTTTGGAGGTTTACCGGGCACGTCCAACTGGGGGGAGACCCCGGGGTAGACCCAGAACTCACTGGAGGGACTACATGTCCAATCTGGCCTCAGAATGTCTTGGGATCCCCCAGGAGGAGCTGGAGGGCGTTGCTGGGGGGAGGGAGGTCTGGAGTGCCCTACTTAGCTTGCTGCCACCACGACCCAACCCCGGAGAAGCGGCTGATGATGAATGAATGAATCAATGAATGAATGTTCTACTGGAATACTGACTGTCCAACACCACCACCTCTCACATGGGTGAAATAAACATTAATAGAAAAAATTGACAGACTGCAGCTTTACCCCTGCTGGCTGGGGAAAAGCAGCACAGAACCTCCACTGCACAGCTTGGACCCTGACCTGAAGAGGGGTCATCAGGGGCTGCAGGGGTCCTTTCACAGGATCTAAATGTGGTAATCAGGGTAAAAAAACAACACACACACATACACACACACACACACACACACACACACACACACACACACACACACACACACACACACACACACACACACACACACACACACACACACTGTGTTGTGGATAATCTCAGGCAGTGCTACACGGACCCTTTGGTCTTTAAGCTGTGAGAGTTGTCCTCCTGTCTGGTCATTAACAGGATTAACCCCTCATTTCCTGTCTGTCAGCTGACCCGGACACAGACAGACAGAGAGATATAGACAGACAGACAGATAGATACAGACAGATAGACAGACAGACAGATAGATATAGACAGATAGACAGACAGACAGACAGACAGACAGACAGACAGATAGATAGATATAGACAGATAGACAGACAGACAGATAGATATAGACAGACAGACAGATATAGACAGACAGACAGAGAGATATAGACAGATAGACAGACAGACAGACAGATAGACAGACAGAGAGATATAGACAGACAGAGAGATATAGACAGATAGATATAGACAGACAGACAGATAGATATAGACAGATAGACAGATAGATATAGACAGATAGACAGACAGACAGATATAGACAGATAGACAGACAGACAGACAGACAGACAGACAGACAGAGATATAGACAGACAGACAGATAGATATAGACAGATAGACAGACAGACAGATAGACAGACAGACAGATAGATATAGACAGACAGACAGACAGACAGACAGACAGACAGATAACTAGATAGATACACTAGACAGACAGATAATGTCATAATAATAATAATAATAAGAAGAAGAACAGGAGTACAGATGTTGGTTAGTCTTGTTTGCAGGAGTCTCTCTGTAATAACACTGTTGACTCCACTACTGTCAACTCCATCGTAGCAACAAAATGGCTTCCCGGCTAGCTAGCTGTCCCACGCAGAGTGTTTCTGTCAGCAATTAGCCGGCAATTTAACACTTCTTTGTCTCGCCGCAAATTAGTATTCACAGTGCAAGCAATTTACTCCAGCTCAGCTCTGTGTGTGTGTGTGTGTGTGTGTGTGTGTGTGTGTGTGTGTGTGTGTGTGTGTGTGTAAGATGGAGACGGTATAGAAGCTCTTCAATGAGCTCCGCATGGTTCCTCATTCATCTGGATGCAGAGAATAAACTCCTCTTACTGCCAGTACTGGAAAAGGCTCTCTTCTTCTCTTATCTCTCTCGCTCTCTTCTTCTCTTATCGCTCTCATTCTCTTCTTCTCTTATCTCTCCCTGACTCTATCTCTCTTCATCTCATATCGCTCTCTCTCTTCTCTTCCTCTCTCCTTGACTCTATCGCTCTTCATCTCTTATTGCTTTCTCTCTATCTCTTCTCTTCCTCTCTCCCTGACTATCTCTCTTCATCTCTTATCGCTCTCTCTCTTCTTCTCTTCCTCTGACTATCTCCCCTCATCTTTTATCGCTCTCTCTTCTCTTCCTCTCTGTCTCCGAGTCTCTCTCTTCGTCTCTCATCACTCTCTTTCTGTATGTCTACCCATGTCTCTGTCTCTCTCTCTCTCTCCCCGTCTCTCACCCTCTTTATCCCACACCTTGTCTCGCTCTCTACCTGTACTACCTTTTCTCAACCCATATCGCTCTGTCAGTCTTTCCTCTCCGACTTTCCATTTCTCTGCACCCTTCTCTCCATGTCTCTTGCTCTATATATCTCACTCCCTCTCTTTTACTCTCTCTGCTGCTATCCATCCTCCCTCCCTCTCTCTCTCTGTCTCTGTCTCTCTCTGGCAGTAATTGTGTCACTGGGGGTCCTAATATTTAATGGCGTTTCCTTCCAGAATGTGTCTAATTAAAATTAATCACGGCCTGTATTATATTGCTACCTGTGGTGAAAAGTGTCAGACGTGCAGCTCTCTGCCTCGGTGTGAAGGAGGGGGTGTTACCGTCTCTGACAGTCACTGTGTCAAAGCAGGGTGTCTGCAGGCCCTTAAAAGGTCTTAAAACGCCCTCAATTCTTTTTTTTTTTTTTTTACAAATTATGCAGTAGCCGTACGACGTTCTTGTCTTAAATTCAAATTTATGAGGTCTTAATTTATACATTTGTAATTTATTTCTGGCGGCACGGTGGCACAGTGGTTAGCGTGGTCGCCCCACAGCAAGAAGGTCCTGGGTTCGAGCCCCAGGGTAGTCCAACTTTGGTGGTCGTCCTCTGTGTGGAGTGTGTATGTTCTCCCCGTGTCTGTGTGGGTTTCCTCCGGGTGCTCCGGTTTCCTCCCACAGTCCAAAGACCTGTAGGTCAGGTGAATCAGCTGTACTACATTGTCCCTAGTTGTGAATGTATGTGTGTGTGTGTGTGTGTGTGTGTGAGAGAGAGGTGCAGTCAAAATCGCGCACCTTGCAGAATGAGTGGTGGCTAACAAAGGCAAATGAAATACAATCCCATGCCGATAGAAACGATATGCTCAACTTTTATGATGCAGTGAAAACCATCGACGGCCCAAGAAACTGCTCTGTCTCCCCGCTTAAGTCTGATGACGGTACCACCCTCATAAAGGATCAGAAACCCATCACAAAAAGATGGGCAGAACATTTTGAGACCCTTTTGAACCAGCCCTCCCCGACAGATCCCTCAGTCTTGGATGAGCTACCTGTCCGCCCCACCATCCAAGACCTTGACCGTCCACCAACCTTTGAAGAGGTTCATTGTGCAGTTAGGCAGCTGAAAAATAACAAGACCCCTGGCCCTGACAGTATCCCTGCAGAGGTTTTTAAACAGGGAGGTTACCTCTGCACCCGTGCACTTTTCCTGTTCATCTCACACATATGGAAGAATTTAACCGTCCCTCAGCAGTGGAGGGATGCTAACATCACCTCCATATATAAAGGCAAAGGAGACAAGTCCCTCTGTGGCAACAGCCGTGGCATTTCACTACTGGCTGTTGCTGGAAAAGTCCTGGCCAAACTCATGTTACACAGGCTGGTAAAACACATCTCAGAGGAGCTGTTGCCTGAGTCACAGTGCGGGTTCAGGAGGAATAGGAGTACTGTGGACATGGTGTTCACAGCACGGCAACTCCAGGAGAAGTGTAGGGAGCAACACCAGGACCTCTTCATAGCCTTCATCGACCTGTCAAAGGCTTTCGACACAGTCAACAGGGACATCCTATGGAACGTCCTCCTGAAGTTTGGCTGTCCACGAAAGTTTGTCAACATGCTTAACAATTTCATGTGGGGATGATGGCATGTGTGACCATTGGAGGCCAGGAATCCGAGCCCTTCGGGGTGTGCACCGGGGTACGTCAGGGGTGCATCCTTGCTCCAGTTCTCTTCAACATATTCCTCCTGTGTGTGACATTGCTGCTCCACAAGGAAATCAGGAAGGACAGTGGGGTTACTGTGGACTTCAGACTAGATGGAAACCTATTTAACATCCGTAGGCTCCAAGCGGTCACAAAAATGACATGTGATCACATCATGGAGCTACAGTACACAGATGACTGTGCAGTTGTGGCCCACACACCCGAGGCACTACAAGCTACCCTTGCAGCTGCTGCAAGGGCGTATGGTAGGCTGGGGCTCTCTATAAACATGGCAAAGACTGAAGTAGTATGCCAATGGGCATCTACTCCTCCATCTCATTCACCAACCTTCACCATCTCCGACAAACCACTCGCAACAGTGGAATCCTTCAAATATCCGGGCAGCTTCCTCTCTGACGACTGCAGCATCGACAGGGAGATGCAAAACCGGATTAAACAAGCTTCATCCTCTTTTGGCAGACTTAGGAGAAGGGTCTTTCAAAACAAAGACCTCAACCTCCACACCAAAATATCTGTCTACTTGGCAGTCGTCATCACGACTCTCCTCTACAGCTGTGAGGCGTGGACCCTGTACAGCCACCACCTCAGGATGCTTGAGGCCTTCCACATCAGATGCCTACAATGCATCCTGAGGATAACCTGGCGTGACCGAGTGCCCCGTACTGAAATACTCCGCAAGACCAACTGCATCAGCATGGAGGCTACCGTCACCCAGCACCAACTTCGATGGCTCGGTCACGTCATCAGGATGCCAAAGGAGCGCTTACCGTGTAAAGTGCTGTATGGCCAGCTACATCTTGGCCGCCGCTTGGCAGGGGGCCAGAAAAACGGTACAAAGACCAGCTGAAGACCGTCATAAAGAAGTGCGGCCTGAACCCGAGCCAGCTGGAGGACACTGCCGCCCAACGCTTCATCTGGCGGCAGCTCTGTCAACAAGGGGTGCAAAAGCTCAAGAAGGACCGCGGTGATCGACGGACCAGGAGACGTCTGAAGAGACATGAAGCCAGTACCACACCTACACCCCCAGTCAGCGCTCTCACCTGTTCTGCCTGTGGCAAACAGTGTGGATTGCGGATCGGGCTTTACAGCCATAAGAAGACTCACAAGTAACAGAGGCAGGATTGTCATCGTCGGACACGACAGACAACCTTAAGCAAAGCAAGTAAGTGTGGGTGTGTGTGTGTCGGCCCTGTGATGGCCTGGCGGCCTGTCCAGGGTGTCTCCCCGCCTGCCGTCCAGTGACTGCTGGGATAGGCTCCAGCATCCCCGCGGCCCTGAGAGCAGGGTAAGCGGTTCGGATAATGGATGGATGTTTCCATTTGTTTCTTTTTGAATTTGTTGAGTTGTACTGCAGTCGTATAAACGTTTTTGACAGCCTGTAAAAGTCTACTGAACGCTTCGCCTACGCTGAACCTATAGTCCCCTATACTACACTCACCTGTTGGGGACATTGTACAATACAAATTGCAGTGAGTCATCCACCCATCCATTATCAAAACCGCTTATCCTGCTCTCAGGGTCGCGGGATGCTGGAGCCTATCCCAGCAGTCATTGGGCGGCAGGTGAGGGGACACCCCCCGACAGGCCACCAGCCCATCACAGGGCACGCACACACACACACACACACACACACACACACAGCGAGGGACAATTTAGTACGGTCGATTCACCTGACCTATACTATGTCTTTGGACTGTGGAAGGAAACCGGCGCCCCCGGAGGAAACCCACGCAGACACGAGGAGAACAGGCAAACTCCACACAGAGGATGACCTGGGACGATCCCCCAAGGTTGGACTACCCTGGGGCTCGAACCCAGGACCTTCTTGCTGTGAGGCGACCGCGCTAACCACTGCGCCATCGTACCGCCTGTAGTGAGTCAAAGTGTAAAAAAACCAATTTCACCAATGTAGTATTTATTTATGGAGCTGGATGTACTAGAACAAATATGTTATTGGACATTAGGCTGACCCCTCTCAATACATTATGGTCTCTTTGTGGTCCAGTATTTTAGAAAAAAATCCTTGTATTGCCCCTGCTTTTGCCGATTTGTCCTAAAATCAGTCTTTGCGTTCTACATATTTGAAAAGGGGGCGGAGCCAAGTCAAAATCAGATCACACGTCTCCAAACTGGCCGATGAGCTGCTGGGTTTTAATTTCCGCCCTCCATCCTGCTCTCGTTGTCTCGCGGAGGTCTGACATCACCAACCCGCCTCCTAACAGTTAACTCTTCACCCGAAGACCAGCAGCTGGAGACTACGGACACCATTCCCCATGTCCAACTGTAGCAGCGGGCCTCGGTGAGCATACGTATAGTCCTTGTTGTAATCCATTTTCAAACGTCCACATCATCAACCAGATGTTAATGAATGCGGTTGTCCTCTCTTGCATAAAGAAAAACTGCATCTGAACTTAACCGGATTGAGCGCCCCTATGAAAAGACATAACTGCATTTAGCTGCTGTATGAACAAGGCCTATCACTCCTCGTTTATGGTTCTGTGTTGAGGTGTCCATGAGGCTGTTGCAGTTGTCCATAGCTTATGTAATGGGCTCTGCCGTAACCTACAGTCACTTTCTCAAAAATGTACCTAGTGGATGTCCAGTCTCTGGACAACAAGCTGGATGAACTCAGGAGCAGTCAGGTAAATGAGATCTCGCCTCAATCCTCCTGCTCCCTTCTTACAGGCAGAAACTCAAACAGGAAAGGCCTGTGATGAGACGAATCGACCATTGGTTCAACCAATTGGACTCCATTTTGCACCATTGCTTCCACACTACAGACTGACAAGTCTTCCGGGATGTGGACAACACAACATTGACTAATATACAGACACCATCGTCGGATATATAGGCAAATGTTTTGCCGACGATTACTGTCCACACATTCTCAAATCAGAAACTGGGGGTAAACAGTAAAATCCACGCCATGCTTAAAGCATGGACCACTGCATATAACTCGGGGGGGGGGGGGGGTTGGGTGAATCCAGGAAAACTTGGTACGAGCTCTGTAAGACGAACAATGCTGCTAAGGGACTGGATTTCCTGACTGGCAGACCCCAAGTAGTGAGGATGGACACCACAACATCCTCCACACTGACTCTGAGCACTGGTGCCCTCCAGGGCTGTGCGCTTAGCCCCCTCCTATACCCCCTGTTTATGTATGAATGTGGCCACACACAACTCCAAGACCATCAATAGGTTTGCCGATGACACCATCGTCACAGACAATGACGAGATGGCCTACAGAGATGAGGTAAGAGTCCTGACATCTTGGTGCCAGGACAATATCCATCTCATCGTCAGCAAAACTAAGGAGCTATAATAAACTACAGAAAGTAGTAGGGGGGAGGACACCCCCCCCCATCCACATCAGCAGGACAGTAGTGGAGAGAGTCAGCAGCTTCAGGTTCCTCAAGGTGAACATCACTGAGGACCTGACCTGGTCACATCACACCGTCATGGAGGTGGCAAGATGACAGCTCTTCTTTCTCCGCAGCCTAAAGAAGTTCGGCATGGACTCCAGGATACTCTGCAACTTCTACAAATGTGCCATTGAGAGAATCCTGACTGGCTACATCACCACCTGGTGTGGCAGCTGCAACACCCCTGACTGCAAGATTCTACAGAGGGTGGGGAAAACAGCACAGCATGTCACCAGGACTGAGCTATGGGCCATGCTGGACCTCTATACCCGGAGGTGTAGGACGAAAGCCCAGCGGATAGTTCACTCTGTTACCGTCTGGCAAATGGTACCGGAGCATCCGGGCCTGAAACAACAGGCTTATGGCCGGTTTTTAACTACAAGCCATTAGACTCTCAAACATAGAGGCTGGACACACACACACACCCCTCTACCTCGCCCTGCCCCCACTCGCACAATGTACACTTCTCCCTTATATTGCACTGTTCACTTTTCTGCTGTACGCAGTACTACACTATGTACATATGTATATTTACATATTTATGCACAATCATATTTACCTCAGCTGTCCTGTCTCAGTACTTGTCTTCTGCCATATTCAATTTTTTTTTCACTTTTTCCTTTATAGATTTTATTTCTATTCTCTTTGTTACTTTATTGCTAACTCCTGTAAATACTGGACTGTTAAATGTTAAATTTTACATTTTAGATCTTAGTTACTTTTCCGCTTCCGGTGTGGGAAGATGGCAGCGCGAATTCACGTTTGCGGAGGCCTCACCCAGTACCGTCCTTGAGGTGTCTTTGTCTGCGGCAAAGTTTGTCTTTGTTTGATGGCTGGGAGAGCTGGCGCTGGATCGGCTGGGAGAGCTGGCGCTGGATCGGCTGGGAGAGCTGGTGCTGGATTGGCTGGGAGAGCTTGGTCTGCTGCATCCTGTGGGCCCAGGGACCACGGCCCTGACCGGAGCTGCGCCCGAAGAGGAAACATTGAGGGCAGTCTGACAGGACACGGAAGCGGGGCAGGCTAAGCTAACTGCTAGCCCATGCAGACCGGCAGTTCCCACAGTCATCCTGGCTGGCGTTCGTTCTCCTGGACAGTGATCTGTTTTTGGTTTAGTTTAGATATATGTGTTAGTTTGAATATATGCTTTCTTGTAGTTCTTGTAGTTGGGATGTGTGTTTTTGTCTTTGTGCTGCACGGCTGTGGGCTGGGGAAACCATGTTCCGCTTTTATTTCATGTGCGTAAGTGCACGAAATGAAAGTGTTTCTGATTCTGATTTTAAATTGGCCTGTGAACACTGTTAAAATTGTAGTTTTAGATTTCAGATTTTAGTTTAACTTTGAATTTAAAAGTTATATATATATTTGAGCTTTTTTGAGGTTAGCCAAAACCCTACAAACACCATTACACTAAAACGTGTCATCAGCAATGTCTCCTTCACCAGCATCTCTACAGTCTGGAGCCTGTTAGAGGCTTGTTGAGTAGTTGTCCATTGCCGAGTCCAGTACAAGTTGTGTACGTAAGAGTAGCATGAAGGTAACGTGAGCTGCATCTGTTGCCATGGTAATAGCTTGCATCCAATAGATCAGAGGCAAAAGAGAGACCAATAAATTTAAACATAATGAACCACTTTCAGACAGCTTCTACCCATTCTGCTGTCAGATGTTTAACTTCTCTTAAATTCAAGGTTTCTGTCTCCATCTGTTGTGTACCCAGACACAGATCATGTTGGATCTGAACAATGATGATGGAAGCTGTGTTACTGTTGTTCCAGTCCATCTTGACTGGATCCTGGATGGTGGATCCTCCGGAGGAGAACCGTGTGGTTCTGTCTTAACATTTGATTATTCACATTTCTTCTGTTTCTGTCTCTTCCTCTTGAATTGTTTCTTAATGGGTCAACACTGAAGTGGTGTGGGGAGCTTCCTGACAGACTCACTGGCAGGGGGCGCTCTAGTCAAACTACTGCTCCTGACTTTACACCAGGTTTAACTGGTCCACCAAGTGACGCTGGGTTGGCTAATAGAGTAAGTAATTCTGGTTTAATTTGTTTACTAAATGATGCTGGTTTAACTAGTTTAATAAGTGATGCTGGTTTAACTAATTTAGTAATTGGTGCTGGTTTAACTAGTTTAGTAAATGCTGCTGGTTTAACTAGTTTAGTAAATGATGCTGGTTTAACTAGTTTAGTAAGTGATGCTGGTCTAACTAGTTTAGTAAGGGGATGCCGGTTTAAATAATTTAGTAAGTGATGCTGGTTTAACTAGTTTAAGAAATGATGCTGGTTTAACTAGTTTAGTAAATGGTGCTGGATCAACTAGTTTAGTAAGGGATGCCGGTTTAAATAATTTAGTAAGTGATGCTGGTTTCAGCTAGTTTATCAAATGATAGTGGTTTTTCCAGATTCATGACCGTGTAGTCTGATGTCCCCTGGGGGAACGATGATAATAACTACTGGGGGGGAGGGGGGGCGTCTGGGCAGCGTAGCGGTCTATTCCATTGCCTAACAACACGGGACCTCTGGTTCAAATCCCTGTGTTACCTCTGGCCTGGTCAGGCGTCCCTACAGACACAGTTGGCTGTGTTTGCGGCTGGGAAGTCGGATGTGGGTATTTGTCCTGGTGGCCTCACTGGCGCCTCCTCTGGTCGGTCGGGGCGCCCCCCGGATCGGCAGGGGGGGGTGGAGCAGCGACCGGGATGGCTCAAAAAGAGCGGGGCAATTGGCCAGATACAATTGGGGAGAAAATTGGGGGGGAGGGGAGGGGGGGGACTACTGGGGAAATCGTGGGTGAGGAGTGAGGATTGTGTGTGTAAATGAGAGAGAGAGAGAGAGAGAGAGAGAGAGAGAGAGAGAGAGAGAGAGAGAGAGAGAGAGAGAGAGAGAGAGAGAGAGAGAGAGAGAGAGAGAGCTGCTTGTTGAGGAGGGTCATTTTCAAAAAGACTCTTTCCAACAAGGTGACAGTGACTCGGTGGAGGGATGTGAGGTCAGGCCTCTTAAGCCAAACAAAAAGAAGGACTAAAGCCTGCAGACGGTGGAGGAAATGACCGGCTGACCCTTCGGCTCTGATTAAAGGGACATTCCACCTCATTCTCTCTGACCTACAGAGGCCGGCCTGTTGTTTTCACAACCATCCTCTTAACCCTGGATCACCTCTGCTCACACACACACACACACACACACACACACACACACACACACACACACACACACACACACACACACACACACACACACACACACACACACACACACACATTCTGTACCCTACCTGCTGAGTCTTTGGTTCTGCTTCCTGTCTGGGCACAGGGGGCACAGGAACAGGAAGTGTTTCATCCTGCGGTGCAACTGACTGACCTACTGACAGCCCACCGCACTAATTAGCACCTTTTGTTTCACAAACACACACATGTGCGCATGCACACACACACACACACTCACACACACACACAAACACAAATGACAACAAGCTTTTCTTGGAGGGAACTAATTTGTCTTTTTGTGTGTCTGTGACACTTAAAAGGACAGTGGAGTTAAGTTGGTAAACACACACACACACACACACACACACACACACACATGCACTCACACATGTACACATAGGCACATGAACACACACATACACACACACACACAGTACACATGAACAAACAACTACAAACACACACATATGTACACAAACACATGAAGACAAGCATGCACACACACACACACACACACACACACACACACACACACACACAGGTACACATGAACACAAGCATGCACACAAACACACACACACAGTAAGAAGAAAAGAAACAAATGCTATCTGACTAAATGAACGTACACACCAAAGCACCACAACATGTTGGGACATAAACACAATGATACCCACCGGACTTCTCACCGTAGGATGACTGGTGGCAGAAGTGTGTGTCGAAGAACACTAAGAATCCAGGACTAAATTGTTCACCATAAACACTGTTTATATGACTAACAATTCAGGTGAAGGGACGAATCGTCGTGTGTTGTGGGTTAAGGTGTATTACCCTATTTTACTACACACATCAGCTGTCAGCTAATGGAGGATGAGGGTTTAATGAAGATTATGAAAGAAGAGGATAAAGACGATAATGAAAGATGAGGATAAACGAGATAATGAAAGAAGAGGATAAAGAAAATAATGAAAGAATATAAAGACGATAATGAAAGAATATAAAGAAGATAATGAAAGAAGAGGATAAAGACGATAATGAAAGAATATAAAGAAGATAATGAAAGAAGAGGATAAAGACGATAATGAAAGAATATAAAGAAGATAATGAAAGAATAGGATAAAGACGATAATGAAAGAAGATAAAGAAGATAATGAAAGAAGAGGATAAAGACGATAATGAAAGAATATAAAGAAGATAATGAAAGAAGAGGATAAAGACGATAATGAAAGAAGATAAAGAAGATAATGAAAGAAGAGGATAAAGACGATAATTAAAGAATATAAAGATAATGAAAGAAGAGGATAAAGATAATGGAAGATGAAGATAAAGAAGACAATGAAAGAAGAGGATAATGAAAGAATATAAAGATAATGAAAGAAGAGGATAAAGACGATTGAAGATAAAGAAGAGAACGAAAGAAGAGGATAAAGAAAATAATGAAAGAGGATAAAGAAAATAATGAAAGAAGAGGATAAAGAAAATAATGAAAGATGAGGATAAAGATGATAATGACAGATGAAAATAAAGAAGATAATGACAGATGAAAATAAAGAAGATAATGAAAGAAGATAAAGATGAAGATAATGGAAGAAGATAATGAAAGATGAAGATAAAGAAGCTAATGACAGATGAATGAAAGAAGCTAAAGAAGATAATGAAAGAAGATAAAGAAGATAATGAAAGATGAAGATAAAGAAGCTAATGACAGATGAAGATAATGAGAGAAGATAATGAAAGAAGATAAAGAAGATAATGAAAGATGAAGATAAAGAAGCTAATGACAGATGAAGATAATGAAAGAAGATAATGAAAGATGAAGATAAAGAAGCTAATGACAGATGAAGATAATGAGAGAAGATAAAGAAGACAATGAAAGATGAAGATAAAGAGGATAATGAACGTTCTGATGAGAGAAGAAGTCAGCATTTATTGCCATACAACGTCATGCTAATTTAGTCTGGTAGTTTAAAGCCCAGGTACTGAAGGTTTATGAAGGTGGCATGTTTGGTATGTTGGTCAGATTCCACAAAATCACAGCACTTCTATTTTTACTTTGAACTGATTTCTAATGAAGTATTCTACTCTGCCCTTTTCCTTTTAATAACCGTGGAAATATGTCCGCATGCAGAACTAGTGTGAAGAAGACCAGAAGTAACTCACAAAGTCATCACTTCAGTAGTTTTTCCACTTAGAAACTTGTTTAATTTTACTTGACTCATTTTCTTCACCAATACTTTCACTTGCACACTCAAGTAAATGATCAGTAAAGTAGGCGTACTAATACTCCAGTAAGAGCTGTCAGTACTCGACAGCAGAATTATTTGGACTCATATGTCAGCGATGGATGATCTCAGACTGGTTTTTTCCTTATTTTTCTCAGCGGGTGAAAACGTCTTCATCAAGTGCTGACAGCTCCTGACAGCTCGCTCCATAGAGGCCCGGGGCACCACTGAGTTCCTGTGTCCTTTTCAAGAGCTGGCCAAGAAACAGGGAACAGGGCCCTCCTACACCCTCCCCCCCACCCCTCCATCCACCCCTCTGCCATGTATTGTCGCCTGACAAAGGACGACTGCGCTCCCATCGGGGGCGCTATAGTCTGTATTGAGTGGGCCTCCTGCAGACTGGAGGCATTGAG
Organism: Lampris incognitus; assembly: GCF_029633865.1. Taxonomy (NCBI): domain Eukaryota; kingdom Metazoa; phylum Chordata; class Actinopteri; order Lampriformes; family Lampridae; genus Lampris; species Lampris incognitus. Next base: position 5,793,050 of record NC_079226.1, read on the forward strand.
GAGGTTTCAGGTGTGGCACTGTTAGCCTGCTCCTCATGCTCCATAGTGTTAGAGGCTAATTGAGGCTAACAATGAGACAACGGGAAGGGGGGGGGGCGGGTTGTGTTGTTGGGGGGGGGGTCTGCAGACTCAGCTGATCACTCAGGTGTGGGAGTCTGGAAGGAGGCGCATGAAGGAAAAGATATGAGCGAGGAAGGACAGGAGGAGTGCAGGAACTAAAGGATTCAAAGACCAAAAGAAGCTACGAGAAAGCCCTGAATAAACTACTGAAGGTCGTCCTTAAACTAAGTCCGAACCAGTTGAAGTCCAAACCAGCTGAAGTCCGAACCAGCTGAAGTCCAAACCAGTTGAAGTCCAAACCACTGCATTATCCCCATTCTAGTCCAGGGCTTGCTAGCTGTGATGCTAGCATGCTCCCATTAGAACCCGTGATGGCATGTTGGATTGTGTCCAGAGGAGACGCCACGGGGTCTCACCATACTGGAAGGACCTGTTGTACATCATATGACAACAAAGCGAACCGAGAGGACTACACGAATGAAGGACGGAGAGACGGAGGAAAGAGAAACAAGGGAATGAATGGATAGAATGAAGGAAGAACAGGGGGTCCGCGGTGGTGTGGCGGTCTAAGCATCTGCCTTGTGTGTCGATGCAGTTGCCCACTGGGGACTGGGGTTCGCACCCCGGTCTCGTCAGATCCCGACTATGGCCGGACTCGGTGAAGCAGCGATAATTGGCAGCGCTGTCTTGGGGAGGGGGGCGGAGTCGGCTTGTGTTCGTCACATGAATGCGTCTCTGGGTGTGTGGGGGGGGAAGCAGTGGTTCGGCCTGGAGTCGCCTTGTCACCAAAGTGGCGAGGCGACTCCTTCCAGACTGCCGGCCGGAGAGATGTAGTTGGTGAATGCATGCAGTACGAGGGTGGGGGTTTGAACTAAAATAGGGGGCGATTGGCCACTAAATTAGGAGAAAAAGGGAAAAATCAGAAATAAATTTAGAAAAAAAAAAGGAAGGAAGAACAGGAAGGAGGAAGCGCAGTCGTAGTTTGTAATGAAAAGGTTTTATTCCCCTTCTCACTTATCGACTCCTCCTTCTCTCCTCCACGAAAGGTGGAAAAGGACAACAAGAGAAAAAGAAACGGAGGAAAAAACGAGAAGTGGCTGAATTTTTCCATCATGCCAGGAAACGTGTTGATTCAAGTGTGTGTCCCATCTCCTCTCACCTTTCTCCTCCTGTTCCCCCTCTGCTGCCCCCCCCCCCACCTCCTCTTCTCCATCCATGCATCCATCCATTCTGGTCGTGTTGTGAGGTTTCGCTGGCTAGCTAACATCAAAACATTACCACAGTAGCGGCAGTGCTGCAGGCCGGCGGGAGGCCCAGGATGTCGATATCGTCTCGTCCTTCCACTTTATTTACCTCTCCATCCACCAGCCATTTAATGAATTACCTCGTCTGGTGTCTCCTCTCTCTCCCTCCCTCTCTCTCCCTCTCTCTATCGCCCTTTTTCTCTCGCTCTCTCCCCCTCTATCTCTCTATCACCCTGTCGCTCTTTTTCTCTCTCTCTCTCCCCCTCTATCTCTCTATCACCCTGTTGCTCTTTTTCTCTCTCTCACTCTCTCTCAGTCCTCCTCATAAAACACTTCCCCTGCTTTAAAATATGCTGACAGTAAGGGAGAGGAGACGGGGAGATGGTGAGACGGGGAGACGGTGAGATGGTGAGCTGGGGAGACGGTGAGATGGTGAGACAGGGAGACGGTGAGCTGGGGAGACGGTGAGATGGTGAGACGGTGAGATGGTGAGACGGTGAGCTGGGGAGACGGTGAGATGGTGAGACGGTGAGATGGTGAGACGGTGAGCTGGGGAGACGGTGAGATGGTGAGACGGTGAGACGGTGTGCTGGGGAGACGGTGAGATGGTGAGACGGTGAGCTGGGGAGACGGTGAGATGGCGAGACGTCGAGACGGTGAGACGGTGTGCTGGGGAGACGGTGAGATGGTGAGATGGTGAGACGGTGAGCTGGGGAGACGGTGAGCTGGGGAGATGGTGAGCTGGGGAGATGGTGAGACGGGGAGACGGTGAGACGGGGAGACGGTGAGCTGGGGAGATGGTGAGCTGGGGAGATGGTGAGACGGGGAGACGGTGAGACGGTGAGACAGTGAGACGGTGAGCTGGGGAGACGGTGAGATGGTGAGACGGTGAGATGGTGAGACAGGGAGACGGTGAGATGGTGAGACAGGGAGACGGTGAGATGGTGAGACAGGGAGACGGTGAGATGGTGAGACGGGGAGACGGTGAGATGGTGAGACGGGGAGACGGTGAGATGGTGAGACAGGGAGACGGTGAGATGGTGAGACAGGGAGACGGTGAGACGGGGAGACGGTGAGATGGTGAGACAGGGAGACGGTGAGATGGTGAGACAGGGAGACGGTGAGATGGTGAGACGGGGAGACGGTGAGACAGTGAGAGGAAAAAGTTTCTCTGTCACAAAACTCTAAACTGTGATGTAAAAGATGTGAGTTTTGTCCTGACGTTGTGTCTCATACACACAGACTTGCACCACCTCAGCTCGGTTTAAATTAGAAACTTAATTAGATGTCAAAGCACGAGTCATTTACATAATCTGCTCTCAAAGGTGTAACTGAAAAGTATTAGTTTAGTCCAAACACCGAAACACCAACACCCATGTGTAGTTTAACCCCCAGCAGAGACCTAAACACTGCATTCATGTACATACATACATACATACATACATACACACACACACACACACACACACACACACACATATACATACATACACACATACATACATACATGTATATATATACATACACACATACATACACACATGTACACACACACACACACACACACACACACACACATACATACATACATACATACATACATACATACATACATACATACATACATACATACATGTGTGTGTGGGGGGGGGAAGGAGAGAGAGAGAGAGGAGAGAGGGGGCGAGGGAGGGGGAAGAGAGAGGGAAAGAGAGAGGAGAAAGAGGAGAGACGGAGAGAGGGAGGGGGGGAAGAGGGGGAGAGAGAAAGAGGAGAGAGAAAGAGGAGAGGGAGAGAGGGAGTGAGAGAGCAGAGAGACAGAGAGGGGGAGAGGAGAGAGAGGGAAGAGAGAGGGAAAGAGAGAGGAGAAAGAGGAGAGATGGAGAGAGGGAGGGGGGAAGAGAGAAAGAGGAGAGAGAAAGAGGAGAGGGAGAGAGGGAGTGAGAGAGCAGAGAGACAGAGAGGGGGAGAGGAGAGAGGGAGCGAGGGAGCAAGGGAGAGAGAAGGGGGGATAGAGAGAGAGGAGAGGGAGAATTGATTCATCCCAGTCCACTTTGTAAACTGCTTTGTAGACTTGTCCAAACAATTTTACACACACACACACACACACAGACACACACACACACACACAGACACACACAGACACACACAGACACACACACAGACACACACAGAGAGAGAGAGGAGAATGTGAGGTAAGGCAGTGTAAATATAGAGGGGAGGCGCTGGGTGAGTGTTGGACAGACAGCCCTGTGTGATAAGGTGACGGTGTGCTGCCAGACCCACGTCCAGCATGTTTCTATTGGAGGACGTGTCCGGCTGAAGTAATCGTCCCAGGGCGGCTGCACCGCCCGGCAGACTAAACTCCCCCTGTGTTTGGACAGGCCATGGCCGTCTCATCTCCCCAGCCCCAGGGTGCACACACTGAGGAGTTATGCTGCACCCTGACCCCACAACACAACCACGCCAACACACACACACACTGGCTTACACACACACACACACACACACACACACACACCGCAACACACACAACACACACAAACACACCGCAACACACACACCACAACACACACACACACCGCAACACACACACTGAGGAGTTATGCTGCACCCTGACCCCACAACACAACCACACCAACACACACACACACTGGCTTACACACACACACACACACACACACACACGCCGCAACACACACCGCAACACACACAACACACACAACACACACAAACACACCGCAACACACACACCACAACACACACACGCACCGCCACACACACACCGCCACACACACACACCGCAACACACACACTGCAACACACACACCACAACACACACACGCACCGCCACACACACACCGCCACACACACACACCGCAACACACACACTGCAACACACACACCGCAACACACACACTGCAACACACACACACACACACACCGCAACACACAGCCACAGCTGCACATCTGGCTCTGACGCAACCCCTGTGTGTGTGTCTGTGTGTGTGTTGTAAGAATGTGGTTACCCACAAGTGCTCTGCGCACTGACATGTGTGAAAGACAGAAGGAAAGACAGACAGAAGGAAAGACACAAAGAAGGAAAGACAGAAGGAAAGAAAGACAGAAGGAAAGACAGAAGGAAAGACAAACAGAAGGAAAGACACAAAGAAAGACAGAAGGAAAGAAAGACAGAAGGAAAGACACAAAGAAGGAAAGATAGAAGGAAAGACACAGAAGGAAAGACACAAAGAAGGAAAGATAGAAGGAAAGACACAGAAGGAAAGACACAGAAGGAAAGAAAGACACAGAAGGAAAGACACAAAGAAAGACAGAAGGGAAGAAAGACAGACAGAAGGAAAGACACAAAGAAGGAAAGATAGAAGGAAAGACACAGAAGGAAAGACACAGAAGGAAAGAAAGACACAGAAGGAAAGACACAAAGAAAGACAGAAGGGAAGAAAGACAGACAGAAGGAAAGACACAAAGAAGGAAAGACAGAAGGAAAGAAAGACACAGAAAGAAAGACACAGAAGGAAAGACACAAAGAAAGACAGAAGGGAAGAAAGACAGACAGAAGGAAAGACACAAAGAAGGAAAGACAGAAGGAAAGAAAGACAGAAGGAAAGACACAGAAGGAAAGACACAAAGAAGGAAAGACAGAAGGAAAGACAGAAGGAAAGAAAGACACAGAAGGAAAGACACAAAGAAAGACAGAAGGGAAGAAAGACAGACAGAAGGAAAGACACCTAGAAGGAAAGACAGAAGGAAAGAAAGACAGAAGGAAAGACACAGAAGGAAAGACACAAAGAAGGAAAGACAGAAGGAAAGACAGACAGAAGGAAAGACACAAAGAAGGAAAGACAGAAGGAAAGAAAGACAGAAGGAAAGACACAGAAGGAAAGACACAAAGAAGGAAAGACAGAAGGAAAGAAAGACACAGAAGGAAAGACACAAAGAAAGACAGAAGGGAAGAAAGACAGACAGAAGGAAAGACACAAAGAAGGAAAGACAGAAGGAAAGAAAGACAGAAGGAAAGACACAGAAGGAAAGACACAAAGAAGGAAAGACAGAAGGAAAGACAGAAGGAAAGAAAGACAGACAGAAGGAAAGACACAAAGAAAGACAGAAGGGAAGAAAGACAGACAGAAGGGAAGACACAAAGAAGGAAAGACAGAAGGAAAGAAAGACACAGAAGGAAAGACAGAAGGGAAGAAAGACAGACAGAAGGAAAGACACAAAGAAAGACAGAAGGAAAGAAAGACAGAAAGAAAGACAGACAGAAGGAAAGACACAAAGAAAGACAGAAGAAAAGAAAGACAGAAAGACAGACAGAAGGAAAGACACAAAGAAAGACAGAAGGGAAGAAAGACAGACAGAAGGAAAGACACAAAGAAAGACAGAAGTAAAGACAGACAGACAGAAGGAAAGACACAAAGAAAGACAGACGGAAAGAAAGACAGACAGAAGGAAAGACACAAAGAAAGACAAAAGGAAAGAAAGACAGACAGAAGGAAAGACACAAAGAAAGACAAAAGGAAAGAAAGACAGACAGAAGGAAAGACACAAAGAAAGACAAAAGGAAAGAAAGACAGACAGAAGGAAAGACACAAAGAAAGACAAAAGGAAAGAAAGACAGACAGAAGGAAAGACACAAAGAAAGACAGAAGGAAAGAAAGACAGAAAGAAAGACAGACAGAAGGAAAGACACAAAGAAAGACAGAAGGAAAGAAAGACAGAAAGAAAGACAGACAGAAGGAAAGACACAAAGAAAGACAGAAAGAAAGACAGACAGAAGGAAAGACACAAAGAAAGACAGAAGGGAAGAAAGACAGACAGAAGGAAAGACACAAAGAAAGACAGACGGAAAGAAAGACAGACAGAAGGAAAGACACAAAGAAAGACAAAAGGAAAGAAAGACAGACAGAAGGAAAGACACAAAGAAAGACAAAAGGAAAGAAAGACAGACAGAAGGAAAGACACAAAGAAAGACAAGACGGAAAGAAAGACAGACAGAAGGAAAGACACAAAGAAAGACAAAAGGAAAGAAAGACAGACAGAAGGAAAGACACAAAGAAAGACAGAAGGAAAGAAAGACAGAAAGAAAGACAGACAGAAGGAAAGACACAAAGAAAGACAGAAGGAAAGAAAGACAGAAAGAAAGACAGACAGAAGGAAAGACACAAAGAAAGACAGAAGGGAAGAAAGACAGACAGAAGGAAAGACACAAAGAAAGACAGACGGAAAGAAAGACAGACAGAAGGAAAGACACAAAGAAAGACAAAAGGAAAGAAAGACAGACAGAAGGAAAGACACAAAGAAAGACAAAAGGAAAGAAAGACAGACAGAAGGAAAGACACAAAGAAAGACAAGACGGAAAGAAAGACAGACAGAAGGAAAGACACAAAGAAAGACAAAAGGAAAGAAAGACAGACAGAAGGAAAGACACAAAGAAAGACAGAAGGAAAGAAAGACAGAAAGAAAGACAGACAGAAGGAAAGACACAAAGAAAGACAGAAAGAAAGACAGACAGAAGGAAAGACACAAAGAAAGACAGAAGGGAAGAAAGACAGACAGAAGGAAAGACACAAAGAAAGACAGAAGGGAAGAAAGACAGACAGAAGGAAAGACACAAAGAAAGACAGAAGGAAAGAAAGACAGACAGAAGGAAAGACAAAGAAAGACAAGACGGAAAGACAGAAGGAAAGAAAGAAAGAAAGAAAGAAAGAGAGAGACGGAAGGAAGGAAAGAAAGACAGAAGAAAATAGAGACAAAAAAGAAAGACAAAGAAGACAGAAGGAAAGAAAGAAGGAAAGAAATACAGAAAGACAGACAAAGAAAGACACAAAGAAAGAAAGAAGGAAAGAAAGAACGAAAGCGAAAGGCAGAAGGCAAGAAAGACAAAGACAGTAGGAAAGAAAGACAGAAAAAGAGATGCAAAGACAGACAGAAAGAAAGAAAGACAGAAAGAAAGAGAATGATACAAAGGAAGACACAGAGAAAGAAAGAGAGATGCAAAGAAAGACAGAAAAAGGAAAACAAAGACAGAATGAAAGAAAGACACAGGCAGAAAGACAGAAGGAAAGAAAGTAAGAAAGAAAGAAAGAGGAGGAAAACATGGAAAGGAATTTTGTAAGAGTATGTTTCAGGTGTGTGTGTTGTGTTGTGTGTGTGTGGTTGTGTGTGTGTTGTGTGTGTGTGTGTGTGTGTTGTGTTGTGTGTGTGTGTTGTGTGTGTGTGTGTGTGTGTGCGTGAGACCTGTCCTCAGGCTGAAAGTGAATCCAGCAGGTTGCTCTCATGTTTCCTCCAGTCTCCACGCGTCAATCAACAGACAGCCATTAGGTGGCCCCGCCCCCTCTGTAAAAACAGCCCTCTGTTTGGACAACGTGACCTTCCGTTAAGACCTTGACCCGCCCCCCCACCCCACCAGCCCACCCCACCAGCACATCAGCCAGAGCCCCGATCACACAACACTTAACACACTGACACCTAACTGGTGCTGGTCAAGTTGTCTAGTTATACTGGGAATACTCAAGGGAAGGAGATGTGTGTGTGTGTGTGTGTGTGTGTCTGTGTGTGTGTGTGTGTGTGTGTGTGTGTGTGTGTGTGTGTGTGTGTGTGTGTGGTATTGCGCACACTCAATCTGCTAAAAAAGCAAACACTGCTAATTCCTCCTCATTCTCGATTACCCCAAATCAGCAAACACTGATGGATGGAGTGTGTGTGTGTGTGTGTGTGTGTGTGTGTGTGTGTGTGTGTGTGTGTGTGTTGAGTACTGACAGATTACGGGGAGCTCTGTGGCTGGTATCAAACCAAGACTCAACAACAGATCGACACCTCGCTAATCCAAACAGCAGTGCTGCTGACCCGGACTGAGTGTGTCTGCAGAGCGTTCTCTGCGGCGCCCCCCTCAGGCTGCACAACACGAGGGACTTTGTTTTATGCTGCTTAGTTGCCCTGGCAGGTGGAGTTTGTGGCTTTGCTCAGCTTAGACTGTAGAGCAAGGCAGTCAACCCCGGCAAGGTTGGGGGTTTCATTCCGTGTAAGTTGGTGGGTTTTTTAAGGAACATGAAGGACAGAGATGCAAAACCAGACCAGACTGACTGTTTAGCATTAAACAAGTTTAAGTTTTGCTCACTGAGACCAATCGAAAGTCCTCCTCTGTAGCCTCGCCGAACTCCTCCCACACCCAACTTTTTGCTTTCGCAACCGCCGAAGCAGCAGCCCTTCTGGCCTCACGGTACCTGTCTGTTGCTTCAGGAGACCCCTGGGCCAACCGAGTCCGAAAGGCCTCCTTCTTCAGCCTGAAGGCTCCCCTCACCGCCAGTGTCCACCAGCGGGTTCTTGGGTTGCCGCCTCGACAGGCACCTATGACCACAGCTCCTGCCTGCTGCATCTGCAATAGAGGCTTTGAACATGGCCCACTCAGACTCCATGTCCCCAGCCTCCCTCGGGACACACAAGAACTTCTTCCAGAGGTGGGAGTTGAAGACCTCACGGACAGGGGCCTTCGCCAGATGTTCCCAGTTCACCCTCACTATACGTTGGGGTTTGCCAGGTCTGTCCAGCAGCCTTCCCCGCCATCTGATCCAACTCACCACAAGGTGGTGATCAGTTCACAGCTCTGCTCCCCTCTTCTGATGCATCATTGAGGACTACATTGACCTACACTGTGTACTGTACTACTACAGGATTACTACAGTACTACTTCCCACACTGCCTCCGGTGTGGGAAGATGGCAGCGCAGACTTGCGTTTGCAGCGGCCTCACCCTATACCGATTATGCAGTGTCTTTGTCCACGTCTACTACGTCTGCTTCTACATTTGTGTCATCATGTGACGTTTTTATTTTGATCGACTTTGCTTGGCTGGGAGAGCTGGCACTGGATCAGTTTGGTCTGCTGTGTCCTGTGGACCCGAGGGGGAGGCACCGAGGGCAGTCTGACAGGACGCGGAAGCAGGGCAGGCTAAGCTAACTGCTAGCCCATGGCCTTGCCCGAGAGGAAACACCGAGGCGGCAGCCTCACCTAGCATCAATTGTGCAGTGTTTTTGTCTACGTCTCTGTTTGTATCGTCGTCTGGAGTACGGGGGAGGTGTGTCGAAGGTACCTGGCTGAGAGAGCTAGCGTTGGATCGGCTGAGGGAGCTTGGTCTGCTGTATCCGATGGGTCCAAAGACCACAGCCCTGACCGGAGCTGCGCCTGAAGAGGAAACTCCGAGGGCGGTCTGACAGGACACGGAAGCGGGGAAGCTAACTGTTAGCTCATGCAGACCAGCAGTCATCCTGGCTGGCATTTGTTCTCTGGACGGTGGCATTTTTGGACTGTGTTGCACTGAATGACCTGTGCTGTTTACTGTTTGTGGTGGGGTTTTTTTTGTGCTTTGTTCTCTGTTTTTTGTATGTTTTTGGTGGTGCTGTTTTTGGAGGGTTTTAGATATGTGATTTTTGTCTTTTTTGTTGCACTGCTGTGGGCTGGGGGAAATGGAATTTCGTTTCTTTTGTGTACGTAGCACCAACAAGTCCTCCAACCCATACGACCACATAGGTCATTTGTCCTCTAAAATGACCAACAGGAGCATTTCCTCAATTAGCGCCCCTACCGGCGGCAGGATATGCCACAGATACTTTTCGCCTCTGTGCATTGTGGGTTTTTTAAACAATCTGAGAACAATAGAATATGTCGTCAGTGTGTTTTGTGTTGTTTTGCCATCTAGTATAGTAACTAAGATTGCTATTGGCAGTATGAATAAGGTTATAAGAGCTAACTTAACATTAGTCAAAAGTTAGAAAGTCAGCTAACATGGACATTATAACTGCTATGTGACATTAAACTTTGCTTTTATTAATATTCCTTCTCACGATAACTTATGGTAGGAGATCGCTTTGTTACAGGGAAAGTAGTGTATTGTCAAGGCCTCCGCTGAAGCTTCCTGCTCCTCTTAACCCCCTCCCTCCTGCTCACACCCCTCCACTCATCCTCCAATCAGCACTTGCCAACTGTTCCCACCAGCATACTGTTTCCACCCACTGGCACTCCCACTACATCATCTGTCAGCCTATCAGTCTGCCACATGTGTTGCTTGTCTGTTCATACCCCAGTATACATTCTGGTCCGTTGGCCCATTGTAGTTTATGCTCCCTGCCTGCTTCGTATCCCACCTTGCCTTTTTTAATCAGTTAAGTCACTCTTTTGCCTAACTCTTGCTTCTGCTCAGTGAATCTGCGTGTGGGTCGTCTCTGATCTGTGACAGTACGATCTGGCCAGGAGTGGACCCAGCAGAATTTCAACACCTCTGTGCTCTGGTAGACAAGCAAGGCTCCACTCTCAACAGTCATCAGAAGGAAATGGCCACAGTAACACAGCACCTGCAAGTACTCGCTAACAGCGTTGATCACCTGTCGGCTCAACTACGGCAGCTCCAGGACACAGCTCCGTCCAGCCCAGCGGTTTCTCCAACTTTGCCATCGCCCTTTCCTCTGGTACCAGATCCCAGCCATGAGCCACGTCTGCCTCCTCCCAGTCACTACAGTGGTGAGCCCGGCCTTTGCCGTTCTTTTTTTAATCGCAATGCTCCCTGGTGTTTGAGCTACAGCCATCCACCTTCCCGTCTGATCGCTCCAGCCTACATCATCACTCTCCTGGATGGAAGAGCGAGGGAGTGGGGGATGTCAGTTTGGGGAGCCACTTCACCCGTCTGCGCCTCCCTGGATAGCTTCACTCAGGAAATAAGGAAGGTGTTCGACAGGTCCGTCAGTGGCAGAAAGTCTTGTTGTAGGCACGTCAAGGGAGGAGGTCAGTCTCTTGATTATGCCATTGACTTTCGCACATTGGCTGCTAACTGTTGTTTGAATGTGGAGGCTCAGTATGATGCCTTTCTGAATGGACTCTCTGAAGCTATAAAGGATGAGCTGGCCACCCGTGAACTACCTGCTATGCTAGACTTACTTATTGATCTAGCCATTCGCATTGATACCAGGCTAACACAGAGACAGAAAGAGGGGCTAGCCGGATGCCCTCAGTTTTTCCCCTGTAGATCACCAGCAGCAGAGCCAGCCCCGAGCCCTTTGGATCCTGAACCTATGCAGGTGGACCACATATAGTTGTCTCCAGCAGAACGACGACGGCACATCACCACAGGCTCCTGCCTCCTGCCTTTATTGTGGCCAGCTGGGACACTATGTCGCTTCCTGCCCATTAAAAGGAAACGCTCGCCGGTAAAGCGGGAGTTACTGGTGAGCATCCTCCCCTTCTCCGAACCTGACATAATCCTGCCAAGCCAGTGTCTCTTCGCTAATACCCGGTTCTCTGTTGAGCAAAAAGTACTGGAGGCCCTCCATCAACATCTGTCTCCAGGTAAATGAACCTAGAGGGAGACTTTTTTTCTGTGTCTGTCCACTCCCAGGTTCTCCTGTGGGCTCATGCGTTCAGACTGGCCTACCACACAGGGGTCTCACGCACTTTGGCTAGTCTCCGCCAGAGGTTTTGGTGGCTCCACATGCAGAAGGGCATGTTGGAGTATGTAGCTGCCTGTCCCAATTGTGCCCAGGGGAAGTCATCCAATCCCGCTGCCCATTCCATGACGACCCTGGTCACACATAGCCCTGGACTTCATCACCGGTCTCCCGGATTCTGAGGATAACACAATGGTCCTTACTGTGGTTGATTGTTTTTCAAAGTCGTGCATTACATTCGACTGCCTAAAATACCCACATCTAAGGAAACTGCTCAGCTCCTTGTGCAACATGTTTTTAGGATACATAGCCTGCCTACCTCTGTGGTCTCTGACAGGGGACCTCAATTGACTTCTCGTTTTTGGAAAGCCTTCTGTACTCTCATAGGTGCTTCGGTCCAACTATCGTCAGGTTTCCATCCACAGACCAATGGGCAGACAGAGGGCCAATCAGCACCTAGAGAGCACCCTCTGCTGCATGGCCATCCTCCTGGAGTCAGCTCCTCCCATGGGTTCGGTATGCGCATAATTCACTGCCTGTCACCTCCACGGGGCTCTCTCCATTTCAGGTTTGTTCTGGGTATCAACCCCCTCTGTTCCCCTCACAAGAGGAGGGAACACTTGTGCCCTCTGCCCAGGCTTTTGTCTGCAGATGTCACCGGACCTGGCAACAAGCCGGTGCCCAACTCCTGCGGTCCTCAGCCCGACACAAGGAACAGGCTGACCACCATCGCTCCCCGATACTGGAAAGGACAAAGGGTCTGGTTGTCGTCCAGGGACCTGCCCCTCCGGACTGCCTCCAGAAAGTTGACTCCCAGATTTGTGGGTCCATTTCTGGTGTCTAAAATTATTAATCCCTCTGCTGTCTGTTTACAGTTGGCCAGGACCCTTCGGAGAATCCTTCCCACCTTTCACGTCTCCTGTATCAAGCCAGTACGCACCTGTGTCCTTGCCCCGCCCGCCAACCCTCCTCCTCCTCCCCGGCTCATCAAAGGCGAAGACGTCTACACTGTCAAGAAACTCTTCAGGTCTCGACGCTGGGGGAGAGATATTCAGTATTTGGTGGACTGGGAGGGCTACGTCCCTGAGGAAAGATCTTGGATTCCTGCCAGGGACATCTACGACCCCACCCTCATCAGGGTGTTCCACTTTCTGAACTCTGACAAGCCCAATAGGACACCTGGGGGGTGGGGGTACTGCCATTGCCTCTGCTGAAGCTTCCTGCTCCTTTTAAACCCCTCCCCCCTGCTCACACCCAGGGGCGCTGCTAGAGATTCTGGGCCCCATGAAAGAATATAATATTGGGCCCCCCCATCATCCACCTAACCCCCCCCCCCCCCATCAAACTAGAAACCCCAGTTGAATTTGATGTTTGATGAAGAACTATTTCATCAATAGAAGATTACTCAATGCACTGCAAGAAATCCACTGAAGGCTATCTTTTGTAAATGTAATAGAATACAGTAAATACAGTAATCAAAATCCATTAAAAAAATCTCAACATAAATGAAGATTTAAACACAAGGTCAAAAAGTACAATCATACAAAAAGTAAAAATATAAATTCAATTGGGTGGTATTTTCATCTAAATAACAGAAGTGCTACTATAAAACTATGTGGAGTCCATGGCCGTCGGTTTACCATACAGCTCTTGGCTGCATGGTCTTGGAAATACTAATCCACAGTGTCAAAGGTGAGGAAATACATTTGACTTATAAAGCTTTAGCCTACTTTACGTTCTCCGAAATCGTCTATTCCTGGCCTAGTTTATCTTTAGTTTACAAAGTAATCAGCAAGGGGCAAGTCGTAGGCTATTACAATGTAACAACGCCGGGGCAGTTGTTACAGTAGGTCTATAGCTGTGAAACAAAACTTTATTCTCCCAGCCCATGACTTAAATGCCAAAAGTCAAACGCCGGGCCTTCTTGCTAGCAAAATCGTGAATCAAATCCCTGAAGTTAAGTGATAAAGCTAACTTGCTTTCGATTGACAGTATTGCAAGGTTGTTCAACCTCTCCTGAGACACTGTTGATCTCAGATAGCTCTTGATCAGTTTCAGTTTGCTAAATACCCTTTCTCCGCCGGCAACGGTAACCGGGAGAGTGCAAAAAAATCCTAAGAGCAATGCAAACCTCTCCAAAAATGCTCTGGAGTTGCATTTTATTGATTACACTCAGGAGAGTAAGAGAGGTACAGTCAGAGGGGAAAGTGGCAGAAAATATTGTATTAAGATGCCCGATTTCACTCAAACTGAAGTGTGAGGTCCTTTGTGATCATTATTAATAGTGACTGACACACAGAAGCAATATTACTGTCACTCAACTGCCCAACTTTAAGTATGGCTGCTATTTCTTCGACATATTTTCTGTGGCTTGAAACTGGGTGTCCAAGTCACTTATTATCTGGTCCATGGCAGTGAAAAACACAGTGTTATGAAATGTTGTTTCTGGCCTGTCCTCCTGACCTGTTTTTTCTGAGGTCTCATCATGGAATCTCTTCCTCCTCATCTGTGCTGCTGTCACAGTCCTTTGCCTCTTAACCTCTGCTCTCTTCTCTGGCTGCCTTGCTTGAAGAGGGCACTGGCTCTAGAGTATCCATAAGGTACATCATTCATAATCTGTCCTATGATAGTATTAACATAGTAATACATAAATATATTACACCAGATGAGCTATCTTAAATGTTATCTAGCTAGCTAACAACCTTATTTTAACGTGCCAGTGGTCAATGTTATTGCAATTACTGGAAGAACTAGATGAACTAAATGTGACTATTAGCTAAAGTTGTATCCAATGCTTGCTTGCAAGCTAGCTACCTGCTCACATGGTAATACATCATACATTAAAATATTCAAAATCAAGTTTGTATGAGCCTTAACCCCAAACCTCTACTGCTCACCTCCTTCCCCTTCAATTGGGAGGTGGGTTGAGGGAAGGGTTTCTGATCCTGAAGCTGCATCTGTGCATGACGAGTGCAGACGTGATTAAGGAGTGAACAAGCTTGCGAGCATGTAACGTTATGCTAGTTAGCTAGCCTAGCATACTAGCTGCTGGATATAGGCTACAAATTCACTGAGCTCTAGTTATATTTGGAGCAAATTTGTACTCATCTAATTTTCGGTGGCAATACATATTTAACTGAAACTACCCTGACACTGCACTGTAAGTTAACTTTACTTGAAGTTAGCTAGATCATCCACGCAGTGATTAAGCCACACAGAATAGCTACGCTGGCTAAGTTAGCTAGCTACATGTTACGGGCACCAAAGGAAGGGTCCGTGAATAAATACCTATCTTTTGAAAAAAACTTTGTGACTAGCTGTCGCCCCTTAATGTCACTCGCAGCTTTTATTTTGTCTTTCTTTTCTGACAACCTGATTTAGGTTTAGACAACATCTCTTCACCTAACGTCATTCTACTGGAATCAACTGTTCTAGGCTACCGCGCTCTGTAAGACTGAACCATCCAATGCATAGAGAGAGGGGTGAAATAAGACCAATCCATCCTGATAATTTTGCCAAAAATGGAGAAACAAAACACGTTTGTTTAATTTGTAACTTTTTAATACATACAATTATAATTTTAAGTACATTCACTTACTTATGATAATAATAAAAAGAAAAAATAATAATAGTGTTCTCTGAAGGGCCCCTGTCAGTGCTGGGACCTTGGAATTGTCCTAACCCCCCCCCCCCCTTACAGTGCCCCAGCTCACACCCCTCCTCTTATCCTCCAATCAGCACCTGCCAACTGTTCCCACCAGTATGCTATCTCCACCCACTGGCACTCCCCCTTTATTATCTGTCAGCCTATCAGTCTGCCACACGTGTTGCTTGTCTGTTCATTACCCCAGTATATATTCTGGTTCGCTGGTCCTTGTTTGCCAGATCGTAGTTTGTGCTCCCTGCCTGCTTCGTATCCTGCCTGATTGTATGTATTGCCTTTTTTTGTCAATAAGTCACTCTTTTGCCTAACCTCTGCCTCTGTTCAGTGATTCTGCATGTGGGGTCGTCTCTGATCTGTGACACGTATTATTATTACAGAGGACCGCGAGGAAGTAGCTTAAAATGTAACAATAGGTTGTGGAGGACGGTCTCCGTAAGGTGAAATGATAATGACCATGGAGAAGATGCACCACCCGAAAGCAGATGTCGACAGGCTGTACCTAACAAGAACTTCAGGAGGACGAGGCCTAGTCAAACTCGAACTGACCTTCAAGACTATCACTATCGGGCTGGATGCATACCTGACAAAAACGCATGACCCACTCCTCCGAATAGTAAAACATCAGATCTACTCCATCAATAAAGAAGCTGCACAATTCAAGAAAGAGCTTGATGTCCCAGAGACACCACCAACAGAAAATGAAGCAACTACCATCTACGCCAAATGAGTGAAGCAGAAGGCAAAACACCATGGCCAGCAGCAACTGCAAAAAACCTGGGAGGACAAAGCAATGCACGGGAAGTACCCCAAAAGAATGAGAGATGTGGCCCAACAAAAGATACACCAGTGGCTGAGGAGCACCAGACTGAAAGCAGAGACGGAGGGCCTGATAATCATTGCACAAGACCAGATCCTGGCAACCAGATCCTATCACCATCGCATCATCAGATGGAACCGACCCAAAATGCAGAATCTGTGGAATGTATGAAGAAACCATCAACCACACTGTCTCAGGCTGCCCAGAACTGGGTAAGGCCGAGTACATGTACAGGCACAACAAGGCAGCAGCATACCTTCACTGGAAGCTCTGTAGGAGTTACAAGATCAAGACGACTAAGAAGTGGTACGAACATCAGCCAAAAACGGTTACTGAGAACAATGATGTCACCCTCCTCTGGGACATGCCCATCCACATTGACAGAGAGATAAAAGCCAACAAGCCCGACATCGTTATCAAGGACAGGAAGCAAAAGAGGTGCATGCTCATTGACATGGCAATACCATCCAAAAAAAACACCTCAGTGAAAGTCACAGAAAAGCTGACCAAGTACAAAGACCTGAAGACTGACATTAACAGGATGTGGGGTATGAAGACCAAAACGACACCAGTGGTCATCAGAGCTCTAGGACTCATGAAGAAGGGAATGGAAAAGTTCACCTACTGCATCCCAGGCAACATCAACATCCGTGCAGTCCAGAAGATCGCCCTACTCGGAACAGCCCACATATATTACGACAACTACTGTCAATCAGACAAGTACTGTCAATCAAACTATGGACCTGTAGTGCCTCAGGTCCATAGTTTAGACCCGGCTCTACAGGATGTAAAACAGGAAACATGAAAGAAATAATAATTATAGTAATGAAACGAAAAAACAAATTGTTCCTGCTGTTTTCATGCAATAATACTACCAGTATAAACAACAACACTACAAGATAGCTATAAAAAACTTACAATGGCTACCACTGTATACAGTACTATCTGCTTCCAGTGTGGGAAGATGGCTGTGCAAATTCGCGTTTGCAGCGCCCTCCCTTGGTACTGGTGTCGGAAGATGGTGGCGTGAATTCACATGTGCTGCGGCCTCACCCAGCACTGTCCATGCAGTGTCTTTGTCCATGTCTGCGTCTGAGTTTTGTCTTCGTTTGATGGCTGGGAGAGCCGGCGCTGGATCAGCTGGGAGAGTGGGGCAGGCTAAGCTAACTGCTCGCCCATGCAGACCGGCAGTTCCGATAACGTCGAGGGCGGTCTGGCGGTGGCCTCACCTGGCGTTGACTGTGGCGTTTTTGATGTCGTCGTGAGGAGTGCGGGGAGGTGTGTCGAGGGTGTCTGGCTGGGAGAGCTTTGCTGGATCAGCTGGGAGAGCTTGGTTTGCTTCGTCCAGTGGGCCCGGGGACCACTACTCCTGCCTGGAGCTGGGTCTGACAGGCTGCGGGAGGCTAAGCTAACTGCTAGCCCACGCAGACCGACGGTTCTGACAGTCATCCTGGCTGGCGTTCGTTCCCTTGGACAGTGATTTTTTTGTTTAGTTTTGATATACACTACCGTTCAAAAGTTTGGGATCACCCAAACAATTTCGTGTTTTCCATGAAAAGTCACACTTATTCACCACCATATGTTGTGAAATGAATAGAAAATAGAGTCAAGACATTGACAAGGTTAGAAATAATGATTTGTATTTGAAATAAGATTTTTTTTACATCAAACTTTGCTTTCGTCAAAGAATCCTCCATTTGCAGCAATTACAGCATTGCAGACCTTTGGCATTCTAGCTGTTAATTTGTTGAGGTAATCTGGAGAAATTGCACCCCACGCTTCCAGAAGCAGCTCCCACAAGTTGGATTGGTTGGATGGGCACTTCTTTGAGCA
Organism: Lampris incognitus; assembly: GCF_029633865.1. NCBI lineage: Eukaryota > Metazoa > Chordata > Actinopteri > Lampriformes > Lampridae > Lampris > Lampris incognitus. The sequence goes on from NC_079226.1 coordinate 5,811,118, forward strand.
GATTGAGTTTCTGGAGCATCACATTTGTGGGGTCAATTAAACGCTCAAAATGGCCAGAAAAAGAGAACTTTCATCTGAAACTCGACAGTCTATTCTTGTTCTTAGAAATGAAGGCTATTCCATGCGAGAAATTGCTAAGAAATTGAAGATTTCCTACACCGGTGTGTACTACTCCCTTCAGAGGACAGCACAAACAGGCTCTAACCAGAGTAGAAAAAGAAGTGGGAGGCCGCGTTGCACAACTGAGCAAGAAGATAAGTACATTAGAGTCTCTAGTTTGAGAAACAGACGCCTCACAGGTCCCCAACTGGCATCTTCATTAAATAGTACCTGTTAGAGCCTGTTTGTGCTGTCCTCTGAAGGGAGTAGTACACACCGGTGTAGGAAATCTTCAATTTCTTAGCAATTTCTCGCATGGAATAGCCTTCATTTCTAAGAACAAGAATAGACTGTCGAGTTTCAGATGAAAGTTCTCTTTTTCTGGCCATTTTGAGCGTTTAATTGACCCCACAAATGTGATGCTCCAGAAACTCAATCTGCTCAAAGAAGTGCCCATCCAACCAATCCAACTTGTGGGAGCTGCTTCTGGAAGCGTGGGGTGCAATTTCTCCAGATTACCTCAACAAATTAACAGCTAGAATGCCAAAGGTCTGCAATGCTGTAATTGCTGCAAATGGAGGATTCTTTGACGAAAGCAAAGTTTGATGTAAAAAAATCTTATTTCAAATACAAATCATTATTTCTAACCTTGTCAATGTCTTGACTCTATTTTCTATTCATTTCACAACATATGGTGGTGAATAAGTGTGACTTTTCATGGAAAACACGAAATTGTTTGGGTGATCCCAAACTTTTGAACGGTAGTGTATGTTTGTGTGTTCTTGTAGTTTTTGGATGTGTTTTTGCCTTTGTGTTGTACTGTTGTGGGCTGGGGGAAACGCCGTTTCATTTCATGTACGCAAGTGCATGAAGTGACATGAGAAAGTGTTTCTGATTGCCGATACTACTACAGGAGAGATGTTATGTTACATTTACTACTTCTACATGCAGTACTAGTAGTATGTTGATGCAGGACAAATACGCGAGGGAGGACCGGTACAGTGCTTGCTGGTGCACTGTTGGTGCCTCCGACTTGTTTGGTGGCTCTAAGTGAATTCAGCAGCAGCCGTGGGGATAGCGAGTAAAATGGCCCTCATCAATATTGATGCTGTTCTGTTAATTACACTTCACATATCACACGCACACACACACAGAAAGACTCGGGTCATGTCGATTGGCCATCAGCCACTGTGTGTGTGTGCGTGTGAGTCGCTGTGAATATGAACCCTGAGAATGTGTTAATAAGTATGTGAATATTTGTGTGTCTGTGTTTGCAGAGGAAGAGTGAAGAGGCATTAAACTGTACATGTGCGAGGGGAGTGTGTGAGCGTGCGTGTATTCAAAAGCTGTTGAATTTACATATTTGTGTGTCTACACATACACGTGTATGCTTTTGTGTGTGTGTGTGAGATTGTGTGTCTATCCACTGGTGTGAATGAATCCAGAAAGATCCATCTGTTTGGCAGGAGATGTGAATTTAAAGCCATCTGTGCTCTCAGTGTGTGTGTGTGTGTGTGTGTTTGTGTGTGTGTGTGTGTGTGTTTGGGTTACAGAGAGACAGAGTGACTATGTATGCTCTTATCACCTCTGTCTCTTACACACACACACACACACACACACAAACACACACACACACACACACAGAGAGATAACCAAAGTTCTCAATTCGTATTCTGAAACAGACGGGGACAATCTATGTGTGTGTGTGATTAATAGTTCCGCTTCCGGTGTGGCAAGATGGCGGCACAAATTCACATTTGCGCTGACCTCACCCAGCACCGTCCATGCAGCGTCTTTGTCCACTTCTGTGTCTAAGATTGTCTTGGTTTGATGGCCGGGAGAGCTGGCGCTGGATCAGCTGGGACAGCTTGGTCTGCTGTGTCCTGTGGGCCCAGGGACCACGGCCCTGCCTGGAGCTGTGCCCAAAGAGGAAACACCGAGGGCGGTCTGACAGGACACGGAAGCGGGGCAGGCTAAGCTAACCGCTAGCCCATGCAGACCGGCAGTTCCGACAGTCATCCTGGCTGGTGTTCGTTCTCCTGGACAATGGTGTTTTTTGGTTTAGATAGATGTGTTAGTTTGGATATATGTGTTCTTGTAGTTTTTGGATATATATTTTTGTCTTTGTGTCCCAGATCGCAAAATTGCTGTGGCCCGGACCCGCCCCACACCCGACACTTTCATCCGGCCCACATACCGCATCGAATGATGGAACTTGGGCGGTCCGCTCCTGTTTCCCAGATCTGGGCCAGAACCAAGCCATAGCAATGCCACATGTGCCACATATTTGCCAAAGGTGGCCATATTTGTTTTGTGATGTTTGGACCATATTTACCATTTACCCCACGGGCCACTTCAGGGTCACATCCAGATTACATGTTGCCCAGAGCACCGCATCTTTACCAAAAAAGGCCCACATTTGATTTGGCATATTTGGGCCATATACGTATGCTATTATACATTTGGGCCACTTCAGGCTCACATCCATTTTGTCAGGGTCAGAAGGAGGCCATCAGTGCTGCATCATTGCCCGAAGTGGCCCACATCCGGATGCTGTCTGGGGTTGCACTGGTGTGGGCTGGGGGAAGTGCATGAGTGTTTCTGATTCTGAGTTCTGATTTTGGTACGTATACATATTTATATTGCATCACTCTCTATGTGCCTCTTTGTGTGTTTGAGAGAATGTGTTTGCTTTTGTGTATCTGATTGTGTGTGTGTGTGTGTGTGTGACTGATGAAACCAAACAGTGCTGACTAAAGCACATGCCTGTACGCACTTGTCCTGATGGTTATAGGAGAGACGGGGGTGGGGCGGGGCCTGCTGGCTCCGACTGCTGATTGTACAAACTATCTGACTGACAGGAAAATAACACAACCCCTTTTTGGGTGATGGCTATTGCTAGTACAGAGGAGAAGATGAATTTTGGGAATTGATTTGTGACATTAAGGTTTACAGTACAAAGTAGGGACTAAGGACAGGATGTTGCGTTGCTGTAAAGCTCCTTGAGGCAAAATTGTAATTTGTGATGTTGGGCAACACAAATTAAATTGACTTGACATATACAAATGAATAAAAACATTAATAAGTAGCTCCCTGGTTAGCGCAAGAGTTGCCATAGCAACCAATACATGAAGGCTGAGCGTAAGCGGCACTCGACCAATCACATTGTATGGCTCAGACCAAACCATTAGCGCGGGAAGAGGGGGGCTGGCTGCAGCTCCTCCTAGTGGTGTGTGCGGACCCCCCCCCCCCCAGTAGTGGCAGATGGTTGTGTAACATCTTAGACCCAAAACAAGTGAGTAAACACTCCATTCCAAAAAATCTTCAACACACACATCTGACAAACAAACAAAACAATGGCGTCATACTGTAGTGACCGGGGGGGGGGGGGTCTCTCTGACTGTCGGCAGTTCTGCGCTGGGGGAGCGCAATGGCTGATGGGACTGTTAATGTTAGTTTTAAAATTGTGTTTTAATGATGTGGTGTTCATGTTGTGGTTATTCTTGTGTTGTTTTTTGGGGGTTCGACTCCGACTAAGCAGGAGACCGTTTGCTGACTAACTGACTGTAGGGTCATGACTAGGACTGATGTCGCCACTTGGGACATGGGGGGGGGCGGACTCGTTATGTTGTTGTAAGTTCTGGTCCGTTCTGGCCAGTGGGAATAAAAGAGCACTTCCGGGCTCGTGCGGCGTACGGGGCACGGGAGTTGCGATTACAAAGAGATCTCTTGCCTCTCGACTCGTTCTTCTACGCCGGCTCACCACAGTACTGTAGCGAATTCAGGGGGGGGGGGGGGGGCAGCCGGGACGCAAACCTGGATCTACCGCACCACGGGCGACTACGCTAACACGTCAACAAACGGGTCCGACCCGTTAGCCATGGGCTAGCGAGTCTAGTCATTAATGGTTTTTACACTACACCCCGCCCCTTCGGGAAGCGTGTCCCCGCGCTTCAGCATATCAACTCCGTCACGCCTCTGGGGGCACACGCTTCCGATGGCCTCACGGCCTCACCACCCCATTCCTGACACCAATCTAGTGAATTCAGGGGGCAGCCGGGAACCGCCGCAGCCAGGACGCGAACCCGGATCTCCGGCACCACAGGCAACGACGCTAACCAGTCGACCAAAGAGTCCGACCCGTTAGCCAAGAGCTACCGAGTCTACTCATTCGTGATCACTAAAAGATGGCGCTACATCTTTCCATCACTAAAAGATGGTGCTACATCTTTCCTTCACTAAAAGATGGTGCTACATCTTTCCTTCACTAAAAGGTGGTGCTACATCTTACCTTCACTAAAAGATAGTGCTACATCTTACCTTCACTAAAAGATGGTGCTACATCTTACCTTCACTAAAAGATAGTGCTACATCTTACCTTCACTAAAAGATGGTGCTACATCTTACCTTCACTAAAAGATAGCGCTACATCTTACCTTCACTAAAAGGTGGTGCTACATCTTTCCTTCACTAAAAGATGGTGCTACATCTTTCCTTCACTAAAAGATGGTGCTACATATTACCTTCACTAAAAGATGGTGCTTCATCTTTCCTTCACTAAAAGATGGTGCTACATCTTACCTTCACTAAAAGATGGTGCTTCATCTTTCCTTCACTAAAAGATGGTGCTACATCTTTCCTTCACTAAAAGATGGTGCTACATCTTACCTTCACTAAAAGATGGTGCTACATCTTTCATTAAAAGGTGGTGCTACATCTTATCTTCACTAAAAGATGGTGCTACATCTTTCCTTCACTAAAAGATGGTGCTTCATCTTTCCTTCACTAAAAGATGGTGCTACATCTTACCTTCACTAAAAGATGGTGCTACATCTTTCCTTCACTAAAAGATGGTGCTACATCTTACCTTCACTAAAAGATGGTGCTTCATCTTTCCTTCACTAAAAGACGGTGCTACATCTTTCCTTCACTAAAAGATGGTGCTACATCTTTCCTTCACTAAAAGAAGGTGCTACATCTTTCCTTCACTAAAAGATGGTGCTACATCTTTCCTTCACTAAAAGATGGTGCTTCATCTTTCCTTCACTAAAAGATGGTGCTACATCTTTCCTTCACTAAAAGATGGTGCTACATCTTACCTTCACTAAAAGATAGTGCTACATCTTTCCTTCACTAAAAGATGGTGCTACATCTTACCTTCAATAAAAGATAGTGCTACATCTTACCTTCACTAAAAGATGGTGCTACATCTTTCACTAAAAGGTGGTGCTACATCTTATCTTCACTAAAAGATGGTGCTACATCTTTCCTTCACTAAAAGATGGTGCTACATCTTACCTTCACTAAAAGATGGTGCTACATCTTTCACTAAAAGGTGGTGCTACATCTTTCAATAAAAGGTGGTGCTACATCTTATCTTCACTAAAAGATGGTGCTACATCTTACCTTCACTAAAAGATGGTGCTACATCTTTCACTAAAAGGTGGTGCTACATCTTACCTTCACTAAAAGATGGTGCTACATCTTACCTTCACTAAAACATGGTGCTACATCTTACCTTCACTAAAAGATGGTGCTACATCTTTCCTTCACTAAAAGATGGTGCTACATCTTACCTTCACTAAAAGATGGTGCTACATCTTTCCTTCACTAAAAGATGGTGCTACATCTTTCCTTCACTAAAAGATGGTGCTTCATCTTTCCTTCACTAAAAGATGGTGCTACATCTTTCCTTCACTAAAAGATGGTGCTACATCTTTCCTTCACTAAAAGATAGTGCTACATCTTTCCTTCACTAAAAGATGGTGCTACATCTTTCCTTCACTAAAAGATGGTGCTTCATCTTTCCTTCACTAAAAGATGGTGCTTCATCTTTCCTTCACTAAAAGACGGTGCTACATCTTTCCTTCACTAAAAGATGGTGCTACATCTTTCCTTCACTAAAAGATGGTGCTACATCTTTCCTTCACTAAAAGATGGTGCTACATCTTTCCTTCACTAAAAGATGGTGCTTCATCTTTCCTTCACTAAAAGATGGTGCTACATCTTTCCTTCACTAAAAGATGGTGCTACATCTTACCTTCACTAAAAGATGGTGCTACATCTTTCATTAAAAGGTGGTGCTACATCTTATCTTCACTAAAAGATGGTGCTACATCTTTCCTTCACTAAAAGATGGTGCTTCATCTTTCCTTCACTAAAAGATGGTGCTACATCTTACCTTCACTAAAAGATGGTGCTACATCTTTCCTTCACTAAAAGATGGTGCTACATCTTACCTTCACTAAAAGATGGTGCTTCATCTTTCCTTCACTAAAAGACGGTGCTACATCTTTCCTTCACTAAAAGATGGTGCTACATCTTTCCTTCACTAAAAGAAGGTGCTACATCTTTCCTTCACTAAAAGATGGTGCTACATCTTTCCTTCACTAAAAGATGGTGCTTCATCTTTCCTTCACTAAAAGATGGTGCTACATCTTTCCTTCACTAAAAGATGGTGCTACATCTTACCTTCACTAAAAGATAGTGCTACATCTTTCCTTCACTAAAAGATGGTGCTACATCTTACCTTCAATAAAAGATAGTGCTACATCTTACCTTCACTAAAAGATGGTGCTACATCTTTCACTAAAAGGTGGTGCTACATCTTATCTTCACTAAAAGATGGTGCTACATCTTTCCTTCACTAAAAGATGGTGCTACATCTTACCTTCACTAAAAGATGGTGCTACATCTTTCACTAAAAGGTGGTGCTACATCTTTCACTAAAAGGTGGTGCTACATCTTATCTTCACTAAAAGATGGTGCTACATCTTACCTTCACTAAAAGATGGTGCTACATCTTTCACTAAAAGGTGGTGCTACATCTTACCTTCACTAAAAGATGGTGCTACATCTTACCTTCACTAAAACATGGTGCTACATCTTACCTTCACTAAAAGATGGTGCTACATCTTTCCTTCACTAAAAGATGGTGCTACATCTTACCTTCACTAAAAGATGGTGCTACATCTTCTCCTGCTGCTGGACCAGGAGACCCGTCTCAGAACCAGACACCACGCAGCTGTCTGGACCCTGGGGAGGTCTGAGCAGGACGAGAGGAAGAGGAGATGAACTGTATTCACCAGCTCAAACCTCGGCAGAGATAAGACTGATTTAAACATAAACACACACACGCACACACACACGCACGCGCACACACACACACACACACACACACACACACACACACACACACACACACACACACACACACACACAGTTATGTGGCAGGTCAGTATAAATGCTTTTTGGGTTTATTTTCTCAGTGCTGACCATATGACCCGTGTGTGTGTGTGTGTGTGTGTGTGTGTGTGTGTGTGTGTGTGTGTGTGTGTGTGTGTGTGTGTGTGTTAGGGAGGGGAGGTGTGTGTGTTTGACACAGAGATAGAGAGATTTAAAGTTTCTTGTTCTTGAATAAGCAAATACAGAAAATAGAACACACACACACACACACACCACCACAATACAACTAACATGTAAAGGGAAACTTCGCCGGTTTTCAACTTTGAATTCCCCACTGATGATGTCACTGGCATGGATTTCAATTGAATGAATTTCAAACTGGCGGCACGGTGGCGCAGTGGTTAGTGTGGTCGTCTCACAGCAAGAAGGTCCTGGGTTCGAGCCCCGGGGTAGTCCAAGCCTTGGAGGTCGTCCCGGGTCGTCCTCTGTGTGGAGTTTGCATGTTCTCCCCGTGTCTGTGGTGGGTTTCCTCCGGGTGCTCCGGTTTCCTCCCCCAGTCCAAAGACATGTGGGTCAGGTGAATCGGCTGTACTACATTGTCCCTAGGAGTGAGTGAGTGTGTGTGAGGGCCCTGTGATGGCCTGGCGGCCTGTTCAGGGTGTCCCCCCCACCTGCCGCCCAATGACATCTGCTACCTCTCCAGGCTCTCCTCAACCTACACCCTACTCTCGCTACAGATCACAATGTCATCCGCAAACTGCCTGATCTCGTCCGTCAACCTGTCCATCACCAGTGCAAACAAGAAAGGGCTCAGAGCTGATCCTTGATGTAATCCCACCTCCACCTCGAACCCATCTGTCATTCCTACCACACACCTCACCACTGTCACACTTCCCTCATACGTATCCTGCACCACTCCTACATACTTCTCTGCAACTCCTGACTTCCTCATACAATACCACACCTCCTCTCTCGGCTCCCTGTCATATGCTTTCTCTAAATCCAGAAAGACCCAATGTAACTCCTTCTGGCCTTCTCTATACTTCTCCATCAACATTCTCAAAGCAAACATCACATCTGTGGTGCTCTTTCATGGCATGAAACCATACTGCTGCTCGCTGATCATCACCTCTCCTCTTAACCTAGCTTCTATTACTCTTTCCCATATCTTCATGCTGTGGCTGATCAACTTTATACCTCTGTAGTTGCTACAGTTCTGCACATCGCCCTGGTTCTTGAAAATCAGTACCAGTATGCTTCTTCTCCACTCCTCAGGCATCCTCTCACTTTCCAGGATTGTGTTAAACAATCTAGTTAAAAACTCCACTGCCATCTCTCCTAAACACCTCCATGCCTCCACAGGTATGTCATCAGGACCAACTGCCTTATCAAAACTGTCACAGCACTGCAAAAAGTTGTAGGTTTGATTTATTAGATGAAAAAAAAAGCGTTATCATTTAAGAAAGCACGTCTCCACCTTAAGAAAAAAAGCACATATTCACCAGAAAGGAAGGGCACTAAAAGACAAAAAAAAAATAATTGTAATGAATTACGGGGTGGCAGCACGGTGGCACACTGGTTAGCGCAGTCGCCTCGCAGCAAGAAGGTCCTGGGGTTCAAGCTCTGGGGTAGTCCAACCTTTGGGATCGTCCCGGGTCGTCCTCTGTGTGGAGTTTGCATGTTCTCCCCGTGTCTGTGTGGGTTTCCTCCGGGTGCTCCGGTTTCCTCCCACAGTCCAAAGACATGTAAGTCAGGTGAATCACCCGTAATAAATTGCCCCTAGGTGTTGTGTGTGTGGGCCCTGTGATGGCCTGGCGGCCTGTCTGGGGTATCTCCCTGCCTGCTGCCCAATGACTGCTGGGATAGGCTCCAGCATCCCTGCAACCCTGAGAGCAGGATAAGCAGTTCGGATAATGGATGGATGGAATCACAGGGTGTCATGTTCTTTCTATCCATCCTATTTGTTTTTCTGATTTTCATCTTACTTTTCCTTATGCAGACTTTGAGTTCGGGGTCTTTAAAACATTAAGTGAGGGAGAGATGGGCCGAAGAGAGCAGTACTTTTAGATATTCATATCTTTAGGAAACACGCCGACATAGACAGTATGGTGGATTGGGGCATAGGGTGCAAAGGACAGCATGTCCTTAGCCACAGCACTAACTTAAGTACAGGCATTGCCATTCTTGTTTCATTACACTTAAAAGTTAAAATCTTATCCACAAAAGAGATGGTGAAATCTATATCACTGATGATGAGGGTAGAGGTAGGGGAGAATATCTTTGTTTATTAAATATGTCTGCACCAAATCAGGGCACTGAATGTCTGGACTTTTTTAGCAGCTTAAAATACACATTAGGACAGCAGCACAGTAGGGACACTATAGGAAAGGGTGGGGATAGGAATTGCATTACAGAGTTCACACTGGACAGAACAAGTGAAGAACCACATTTACAATCTTCCGTGCCTTTATCCAGGTTATTATCACAATTTGATTGAATTGATGCTTGGAGAATAAAAATTCAAACACCACGGACAGTACACATGGGTAAAGGTTTCAGGAATCAGGTTCAGTGCCCCCAGGCTTGACAGAGTGTATATCAACAGACAATTTAACACCAACTAAGTCAGGAGCAACATATTTCCTATTGGTTTTGCAGAGCACCACTTAGTTAATATAGTTTTATGTCTTTACCAACAAAAATATGAATCTTTATGGCATTTTAATGTAAAATTACTACAACATAGGTTTTTGTGTAAATTTTTTTTGAATAATTTGGGATAATTTGGTAGAGAGAGAAAAGCATAGTTTTGACTCTTTAAGACAATAGTGGGAGGTGAGGAAAGGCACAAATTCGTGTTTTTTTTTAACCAAAAATACACAGCACATTAGTCATCCAAGATCAGATCCACTATACACAGACTAGAACAGGAAATCCATAATATTGAATCCAATTTAATCAGCACGATGTCACATTGTTAAAAAAAAATTAAGTTAATTTTCTAAAAGAGACAGTGAAGTGGGCACTTTTCAGGGCACGTTTCAGCTCTGTCAGAGACATGAATGCAGCCACAACATTCTTCTTTAACCTTGAAAAGACTTTCACATGGTTTGCCTTCGACTGGAAGAGTTACCACTGACACTGCAGAGATGAACAGGTGTGCAGTAGATTTCTACGCCCCTCTCTACAGTGCAGGGGACTGCGACCAAGCCAGCACTGAAGAACTCCTAAAGGATCTGCTTCAGGTTGGGACAAGAGAGAAAGCTGCCCTGGACCAGGAAATTATTTTCCAGGAGCTTGCAACTGCTGTGGGACAGCTGGCTGTCAGATGAGCACCTGGCATCGATGGTCTGCCTGTGGAGTTTTACAAAAATATCTGGAACTTGGTAGGTAAGGACTTGTTGGAGGTGCTGTTGGGAGTGTATCCTCAGTGGTTCACTACCAGCTTCCCGTCGGCATGCAGTTTTAACACTGCTGCCAAAGAAAGGTGCCCTCATGTGATAAAGAAATGGAGACCAGCAGCCCTTTTTTGCGCTGATTACAAAATTCTTTCAAAAGTACTCACAAACAGACTGAAATAATATTTGGGGCTACTGGTTCACAAAGACCACTCTTACTGGATACCCAAAAGATCCATCCATCCATCCATTAGCCAAACCGCTTATCCTGCTCTCAGGGTCGTGGGGATGCTGGAGCCTATCCCAGCAGTCATTAGGCGGCAGGTGGGGAGACACACTGGACAGGCCACCAGACCATCACAGGGCAATTGATCCAATATGGACAATCTATCTCTTACTGAGAAATTCTTTTGATTTGTGCAATATTTACAGTGTCAATGTGGGGATTTTATCACAGAATCAGGAGAAAGGTTTTTTTTTTCTTTTTTTCCTACACTTAGAGGATTTAGCTTTGGTGAGGGGTTTATGTCAGCGGTAGGGCTTCTGTATCACAATGCTTTGTTTGTTTAAAGTGAGTGGTGGGTTAAGGAGACCACTTCCGGTTATAAGAGTGTTAGATAAGGTTGCCCTACTTCAGGGCAACTATATTCATTGGCCATTGAGCCACTTCACTTAGACTTAGAAATCAGTTAAAAAGAATTACTTTGCCTGGTATTAAACAGAACCCACAGTTAGTGGTGTCAGCCAACATGGACAATGACAACATCTTCATCACAACAGAGCATGATGCAAGGGTTTTAATACACAGCCTGCTGATATACAAGAAGGCCTCCTCAGCCAAAATCAAATAGCATAAGAGTGAGATCTTGCAGGTGGGACAATAGAAGGAGGGAGCAGCTCCCAGCTTGCAAGGTGGGCTTAGATGGGGAAAAGAAGGGATTAAAGTTTTAGGGTTATTTTTAGGCAATGAAGAACACACAAAAAAAAGAATTGGGAGGGGATAGAGGAAAAGGTGTCTGCCCAACTGTCTTCATGGAAATGGTTGCTACCCCGGTTGTCATATAGGAGAAGAGTTCTGGTTGTTAACAACTTAGTTGCCTCAACCCTTTGGCACAGACTAAATGTGCCAAAGGGGCCTAATAGAACAATTGCAAAATACTATTGTGGGTTTTTTTTTCCTGGTCGGGACAACACTGGCTTTAAAGCACCTGCACTCTACCTACCAGTGTAGGAAGCTACCAGTGTAGCTCATTGATACTGGAGCCAGAGTAACAGGTTTCAGGCTTCCAAGAAACTGCTGCACTGCCAAGGAATCATGTGGTCAGACACATCAAAGTTACCGTTAAGGAAGGCTGGCGAGCTTGACAAACATCATTTCTTTTTATAGCGTCAAACTGACATGACCACAAAAACACCTTTTTACAAAACACTGCTGCAGTCCTGGGGATATTCAGAACCCAACAGGAACCCAAACCAATTCCAGGGATATGGCTTTTTGAGGAGCCCCTGCTCTTCAACCTCTCGATAAAGACTCAGAGCCTGTCATCATCCAGCTTGAGGTCCAGCCTGTGTGAGGCTGGTACTGTCAAGCTGGGCCACCTACTACAGTAGCCAGGTGGGAAGAGCTGACAGGAATCCTGTCCACAAGGACTTTCTGTAAATTGGTGGAGGAAGTCTGTGCGTTCCTTCCTAGGCCCCTCGGAGCATTTGCTGAAAACCACACTCTATCTGACCAGTGGGAAGATGAATTTGAGTACAGCTTCCCTTCTCTGACAGTCTCTCCAGCTGCTGGGGTGTGGCAGGAGGAGGGGATCTCTTACCATTCTATGCAGCTCCAGTGCTGGGAGAGTTGGAGTCCATGAAAAAAAGATGCATATATTACGCTTACATTAAATTGTCCCACTTACACTCTTTGGCAGGGATGAGGACATCGAGGTGGACTGAGTTCTTTGGCCCAGACTCTTCATTGAAAGTCTGTTGGCAGTCCCTGTACAAAGCACCCATCCATAAATGGATGGGTGACCTCCTGTGGAGGATTGTACATGGGGCGATAGCTACAAACAGACATGTGGCCCCTCGCCAAAAGCATTGTCTAACACCAACACAGAGTTTAACCCTGGGGATGTTGAAAGGGTACTTAGGAGAATAAATCCTAACAAAGCCTCAGGTCCTGCCAATATCAGCGGACGTCTATTGAAGGTTTGTCATAAGCTTAGCAACTCTTAACCTCTCATCCCCACCTGTTCCCTTCAGGATAACGGACTGATTAACTGCCCTCCCTCAGGGAAACTGACTGGCTTACATGGCCCCCCCACTGACCAACGCTGACCCACACATGCACTCTTACACATGTGCGTGCATGCGCGCGCGCACACACACACACACACACACACACACACACATGCACACACACTACTACTACTATAACAACACTGTAGCACTATTGCACTTTTCCTGGCCCTGACATTTACTCTTATGTTCTTATCCTTACCTTGGTATCTTAATTGGTACGAAAATTAGGTATGTATTTTATGTATCACAGCTGCACATAATGATTAACCAGTCATGGCCATGACTGTGCTATGATTGTCTGGGATTGTTGTATTTGTCTTATTTGTCCACTGCACAAATGATTTTTTTCATGAAAAATAAAGGAATTTGAATTCAATGAATTGACCTGGATCCAAGCACTGGGGAGGGATGTCCCTTTTGTTTAAAGCGGGATTCTGTAGAGCACCTTTTTGTTCAATGTCATAGGTTGGTGGTTTTCTTTTCACAATAAGAGCGGTGGTTTGATGGTTTAGGCGAAAGGTTTAATTTGGAGATTTTTAGTCTTGGGCCAGAGTATGGGGCCAGGAGAAAGAAGGTGCTTGTCCTGCTATATTTCTTTTAAGGAACAGCAAAACTACCAATATGGAAAACAAGGAAAAACAGGATCCAGGGTCATGGGTCAGTGGATCCTCTCCCTGTGGTGGCAGGCTTGCTCGGAGCCCATCTCAGGATCAACTTTTGAGATTTACAAAATTAACAAAGGATCTGGGCACTTTTTTTTTTTTGCTACTCTGGGGACTGGCTATGTTTTATTTTCGCTCCAGAAGGACTCTTTAGATCCTCACATCTGAGCATTTTCAGTTTTATCTATTTATCTTTCTTTTTTAATTTGTAGCCCCCTTTACCCTGTGACTGTAGAGGGCAGGGCCCTAGCTTCTCTAAGACAATTTACATTAATCTTAGTTTGGGTTCCCTAATTATACAAATTCCTATGAAATTAATAACCTTTAGATTAATAATCAAACAAGACAAAGTTGCAACTCGAAATATTTGGTTATTGTAAAAAAAAAAAAAAGCAGTGCACTTTCACTATATCAGCCTCAATACTGTTCAAATATAAAATTAAAGTAGGTACCTTTTTCAATATTCCAAATCAAACACATTAAATAAGAAAAATAAAGCTGGCATTTATCAGACTAATACAGAGGCCCTCAAAAACCCGCCCTCGCTGCCCGTCTGAATTCACGCGTCCAACCGAAGTTGTCTTCACTCTAGCGAGCTAAACGGACAAACGTACTCACCCAGGTCAGGAGAATGGCGGTAGTTCCGGAATGTTCCCACCGTGACAGGAAATGGCGGTGAGCGCGAATGGACCGGGCGCGGGTGAAGACGCGACGAAAGACTTGCTTCCGGTGACTTGTTCCCGCGTGAGACTCCACGTAGCCAGAGGCAGTGTGAGCAAACCCCGGGTGGCTCAGACCGCTACCTGGCGTCTCCGGTCCCCCGCGGGTCTTCTTTTGGTAGCCGCGTAGGTTCACTGAGCTAGCCAACAAGGCTACTGCGTCAGCTAGCTTAGCTAACTAGCCGGCTAACGACGGTCACGGTGACGTGGAGAATGACGCAGCAACGTCTAACCGACGTTCAGCTCACGTCCGCCAGCGGCGCGCTGACGGCTTACGACTCAGAACACTGTGCCGTTAAACCTGTAAACCACAAGACTGACGTTCACTACGTGTCCCAGCCACCCCCTCCTCCCCAGCCCCCAAGCTACCGTCTCACCACTTCCCTCTTCCTCCTCCTCTTCCTCTTCCTCTTCTTCCGCTTCTTCTTCTTCTTCCTCTTCTTCTTCCGCTTCTTCTTCTTCTTCCGCTTCTTCTTTTTCCTCTTCTTCCGCTTCTCTTCTTCTTCTTCCGCTTCTTCTTCTTCTTCTTCTTCCTCTTCCGCTTCTTCTTCTTCCGCTTCTTCTTCTTCTTCCTCTTCTTCTTCTTCTTCTTCTTCCTCTTCCGCTTCTTCTTCTTCCGCTTCTTCTTCTTCTTCCGCTTCACAACCGCTTGCCCCGCCCTTCACCGTGACCCTTCACCCCTACTCCTGATTGGCCTTACGTGCAACAAGTACAAATAAAGCATATAATCATATATCCATATTTCACATAACGCTGAACATTTCAACACATTTTAATCACATTTCAATATAGTACAACTGTACCCAAATGATAAACCTTATGAAACCAAAATGATAACCGGGTTACAGATTGAATCCATGTAAAAAGTATAAACACTAAAATATCTTTCACTTTTGAAATTCAATACTCAATGGTTTTTCAGGCCCCCATTGTTGGTCTCTCTCTCTCTCTCTCTCTCTCTCCCCATACCAATACCCCCCAACCACCACAAACATCTGCTGTCAGCTGAGGTTTCATCACACACTGGTGTGTGTGTGTGTGTGTGTGTGTGTGTGTGTGTGTGTGTGTGTTTTCTCCCTGGGACCTACAATGCTGGACATTGTTAATTTATCTCATACTACTGGCATTGTCCCCAGCAGTTTTAAGACAGCTGTGGTCAAACCTCTACTTAAAAAAAACGCACCTCAATCCAGGGTCTCTTAATAACTATTGACCAGTCTCTAATCTTCCATTGCTTTCTGAAGTACTAGAGAGAGTTGTGTATCAACAACTTTCGACCCATATCAAAGAAAACGATCTATATGCACCTTTTCAATTGGCTTTCAGGCCCTGTCACTCCACTGAAACTGCTCTGACCAGAGCGGTGAACGATCTTTTACTTGCTATGGACTCTGATTCAATTTCTGTGCTTCTACTACTGGACCTCAGTGCAGCCTTTGACACCATTGATCACTGTATACTACTAGATAGATTAAATTGTAATTTTGGTGTCTCTGGCTTAGCTCTCTCTTGGCTTAAGTCCTACTTATCTGGAAGAACACATTGTGCCTGCTATAATATTACATCGAAATTCTCTGACGTTAAATACAGCATACCTCAGGGTTCAATTCTTGGCCCTCTACTTTTCTTTCTACATTTCTCCTCTTGGCCAAATTATACGCAGTCATGGAATAGATTTCCATTGCTATGCCGATGATACTCAGCTGTATGTGCCTATAAGATCTCAAATGACTTATTTAGAGGCCAGCATGGCCGCTGTCAAAAATTGGCTGTCACTAAATTTCCTGATTTTAAATTCGGATAAAACTGAGACGTTGGTCGTTGGTCCTGCTACCAGTGGTACTCACTAATTTTCTTAGGAGAGCCACTTATGAGTAAGACCATTCGTCAAAGAGCTTGCAAAACATTTCGCAAATACAAAGCTACACGCATAAGCTATACGTCTGCCCATGATCCCACGCTGTTACGTAGCCTACGTTCTTTGACGTATCTTCAGTATGCTGCCATCTGCTGGATAATTCATTTCAATGTGTTAAAACAGGACACAAACAGAACTTTAAGAAGTAAGTTATGGCTATGCTCTTATTGTTATCAGTGGATCAATATGAGGCGCAAAACAAAGTCTCATGAGCCGCGTAAAGAGTAACACTGTGCTAGATACAGACATCAGTTTGATCAAGTAAAAATAATCAGCCAAAAATCTTGGTGTTATGTTTGATCCCAGCCTTTCCTTTGATAAGCACATTAAAAGAAATCGCCAAGACTTCCTTTTTTTCACTTACGTAACATAGCTCAAATTTGGTCTTTCCTGTCGATGGCTACTGCAGAGACTCTAACACATGCATTTGTTTCTTCCAGACTTGATCACTGTAATGTTCTGTTTTCAGGTCTGCCACATGCTAGTAGTAGAAGTCTTCAGAAGGTTCAGAATGCTGCAGCTAGAATCCTAATTCTAGAAAATTGACCATATTACACCAATTCTTGCCTCCCTTCATTGGCTTCCTATCCATGTCAGATCAGAATACAAGGTGCTTCTGCTGACTTATAAAATCCTAACTAGGCTTGCCCCATCCTACCTGTCTGACCTCCTTAAACTGTAAATTCAATCTCGAGCTCTTTGCTCTCAAAATACAGGGCTCCTG
Organism: Lampris incognitus; assembly: GCF_029633865.1. Lineage (NCBI taxonomy): Eukaryota > Metazoa > Chordata > Actinopteri > Lampriformes > Lampridae > Lampris > Lampris incognitus. The sequence goes on from NC_079226.1 coordinate 5,828,115, forward strand.
TGTGTACCCAAAGTTAAAAAGAAGTCAGCTGGTGGCAGGGAATTTACCTACCGGGCCTCGTTCTTGTGGAATAACCTGCCTGCTGCCATCAGACAACCAGAGTCTGTTGAGTCTTTAAATCCAAACATAAAACTCATCTGGCGGGTCAGCTTCTGTCTCAAAGAATTTACGGAGCACTGTTCTGCCGACCATATTATAGAGTATAGATTATTGACTATTCCAGCCTTACTCTCTCTCTGAATGATGTCTTCTCCTTTCTCTTCCCCCGTGTATGTGAATGGTGAGATGTGAGTCTCCCCCGTGTGCTTGTGTAGTCTGTCCTTGTGTCAGGTCTACATGGTGATGGTGGTCGTGTGGCTCAGGTGCTGCCTGGGCTGTTCCGCTGAAGCCTGGACACTGCTTGGCATCCTCCTCATCGTATTCTTCACATATTTTATAATTCCATTATAATTCCGTTATCCTCGTTCAATGTTGTGTTCTGTAAACTGTGGAAGCACAACATCCATTGCATGTCTGTCCGTCCTGAGGGAGAGATCCCTCCTCTGTTGCTCTCCCGAGGTTTCTTCCTATTCTTTCTCCCTGACATAGGGGTTTTTAGGGAGTTGTCCCTCATCAGGTGTGAGGGTCTAAGGACAGGATGTTGTGTTGTTGTGAAGCCCCCTGAGACAAACTTGTAACGTGTGATATTGGGCCATACAAATAAAACTGACTTGACTTGACTCCAGGTTATCTCCCAAAACAGACAGCACTTTATATTTCTATTCAGAAAAGTCTTCAGTAGAAGTTTCCTTTCTGGTCTTTTGAACGGGAAAAGTCAGGAGTGAGAGGAGCGTTTCATTCTCCAGTGTCGTTCCTTCGACGTGGCCCTGTCAGTCAGTAGCAGTCAGTACATAACAGTCTGTAGTTCATGTTTCAATATTTGTCCAATTCCACCAGACGAAAGGCATAACATCTCGTGATTTAGGGGACAATTTTATTTTATTTATGTATTTTTTATTGGGACCCCTGGAATCACAGTTTGTGAACACCTGCCAGTCCTTCCTTAAAGGGGTGACCATTCTGAGGTTGTATCTGATGAAATTGACTCAACTTTGTGTTTGGATCACAT
>NC_079226.1:5829422-5859422 GCF_029633865.1 Lampris incognitus
ATTATTATTATTAATATTATTATTATTTTCTTAGACATTTTGTTAGTCAATTGTGTCAGGATGGGCATCCAACGTAAAAATGTTGCCAAATCAGTATGCGGATTGACAAGACCATACCAGATCAGTCAAGGCCTGCAGTAACAACAGCCAGCATTGGTGCTGTGCCGTCACGGGGTCCTGATGGAAACTGTAAAATCTGCTGTGGCGACCCCTGAAAAACAGGGGGAAAGCTGAAAGAAGAAGAGGAACGGGATTATTACAATCCCACCACACTAGCTGCTTTTCTTTAAAGAGCTATAGACAGACAGACAGACAGACAGACCGACCGACCGACCGACCGACCGACCGACCGACCGACAGACAGACAGATAGATAGATAGATAGATAGATAGATAGATAGATAGATAGATAGATAGATAGATAGATAGATAGATAGATAGATAGATAGATAGATAGATAGATAGATAGATAGATAGATGTAGATATGTATAGATAGATAGATAGATAGATAGATAGATAGATAGATAGATAGATAGATAGATAGATAGATAGATAGATAGATAGATAGATAGATGTAGATATGTATAGATAGATAGATAGATATATAGATAGATAGATAGATAGATAGATAGATAGATAGATAGATAGATAGATAGATAGATAGATAGATAGATAGATAGATAGATAGATAGATAGATAGATAGATAGATAGATAGATAGATAGATAGATGGATAGACGGATAGACAGATAGACAGATAGATAGATAGATAGATAGATAGATAGATAGATAGATAGATAGATAGATGTAGATATGTATAGATAGATAGATAGATAGATAGATAGATAGATAGATAGATAGATAGATAGATAGATAGATAGATAGATAGATAGATAGATAGATAGATAGATAGATAGATAGATAGATAGATAGATGTAGATATGTATAGATAGATAGATAGATAGATAGATAGATAGATAGATAGATAGATAGATAGATAGATAGATAGATAGATAGATAGATAGATAGATAGATAGATAGATAGATAGATAGATAGATGTAGATATGTATAGATAGATAGATAGATAGATAGATAGATAGATAGATAGATAGATAGATAGATAGATAGATAGATAGATAGATAGATAGATAGATAGATAGATAGATAGATAGATATGTATAGATAGATAGATAGATAGATAGATAGATAGATAGATAGATAGATAGATAGATAGATAGATAGATAGATAGATAGATAGATAGATAGATAGATAGAAAGACCGACCGACCGACCGACCGACCGACCGACCGACCGACCGACCGACCGACCGACCGACCGACCGACCGACCGACCGACCGACCGACCGACCGACCGACCGACAGACAGACAGACAGACAGACAGACAGACAGACAGACAGACAGACAGATAGATAGATAGATAGATAGATAGATAGATAGATAGATAGATAGATAGATAGATAGATAGATAGATAGATAGATAGATAGAAAGACCGACCGACCGACCGACCGACCGACCGACCGACCGACCGACCGACCGACCGACAGACAGATAGATAGATAGATAGATAGATAGATAGATAGATAGATAGATAGATAGATAGATAGATAGATAGATAGAAAGACCGACCGACCGACCGACCGACCGACAGATAGACAGATAGACAGATAGATAGATAGATAGATAGATAGATAGATAGATAGATAGATAGATAGATAGATAGATAGATAGATAGATAGATAGATAGAACGACCGACCGACCGACCGACCGACCGACCGACCGACCGACCGACCGACCGACCGACCGACCGACCGACCGACCGACCGACCGACCGACCGACCGACCGACCGACCGACCGACCGACCGACCGACCGACCGACCGACCGACCGACCGACCGACCGACCGACCGACCGACCGACCGACCGACCGACCGACCGACCGACCGACCGACCGACCGACCGACCGACCGACAGATAGATAGATAGATAGATAGATAGATAGATAGATAGATAGATAGATAGATAGATAGATAGATAGATAGATAGATAGATTAATAGTCTACGCTGTCCAACTTGGCGCTCTACCGAGACCACGTCACATGACCATCAGATTCATATAGGGACATGTATAGCCATACATATGTTCTGTAATGTGGTTAGTCCTTTAGCGATACTGTTGTCTGTACTGTTGTCAGAGCACTACTGAGGCCATCTATAGTCCAACTAACCGCGATGTAAACCCCCTGTGCTCAAAGGATAGGCAGAAGCTGCAGAAGGACAACGAGTCCATTAATGCCCAACAGGAGGAGTACTTCCAGGAACTCCTTGACCGCAACAGCATAGCTGAACCAGACACCGCCAGCCAAATCCCCCAGAGTCCTATCAGAGAAGACACTGGGGAACCTCCCACCATGACACAGGTTCAAGATGCCATCAGGAGCCTTAAGAACAACAAGGTCGCCAGTCCAGATAGGATCCCAGCTGAGATCTTACAGGAAAGTGGACCACAGCTCCTGTACCACATCCACACCCTCCTGCTGAAGGTCTAGGAAAAAGAAGAACTTCCCTCACAGCTCAGGGATGCTCTTATAGTGCCCCTATTCAAGAAAGGGGACAAGGCGGGATGTGGAAGCTACAGGGGCATCTCACTCCTGTCAACAACAGGTAAAGTCCTCGCTCGCATCCTTCCGAACTGACTGGTACCACTGGCTGAAGAAGTATTCCCAGAATCTTAGTGTGGCTTCCGTCCATTCAGAGGTATAGCAGACATGATATTTACAGCACACCAACTCCAGGAAAAATGCCGTGAACAAAGGCAGCATTTTTAATGGCTTTCACAGACCTGACAAAGGCCTTTGACTCAGTAGACTGCCAGGCTGTGTGGAGCTTACTATCAAGATATGGCTGCCCTGACAAATACATCAGAATATTGAGGCTTCTACATGACGGCATTTCAGTCACAGTGCTCAGCAACAGCAGCTCTGAGTCAAAGCCCTTCACTGTGGAAACAGGGGTCAAATAGGGATGCATTATTGTACCCACCCCGTTTGCCATCTTTATTGCTGCCATACTCCATGTCATTGGCGAAGAGCTGCCACAGAGGATCCCAATCCTATACAGAAGTGACAGCAGGCTCTTCAACCTTAATAGGTTTAAGGCCAAGAGCAAAGTCTGCAACACCACCATCATGGTGCTTCAGTATGCAGATGACAATACAATCACAGCACACTCAGCAGAAGACCTCCAGGACCTTCTGAATGCCTTTGCCAAGGCATACAGAGGCCTGGGTCTCGCATTAAACATCAAGAAGACCCAGGTCCTATAATAACCTCCACCCAACCAGCCACCTACCCAGCCCACCATAAAAGTGGACAACACAATTATGGAAAACGTTGATCATGTTCCCTACCTCGGCAGCCTCTCTCCTCAAAAGCTGACACTGACTCTGAAGTCACCCTTCGCCTGAGTTGTGCCACTGGCACTTACGCCAGACTCAGGAAAACTCTTTGAAGACTGAGACCTAAAGGCCCAAACAACACTCCTGGTCTACAAAGCTGTTGTTCTCCCTTCCTGCTGTATGGAGCAGAGTAATGGACCACCTACAGCAGGCACCCGAGAGCCCTGGAACAATACCACCAAAGGTCCTTATGAAAGATCCTGAGGATCAGCTGGAAGGACAGACACACCAACATTAGCATTCTGGAAGAAGCCAACATGACTAGCACCACCACCACAATAATGCAGCACCAACTTTGATGGACAGGCCATGTCATCCACATGTCCAACACACAAAGTATGTGGATTGTGGCTCAGCCTCTACAGCCATTTGAAGACCCACAAGTAGACAACCCAACGGAGAGGACAGTCATACTCGCTTTGAGTGACCGCTGATGATGATGATGGTTGTCGTGTACCATGTGTATCAGTATGTACTGTGGTACTATGTTAAGTCTGTCAGAGGTACTGCTGTCTGTGTACCATGTGTATCAGTATAGTATACTGTGGTACTATGTTAAGTCTGTCAGAGGTACTGTTGTCTGTGTACCATGTGTATCAGTATATACTGTGGCACTATGTTAAGTCTGTCAGAGGTACTGTTGTCTGTGTACCATGTGTATCAGTATATACTGTGGCACTATGTTAAGTCTGTCAGAGGTACTGTTGTCTGTGTACCATGTGTATCAGTATATACTGTGGTACTATGTTAAGTCTGTCAGAGGTACTGTTGTCTGTGTATCATGTGTATCAGTATGTACTGTGGCACTATGTTAAGTCTGTCAGAGGTACTGTTGTCCGGGTACCACGTGTATCAGTATATACTGTGGCACTATGTTAAGTCTGTCAGAGGTACTGTTGTCTGTGTACCATGTGTATCAGTATAGTATACTGTGGTACTATGTTAAGTCTGTCAGAGGTACTGTTGTCTGTGTATCATGTGTATCAGTATAGTATACTTTGGCACTATGTTAAGTCTGTCAGAGGTACTGCTGTCTGTGTACCATGTGTATCAGTATAGTATACTGTGGTACTATGTTAAGTCTGTCAGAGGTACTGTTGTCTGTGTACCATGTGTATCAGTATATACTGTGGCACTATGTTAAGTCTGTCAGAGGTACTGTTGTCTGTGTACCATGTGTATCAGTATATACTGTGGCACTATGTTAAGTCTGTCAGAGGTACTGTTGTCTGTGTACCATGTGTATCAGTATATACTGTGGTACTATGTTAAGTCTGTCAGAGGTACTGTTGTCTGTGTATCATGTGTATCAGTATGTACTGTGGCACTATGTTAAGTCTGTCAGAGGTACTGTTGTCCGGGTACCACGTGTATCAGTATATACTGTGGCACTATGTTAAGTCTGTCAGAGGTACTGTTGTCTGTGTACCATGTGTATCAGTATAGTATACTGTGGTACTATGTTAAGTCTGTCAGAGGTACTGTTGTCTGTGTATCATGTGTATCAGTATAGTATACTTTGGCACTATGTTAAGTCTGTCAGAGGTACTGCTGTCTGTGTACCACGTGTATCAGTATAGTATACTGTGGTACTATGTTAAGTCTGTCAGAGGTACTGCTGTCTGGGTACCATGTGTATCAGTATATACTGTGGTACTATGTTAAGTCTGTCAGAGGTACTGCTGTCTGGGTACCATGTGTATCAGTATAGTATACTGTGGTACTATGTTAAGTCTGTCAGAGGTACTGCTCTCTGGGTACCATGTGTATCAGTATATACTGTGGTACTATGTTAAGTCTGTCAGAGGTACTGCTGTCTGGGTACCACGTGTATCAGTATGTACTGTGGTACTATGTTAAGTCTGTCAGAGGTACTGCTGTCTGGGTACCATGTGTATCAGTATGTACTGTGGTACTATGTTAAGTCTGTCAGAGGTACTGTTGTCTGGGTACCACGTGTATCAGTATATACTGTGGCACTATGTTAAGTCTGTCAGAGGTACTGCTGTCTGGGTACCATGTGTATCAGTATAGTATACTGTGGTACTATGTTAAGTCTGTCAGAGGTACTGCTGTCTGGGTACCACGTGTATCAGTATGTACTGTGGTATGTCAGAGGTCCTACATCAGTAAGTGCTTACATGGCTGTGTGAGTTGTTGATATGTATTAAGACAGGTCCTTTCACATCCAAGAAAGCAGGAGAATGAAGTGCTTGAGCATCTGGTTTCATGTAATGCATTTCTCCCTCGGCCGTGGGCCTTGTGACACCAGTAAGGCCGCACTGGGAGGACAGAGGGGGGGATTGTTCTCGGCTGTAATACCAGTCTGCAGCCGAGTGGTGCAAGTCTGCAGGAGAGACTTAACCTTCTGCAGAACACACAGAGACCTCCATTCATCTGCCTGTGAAACAAGACGGAGGAGAGAACGACTACAGGAGATTACACCACACACACACACACGCACACACACACACACAAACACGCACACACACACACACCCATAGATACACACGCACTACAGAAAATGCACACTAAAGAAAACACAAACGCACATCATAAATGATAACAAAGTCAGCCTGAGACGCACACTGACCACTAACTGCATGTTTTACAAGGTCGAAGGTCGTGACTGCAGTTTAAAGTGTAATTATTTACTAAGATGAAGACCCATATGAGTACTGAATAATTCCCCTGAGTGATGTTCATCTTTGGTCCTGCTGCTAACTGGGCTGGAGTCTGAGTTGGTTCTGAATGGGCTGGAGTCTGAGCTGGTTTTAACTGGGCTGGAGTCTGAGTTGGTTCTGACTGGGCTGGAGTCTGAGTTGGTTTTAACTGGGCTGGAGTCTGAGTTGGTTCTAACTGGGCTGGAGTCTGAGCTGGTTCTAACTGGGTTGGAGTCTGAGCTGGTTTTAACTGGGCTGGAGTCTGAGTTGGTTCTGACTGGGCTGGAGTCTGAGCTGGTTTAACTGGGCTGGAGTCTGAGTTGGTTCTGACTGGGCTGGAGTCTGAGCTGGTTCTGACTGGGTTGGAGTCTGAGTTGGTTCTGACTGGGCTGGAGTCTGAGCTGGTTTAATTGGGCTGGAGTCTGAGTTGGCTCTGACTGGGCTGGAGTCTGAGCTGGTTTAACTGGGCTGGAGTCTGAGTTGGTTCTGACTGGGCTGGAGTCTGAGCTGGTTCTGACTGGGTTGGAGTCTAAGTTGGTTCTGACTGGCCTGGAGTCTGAGCTGGTTCTGACTGGGCTGGAGTCTGAGTTGGTTCTGGCTGGGCTGGAGTCTGACTTGGTTCTAACTGGGCTGGAGTCTGGGTTGGTTCTGACTGGGCTGGAGTCTGAGTTGGTTCTAACTGGGTTGGAGTCTGAGTTGGTTCTGACTGGGCTGGAGTCTGAGTTGGTTTTGACTGGGCTGGAGTCTGAGTTGGTTCTGACTGGGCTGGAGTCTGAGCTGGTTCTAACTGGGTTGGAGTCTGAGTTGGTTCTAACTAGGTTGGAGTCTGAGTTGGTTCTGACTGGGCTGGAGTCTGAGCTGGTTTTAACTGGGCTGGAGTCTGAGTTGGTTCTAACTGGGCTGGAGTCTGAGCTGGTTCTAACTGGGTTGGAGTCTGAGCTGGTTTTAACTGGGCTGGAGTCTGAGTTGGTTCTGACTGGGCTGGAGTCTGAGCTGGTTTAACTGGGCTGGAGTCTGAGTTGGTTCTTACTGGGCTGGAGTCTGAGCTGGTTCTGACTGGGTTGGAGTCTGAGTTGGTTCTGACTGGGCTGGAGTCTGAGCTGGTTTAATTGGGCTGGAGTCTGAGTTGGTTCTGACTGGGCTGGAGTCTGAGCTGGTTTAACTGGGTTGGAGTCTAAGTTGGTTCTGACTGGCCTGGAGTCTGAGCTGGTTCTGACTGGGCTGGAGTCTGAGTTGGTTCTGACTGGGCTGGAGTCTGAGCTGGTTCTAACTGGGTTGGAGTCTGAGTTGGTTCTGACTGGGCTGGAGTCTGAGTTGGTTCTGGCTGGGCTGGAGTCTGACTTGGTTCTAACTGGGCTGGAGTCTGAGTTGGTTCTGACTCGGCTGGAGTCTGAGTTGGTTCTGACTGGGCTGGAGTCTGAGCTGGTTCTAACTGGGTTGGAGTCTGAGTTGGTTCTGACTGGGCTGGAGTCTGAGTTGGTTCTGGCTGGGCTGGAGTCTGACTTGGTTCTAACTGGGCTGGAGTCTGAGTTGGTTCTGACTCGGCTGGAGTCTGAGTTGGTTCTGACTGGGCTGGAGTCTGAGCTGGTTCTGACTGGGCTGGAGTCTGAGCTGGTTCTGACTGGGCTGGAGTCTGAGTTGGTTCTGACTGGGCTGGAGTCTGAGCTGGTTCTAACTGGGTTGGAGTCTGAGTTGGTTCTGACTGGGTTGGAGTCTGAGTTGGTTCTGACTGGGCTGGAGTCTGAGCTGGTTCTGACTGGGCTGGAGTCTGAGTTGGTGGTCTGGTGGTCTCTGATTCTGCAGAGACGTTTACACACTTACTGAGACACCCTGATTTTAAGTGTGTCATTTAATATAGGATATCATGTAGGTGGTCAATGACCCACATAGTAAGTCAACACACACACACACACACACACACACACCTGTCTCTTGTCTCTTGTTCTGTGTGTGTGTGTGTGTGTGTGTGCGTGTGTGTGTGTGTGAGTCCATATTCAGCAGAGATAATGTCATTAAGGGAGCTGTCTCCATGTCTGTTTCTCAGACATTAGCAGCTGATTGCTGTTAATCCTCTGGCCACTCAGTTCTAATTAATATGCTTTTATGATTATGAAGCTGTCAATCATCTCCAGTCAGCACAGATACCAGCAAAATACCACACAACTAATGTAAGAACACATACCAGTAACTTACTACACAGCTAATATAAGAACACATAGCAGTAAAATACCACACAACTAATATAAGAACACATAGCAGTAAAATACCACCACACTAATATAAGAACACATAGCAGTAAAATACCACACAACTAATATAAGAACACATAGCAGTAAAATACCACACAGCTAATATAAGAACACATAGCAGTAAAATACCACACAACTAATATAAGAACACATACCAGCAAAATACCACACAACTAATATAAGAACACATACCAGTAAAATACCACACAACTAATATAAGAACACATACCAGCAAAATACCACACAACTAATATAAGAACACATACCAGCAAAATACCACACAGCTAATATAAGAACACATAGCAGTAAAATACCACAATTAATATAAGAACACATAGCAGTAAAATACCACACAGCTAATATAAGAACACATACCAGTAAAATACCACACAACTAATATAAGAACACATACCAGCAAAATACCACACAACTAATATAAGAACACATACCAGCAAAATACCACACAACTAATATAAGAACACATAGCAGTAAAATACCACACAACTAATATAAGAACACATAGCAGTAAAATACCACACAGCTAATATAAGAACACATACCAGCAAAATACCACACAGCTAATATAAGAACACATACCAGTAAAATACCACACAACTAATATAAGAACACATACCAGCAAAATACCACACAACTAATATAAGAACACATAGCAGTAAAATACCACACAGCTAATATAAGAACACATAGCAGTAAAATACCACACAACTAATATAAGAACACATACCAGCAAAATACCACACAACTAATATAAGAACACATACCAGCAAAATACCACACAGCTAATATAAGAACACATACCAGCAAAATACCACACAGCTAATATAAGAACACATAGCAGTAAAATACCACACAACTAATATAAGAACACATACCAGCAAAATACCACACAGCTAATGTAAGAACACATACCAGCAAAATACCACACAACTAATATAAGAACACATACCAGCAAAATACCACACAACTAATATAAGAACACATACCAGCAAAATACCACACAACTAATATAAGAACACATAGCAGTAAAATACCACACAGCTAATATAAGAACACATAGCAGTAAAATACCACACAACTAATATAAGAACACATACCAGCAAAATACCACACAACTAATATAAGAACACATACCAGCAAAATACCACACAGCTAATATAAGAACACATAGCAGTAAAATACCACACAACTAATATAAGAACACATACCAGCAAAATACCACACAGCTAATATAAGAACACATAGCAGTAAAATACCACACAACTAATATAAGAACACATACCAGCAAAATACCACACAACTAATATAAGAACACATAGCAGTAAAATACCACACAGCTAATATAAGAACACATAGCAGTAAAATACCACACAGCTAATATAAGAACACATAGCAGTAAAATACCACACAACTAATATAAGAACACATAGCAGTAAAATACCACACAGCTAATATAAGAACACATACCAGTAAAATACCACACAGCTAATGTAAGAACACATACCAGCAAAATACCACACAGCTAATATAAGAACACATAGCAGTAAAATACCACACAGCTAATGTAAGAACACATACCAGCAAATACCACACAACTAATATAAGAACACATACCAGCAAAATACCACACAGCTAATGTAAGAACACATACCAGCAAAATACCACACAACTAATATAAGAACACATACCAGCAAAATACCACACAGCTAATATAAGAACACATACCAGCAAAATACCACACAACTAATATAAGAACACATACCAGCAAAATACCACACAGCTAATATAAGAACACATACCAGCAAAATACCACACAGCTAATATAAGAACACATACCAGCAAAATACCACACAGCTAATATAAGAACACATAGCAGTAAAATACCACACATCTAATATAAGAACACATAGCAGTAAAATACCACACAGCTAATATAAGAACACATAGCAGTAAAATACCACACAACTAATATAAGAACACATACCAGCAAAATACCACACAGCTAATATAAGAACACATAGCAGTAAAATACCACACAACTAATATAAGAACACATAGCAGTAAAATACCACACAACTAATGTAAGAACACATACCAGCAAAATACCACACAGCTAATATAAGAACACGGCGTCACATCATTAAAGCGGCATTAGACAAGTTTTTCGCGTTAACTGATCATTAGGAGGTGAATGTTGATCGCACCGTGTCCTGGCTATATAATAATAATGACGCCATCAGTGTTTAGACTGGCTCTCTATGAGCCTCACTCTCCCTATGCAAACCTGTCTGCCACCGGGCACGAGCTCGCTGAACAATGAAGGTTCTATTTTCGGCACAGAGGAAGTGCGTCACGGTGGCGCAGCGGTTAGCGCCGTCGCCTCACAACAAGGAAGTCCCGGGTTCGAGCCCCGGGGTAGTCCAGCCTTGGGGGTCGTCCTCTGTGTGGAGTGTGCATGTTCTCCCCGTGTCTGCGTGGGTTTCCTCCGGGGGGGGGGCTCCGGTTTCCTCCCCCGGTCCAAAGACATGCGGGTCAGGTGACTCGGCCGGCCCCGTGATGGCCTGTCCAGGGTGTCTCCCCGCCTGCCGCCCAATGACTGCTGGGATAGCGTCCCTCCAGCGTCCCTCCAGCGTCCCTCCTGTTAAAGTGTGTTGTTACCTTCTACTAATGAGACGTTACAACTCGTTTCAACCCCACGGGGCTATAAACTTTAATAATAACTTCGGCACGTAAGGTTATGCATCACGCTCGGTCCGTTATTCCAGGTGCAACAACCTAAACGACCCCTGTGTAAACAAGGAACTAAACAATGGTTCCTAACAATAGTTCCTATTGTTACATCCTTTCTCTTTTCAGTTTCTTCTTTTTTTTTTAGAACCTTTAATACATTTGCACAACATTTGTGATTCACTTTTTTTTCTTTTTCATTCATGCCCCCCCCCCAAAGTCCATTAGTGCTACAGATCCATTCATCTGTGTGAGGTCACAAAGTCTTTGTATCGCTGCGGCTGCACAACAGAGCGGCCTGATCTGGTGGTAACAGGGTTGGCCCTGTCACCAGTGTCCTTGGTTTTGTGTCCTGCTAAGACACCGCGAGAAGGAACACTCTCTGAATGTCCGGGTTCAACACTCTCTGGCTGACTGGGGCTGCTGATCTCCATGTCCATAGTGTCAGTGAAGATTGCCCCTGGTGCATGCCTGAGGTGTCTGCGATTTCTCCTGATGACACCACCCGTGTGCAGCTGGACCTCATAGGATCTCCTGTCGACCGGCCTCAGCACCTTGCCCACTCTCCAGCCAGTGTGGGGTGTGAGAGGCTGAACTCTCACACATTCACCTGGGGCAAGCGTGTCCAAGTCTTTAGCCGACCTGTCGTAGTATGCCCTCTGCCGTTGTTGGTTATTTTGTAAATCCTGTTTCACCTGCACAACTTTCGGCTGTAACAGGCTCGCCTTGGTCTGCAGTAGTGTTTTGGTACGGCGACTGAGCAGCCGCTGTGCTGGTGTGGTATCAGTACCCTGTGATGGTGTGTTGCGGTGGTCCAGAAGGGCGAGATAAGGATCCCGTCCAGCAGCCTTGGCTTTGAGCAAGAGTCTTTTTGCTGTCTTAACGGCTGACTCAGCTTTGCCGTTGCTTTGCGGGTAACCTGGTGATGAGGTTTTATGTTGAAATCCCCACAGTCGACTGAACTTCTGGAATTCTTGTGACGAATACTGTGGGCCATTGTCCGAGATTACAATATCTGGGATACCTTGGCGGGCAAAATGAGCTTTCAGCTTCCGTATCACTGTGGTTGACTTGGTATCTGCCAGGTAATCTATTTCCCAAAAATTTGAGAAAAAATCAACAATTATGAGGTAGTCTTTGTTTTCAAACAATGAACAGATCCGTGCCCACCTTTGCCCACGGCCTGCTTGGCACATCATGTGACATCAGTGTTTCTTTTTGTTGTTTAATGTCCATTGATCTGCAGATGTCACACTTTGCTATATATGATTTTATTTGGTCGCTCATGCCCTGCCAATAGACACACTCCCTAGCCCTCCGTAGGCATCCTTCCACACCCAGATGTGATGCGTGTAGGCGGCAAGTGATGTCTTTCCTCAATGCATCAGGGATGACAGCGCGCTCACTCCTGAACACTATTCCATCTTGGTGGCTTAACTCCTCTTGGAATGAGAAGTAGGGCTTGATTTCCCTTGGTGTTTTTGACTTATCGTCAGGCCATCCTTGCTGCATCATTTTGATGAGAAGCTGCAGTGTTTCATCCTCTTTTGTGGCAGATCGTATATCATGTAGCCTGTCTGCTGCGATAGGTAAGTGTTGTGCCATGTTGACAGTCTCTAGTTCTGCATCCGGTGCACTCTCAGGAAGATAAGCTCTGCTCAGAGTGTCTGCTAGCAGCATGTCTCTACCTGGCACATATACTACATCTAGATCACACTTTTGTATGCGCAGCATCAGTCCCTGCAGCCTTTTGGGTGCACTTAGTAGAGGTTTTCTCACTATTGTTTCCAACGGCTTGTGATCACTTTGCACCGTCACTTTTCGGCCGTATGTGTACTGGTGAAATCTTTCCATGCTAAAAACCATTGCTAAGAACTCCTTTTCTATTTGTGCATACCCACGCTCTGTTTGAGTGAGTGCTCTGCTTGCAAATGCTATTGGCTTACCCATCTGCATGAGCGCTGCGCCTAAGCCTGTGTCTGAAGCGTCACACTGCACTGTGAGTTCCTCATCTGGGTTGTAATATTTCAGTACTGGGACCTTTGCTATAGTCTCTTTCAATTTGAGGAAAGCCTGCTCGTGCTGTGCTGTCCAGTTCCACTCCCTGTTTTTGTGTGTCAAATCTCTCAACACTATGCACTGGTCTGAGAGGTGGGGACGAAACTTGGCTAGATAATTTACCATACCTAGCAGCCTTTGCACTCCTTTCACACCAGTCGGTGCCGGCATCTTCTCAACGGCAAGCACTTTCTCTGGATCCGCCCTGAGTCCATCAGCCGTCAGGCGGTGTCCAATGTATGTGGTCTCCTTTTGTCTCAGCTTGAATTTGTCTTTGTTCAGCTTGATGTTCTTTTGTCTGCATCTTTCAAGAAACAGTCTCAGTTTTCCATCATGGTCACGCTCAGCTTCCTCCTGTGTTTCCCCTTGGCCTGTGATCAGTACATCGTCAGCTATAATGTACAAGCCCGGTACACCGTCCAGCGCTTGTGTGAGCTTTCTCTGAAAGATTTCTGGGGCCGGACTTATCCCCATTGGCATCCTCAGCCACCTGTAACGTCCGAATGGAGTGGCAAATGTTGTTAAATAGCTGGACTCCTCCTCCAGCTGCACATGCCAGAATCCACTCTTGACATCACACACTGTGACCACTTTTGCTTTTGACAAGTCCGGTAAAATGTCCTCAATGGTTGGCAGTGGGAAGTGACTGTGCTTTAGAGCTTTGTTCAAAGGCTTGGGATCGATACACACTCTTGGTTTCCCACTTGGTTTCTGTACCACCACCACCATTGCACTGATCCAATCTGTACTGCATTCCCCAGGTGTTATGATCCCTCTTTGCTGTAGGTCCTGTAGCTCGTCCTTCAGTGGTTTCATCATGGCGACTGGGACCCGCCTCTTTGGCAGCTGTACTGGTTTCACTGTGCTGTCCACCTCTATTTTGTATTTTCCCTCGAGGCAGCCATCGCCAATGAACACATCAGCATACTCATCTTTAATTTGTTCCATTATCCACTGTCCTGTTGTTGTTTCTGTTGTGACAATACTGTCTATTGTCATGATGTTTTCATATTGCACTTTTATCAATTTCATGGCCTCACTGGCTCTCCTACCCAGCAGAGGCACTGTACCAGCTGCATTCACCACCTGGAACTCTAAGCGATATAGCTTGTTGTTTCTCGGGTTTCTTATTTTCACTTTACATTTTCCCAGTGGTTTTAATTTGGTTTTATTGTACATTACTATTACACTCTTCGTGTGTTCTAATTTGGCATCTGGATTCAGCAGGTTAATTGGGATGATATTGCAACTGGCACCACAGTCTATTTGGAATTTGATCATGTCCTTGCCTAGAAGCATGCCGGCATAGAGAAGCTGAGTTTTCTTCATTTTCTCAGTTTCTTTTACACAGGTGATAATATCTTCATATTCATCACTCTCAGATTCAGTTGTTATTTTACTCACATATTTCTTTTTCCTTAGTTCCGGTTTTACTCTGCATTTTGCTGCAAAGTGGTTCTCTCTTCCACACTTTGTGCACTTCTTCCCAAACGCTGGGCACTTTTGTTTACTTTTCTCGTGCGTTTTTCCACAATATCTGCACTCCACAGTGTTGCTCGTCTGTTTCCGACACTGTGCTCCTTGCACTGCATGTACCTCTTCCACCATCGATCCCGAGATGGTTTTCACATTGTCCTTTGAGAGCTCAGCGGCTCTGCACAGCTGCAAACATGTGTCCAGTGTCAAGTTTGTCTCTCGGAGCAGTCTTTCTCTTACGATTGTGTTGTTACCTCCACACACAATCCGATCCCGAATGAGCGAGTCTCTCACTGTCCCAAAGTTGCATGTTCTTGCCAACACTCTCAGTTCCATGACATAATTGTCTATATTTTCACTGGTGCCCTGGTTTTTTGTAAAAAAACGATAACGTTCCACAGTCTCGTTAACGCTGGGGTCGCAGTGATCATCAAACTTCTCGATAACGTCATCTAACCTCCATGCATCTTTCGGTGTGTCGCCCAGTAACGTGTCCATAGGTTCCCTGCCGCTCTCCCCGACAAGATAGCTGAACAGTTTCACCCTCTGTTTGTCATCGGCGTCAGCCATGGCTAAATCCACATACAGAGCAAACTCGTCCCTCCAGGCCTTCCATGTCCTCGAAAGGTTGCTTGAGTCCAGACGTAACGTTTGCGGTGGTTTAAGCCCATCCATGTCACACGGCCGTCTCACGCTAGCAGCTAATGCTAACATATACTGAACGTTGCTTAGGAACACTAACCGCTCTCCCGCTCCTAGAAACTTTTCCGCACCAAACTTCAAACCGAGTCGTCCGCCGCTGCCACCATGTTAAAGTGTGTTGTTACCTTCTACTAATGAGACGTTACAACTCGTTTCAACCCCACGGGGCTATAAACTTTAATAATAACTTCGGCACGTAAGGTTATACATCATGCTCGGTCCGTTATTCCAGGTGCAACAACCTAAACGACCCCTGTGTAAACAAGGAACTAAACAATGGTTCCTAACAATAGTTCCTATTGTTACACCTCCAGCGTCCACGCGACCCTGAGAGCAGGAGAAGCGGTCTGGATACTGGATGGATGGATGGATGGGTGGATGAATGGAAGGATGGATGGATGGATGAATGGAAGGATGGATGGATGGATGGATGGATGGATGGATGGAATGATGGATGAATGGATGAATGGAAGGAAGTGCGTCAACCACTGTGCAACCGGAAGAGGATGGCGCTTTTGTTTCCCCGGAAGCTATCGGCAGCCTTCCCCGGTAGCGGAAACGATGGGCGGAGGAGCAACGGAAGTGACAGTGGGAACTACCCGGCAAGAGCAAACGAACCCCGTTGACGGAGGAAGGGAACGAGGCGAAGCGGGGGGGGGGGGTAGTGATAGAAACACGTAAAACAAGAGCGAACGTCGGACGGCCATTCGCTCGATTCTGGTGTTGCATCGAACTCCGCCTCCCCGTCGAGATCTGTTTCCCCCCTGGCTAGACGGAAGCTATCGGACTTTTACTTCCGGGCTGCTGGAAAATGGCGTAACACCAGCTTCGGCTTTTCCCTCCAACAAGGAAGGAGCGTGTCGCAGTCCGGTTATCTAACGTTTCAGAGACGCTAATCAGCGATTTTAGGTTAAAATAAAACAACATTTAAATTCGACTGCACTTTATCGATCTCGATATTCATTTGAAAATGTAAAAAAGAAGCGCTGCTTTCCCCCAGCTTAGAGAAATGTTGGTAACACTTCAGTATGGGGAACGTAGTCACCATTAATTAGGTGCTTATTAGCATGCAAATTAGCAACATGTTGGCTCTTAATTGGTCATTATTACGTACTCATTAATGCCTTATTCTGCATGGCCTTATTATACAACCAGTAAGCCATTAACTATGAGTTTTCCCTCTATAACCTCAGAAGTATTGCTTATTAGTAGTACCATCTCAATATGCTTTGCTTAGTATGGACTTTATAAGGTGGTAGTACCACAAGAAGAGTTATTCTCCCTTACTCACACTTAATGAATATAGTCTGTTCTTACATAACAAAACACAAAACTACAAGTGTTCATAGTGTTAAATTACTCTAAATTAAGTTTTTGTTACTTAGAATATGTTCCCCATACTAAAGTGACATCTTGATCATTACTAATTCACTAGTAATTAAGTTTTTGTTACTTAGAATATGTTCCCCTTACTAAAGTGACATCTTGATCATTACTAATTCACTAGTAATTAAGTTTTTTTTATGTTCCCCATACTAAAGTGTTACCGAAATTTTTTTAAGGAGTCCTCACGGTCCAAGAGCGAGTGACGACCGAGTGGCTAAACTGTAAAGTCTGAGACAAGGCCGAGTCATTCAAAACGTGGACCAGAGTCTGAATCCACACCCGAGTTCCCCAACCCTACTGGACATCACATGACCTTCAGACTGTGCACATGTGTTGTATGTGACGTGGGGTTAAATACACAGATCATTATTGTCCCACATGAAGGGTCCAGCAAGAGATTTACACATCGACCCGAGTCACCGTTCACCCAGGCTGGGATTTTAAAAAAGCTATTTTTTGGGGGGGGGTTCCTCAGTTGTATATGGCCAATTACCCCACTCTTCCGAGCCGATCCGGGGAGGGCTGCAGACTACCACATGCCTCCTCCCATACATGTGGAGTCACCAGCCGTTTCTTTTCTCCTGACAGTGAGGAGTTTCACCAGGGGGACGTAGTGCGTGGGAGGACCACGCTGTTCCCCCTCCCTCCCCAACAGGCGGCCCCACCGACCAGAGGAGGCGCTAGTGCAGCGACCAGGACACATACCCACCCGCAGACACGGCCAATTGTGTCTGTAGGGACGCCAAGGCACCAAGCCGGAGGTAACACAGGGATTCGAACCGGCGATCCCCATGTTAGTAGGCGACAGAATAGACCGCTAAGCCAGCCGGACGCCCCAAAACAGCTGGTTAAACAAAAAGGACTTCCCCGCTTGAGAACACATTCAGGACGTACAGGAAGCTGAAATAAACCATGAACAGAAAGCCTCGGGGTTGTACAGTAGCTGACTCAGCACCGTAAACAAAATCCATCTTTCTGAAACGGCGATATACATAAATGCTGTGGGTTTGGTTAAGGGTCCTTACAAAGGGCCACCTCCCTTCTTTTCAGTCATCCCGCACCTGCTTTAGTGTGTCGGTGGTGAGAAACTCGACACACGGCCGAGCAGCAGGCCAGGATGTGTTTTAATGGGGAGATTTGAAGTAACCGGTTAGAAACGCCTCCCAGATAGCATCCGGATGTGGGCCACTTCAGGCAAGTTTGCGGCACTGGTGGCCTTCTTCTTCTGGCCCTGACAAAATGGATGTGAGCCTGAAGTGGCCCACATGTATAACAGCAAATATGGCCCAAATATGCCAAATCACATGTGGGCCTTTTTTGGCAAGGATGCGGTGCTCTGGGCAACATGTGATCTGGATGTGACCCTGAAGTGGCCCGTGTGGTAAATGGTGAGTATGGCCCAAATATGACAAAACAAATATGGCCACCTTTGGTGAATATGTGGCACATGCAGCATTGCTATGGCTTGGTTCTGGCCCAGATCTGGGAAACAGGAGCGGACCGCCCAAGTGGCAGTTTTTGGACTGTGTTGCACCGAGTGGACTGTGTTGTTGACTGTTTGTGGGGTTTTGTTTTGTGTTTTGTGTTTTTTTTTTTTTTGCTTTGTCCTCTCTGTTTTTGTATGTTTTTGGCGGTGTCGTTTTTCACATTTTGGATATGTGTTTTTATCTTTTGTGTTGCACAAAAGAAACGACGATAACTTGTCCCTGATTCCAACTGGGAGCTTGTACTTCAAAGCTGTCATTGTAGAGATCATGGCGTTGGGTTTTGGTGCTGGTTGATTTGATGCTGACAGTGTTTTGCTCTCTATGAACACACAAACACACACACACACACACATACACACACACACACACACACACAAACACACACACACACACACACACACACAGACACACACACACACACAGCCTGCAGGGTCCTGCTGTGATATACTATGTGAAGGCTTAGTCAGGGCCAACGGTTAATAGCTCAGCTGTCACTCTGATGTGCAGACCTGTGTGTGTCTGTGTGTGTTTCCGTGTGTGTGTCTGTGTGTGAGTCTATGTGTGTGTTAATAATAGCCTGCTAGCTGTCATGTAGATGACGTGTGTGTCTGAGTGGCTGCTTCAAATGTTCCCCAACAATCAGTTCAACACACAGATTACTGGTGTGTGTTGAACTGATTGTGCGTATGTCTTGTGTATGCCCGTGTGTGTGTGTGTGTGTGTGTGTGTGTGTGTGTGTGTGTGTGTGTGTGTGTGTGTCAAACTTGCATCAGCGGGGCAAAACCAGTGCTACTAGCAGATATCAGGAATCAGGAGCACTTTGTCATGTCACTTCATGTTCTTGCGTACATGAAGTGAAACAAAATGCCGCTCCCCCGGCCCACAGCAGCACAACACAAAGACAACAACACATCCAACAACTACAAGAACACACACACCCAAACTACCGCACACACCCAAACTACCGCACACACCCAAACTACCACACACACCCAAACTAAACAAAATATCACTGTCCAAGGGAACGAGCCGCCGGTCTGCATGGGCTAGCAGTTAGCTTAGCCCGCCCCGCTTCCGCGTCCTGTCAGACCGCCCTCGGCGTTTCCTCCTCGGGTGCAGGTCCAGGCAGGGGCCGTGGCCCCGGGGCCCAGCGGACGAAGCAGACCCAGCCCTCCCAGCTGATCCAGCGCCAGCCCTCCCGGCCAGACACCCCCGACACACCTCCCCGCACTCCTCAAGACCACACCAAAAACACCACAGTCCACGCCAGGCGAGGCTGCCGCCAGCCCGCCCTCGGTGTCTGCATGGTGCTAGCAGTTAGCTTAGCCTGCCCCGCTCTCCCAGCCATCAAACGAAGACAAAACTGAAGACGCGGACGTGGACAAAGACACGGTACGGACGGCACTGGGCGAGGCCGCTGCACATCCACCCACACCTCCCGCACTCTCACATCCTCTTCTGCTCCCCAACTCACTACGCCCGCTGGACTACCATGGGGACTGGAGCCTTCAGTCGTTCTGCCCCCCCCCCCCCCACCTATGGGACTGTCTCCCACAAGACCTTCACAACACTGACTCTCTTCCAACCTTCACATCCCATCTCAAAACGCACCTTTCCAAACCGGCGTATTCAGTCTGATCCACGCTGCACTGAGTTTTGTGCAGATGAGGACTTTATATTATCTGTTGTGTTACCTTTTTATTGTCCACCCTGCTTTGTGTTGATGTTATGCTGTCTGATACAGTGCTGCTGGGGTGTTTTTGACTGTGTGCTGTAAGGTGTCCTTCAGTGCTCTAAAAGGTGCCCACAAATTAAATGTATTATTATTATTATTATTATAACAATATTCCTCCGGCTTGTGTCAGCAGATCCTGTGACTGCCTCCCGCCCCGGAAGTCACTTCACACAGACTCTACACACATGGCGGCTTCACACTTCATGTGAGGACGTCGCATGAACTCCGGCACACACCACAACCACTCCGAAAGGTCCAGCAAAACAAACCCAAAAACCCAAATCTCAGTCCACCTCCGAAGCGACTGTAATTCGCACTGAGGAATTTGACTGAACTCTGAATCCAAAATGTTTTATTTTGTCCTGTAGACGTGAAAAGTCAAATCTCCCACAACACCGTGGGAGGGGAACCGGGGTTTTTCTTTTTCTTTTTGGTGGTGGTGGTGGTGGTGCTGGTGGTGGTGGGTGGGGGGGGGGGTTGTTGTCCTGCTGAGCCCAGTACAGCTGTGTCGAAGCTGTCATCGGCCGCATGACTGACGACTGGAAGGCACTCTGCTGTGCTCCCTGCGACAACGGAAGAGCGAGCTGAAATATTATTATTCCTTCTATAACACTGCCCCGAAATATGTCAGATTAAATCGTTACCTTTGCGGAGGGAGACAAAAAACAGCCAAGCACCGCAGCACTTTACAGCCTGGCTCAGGATGTTTTCCACTTCTTCTGAAATGTTATTATGAAACTGCTCTGGGATGTGAGGAATTAAATCAGCACCTTCACTTATACACGGATACAGGAAAGGAGATTTTAATGCGTAGCAGTACAGGCCTGTTTGGTGCGTCTCGCACTCATCAGCTGCTAAACGAGCTGACGAGTGCGAGACGCACAAAGCAGGCCTGTACTGCTGTGCATTAAAATCTCCTTTCCTGTATCCGTGTTGGTATTCTGCCCCTCATTAGTCGAGCACTCAACACCATTGACGGTTTTGGGAAAAAACGCTATATATATATATATATATATGTATATATATATGTATATATATGTGTGTGTGTGTGTATATATATATATGTGTGTGTGTGTGTGTATATATATATATATGTGTGTGTGTGTGTGTGTGTGTATATATATATATATAGCACATGCCATACGACAGGCATAGACTCAATTATACATGACAAAAACATATAAGATACTAGAAGAACCCCGCTACAATGTAGCGGTTTGGTTCTCCAACCGTCTAAATCTCCCTCCTCTTCATCCTGCCAGCTAACCGCCTTCCCCCTGCCCCTAAACCCCCCCCCCCACTCCAACTCCCTCCCCCCAAATGCTCAGAATCATCTGAAATGCCGAGAAAAGTGGTTTTTAGCCATTTTTAGAAAAATGCATATTTTGCATATTTATGCATAATTATGCATAATTTTAATTGTCTGGGATTTTTCCCTTACTCTCTGAGACAATACCTACCACCTCCAAAAAGAACTAGGATCTTAAGTGCTTCAGTTTTCGGTCCCGCTATCTACACTAACACCACACACACACACACACATTACGAAAATATATAAGATATGAAGGTACTACACTAAAAAGGGAATAAGAAGGTATTGTACTTATTAAAAAGGGAAGAACAATAATAAACACTGATTCTAAAATAAAAGTTTGACCCAGTAACCACACACTCAGACCTCAGTTCATGGCAGAGTTCCACAGAGTAGGACCATAATGACTTCTTCTTCTTTCAGCTTATTCCGTTTTTCAGGGCTTGCTCCAGCAGATTTTGTAGTTTCCATCGGTACCCCGTGAGGACACAGCACCAATGGCGGCCATTGTTAACCCGAGCCTTGACCGATCTGGTATGGAGCTTCGACTGATCCGGTATGGTCTTGTCAATCCACATAATGATTTAGCAACATTTTACATCAGATGGCATTCCTGACACAACCACTAACCCTATGGATGGGGGCACAGGTAAAGCGCTGAATGCCATACCAGTATTCACAGACTTACGCCCATGCCTGTTGTCAAGGACCACAATGACTGAAGGCTCCATAAACTGATCTAGAAGTTATTCTGAACTTATT
Organism: Lampris incognitus; assembly: GCF_029633865.1. Taxonomy (NCBI): domain Eukaryota; kingdom Metazoa; phylum Chordata; class Actinopteri; order Lampriformes; family Lampridae; genus Lampris; species Lampris incognitus. Next base: position 5,851,475 of record NC_079226.1, read on the forward strand.
CCACTGTTTTAGTGAAAAGAACAACGAATGTCTCTACCCGCTTGGTCATCATATCCACATTACTAATGATGAAACAAGAATAGCCAGCACTAGTTTGGCCTCAGGAGGCCATCCCAGTACTGCAAGACCGCTTTGGGTGCACACAACCGGACATTTTTAAAGAATCTGCAGCATGCAATGAAGTGATGGACCTGCAGGATTATACAGAGGCGGTTATTGGGGTACATAAGCAACTGCATAGATATGTGACTGCCCTCAAAACCATTAAGGCATGCGTCAACCAGAAATCCTGGTTGACTGGCAAGGTTCGCTCATTGCTACATTCCAAAATGCAGCATTTAGAGCTGGTGATTCTGCAGCATACAGACTGGTGAGGAATAACCTGTCTCGGGGCATCAGGGAGGCAAAGAAGCTGTATGGACAAAGGCTACTTGGCCACTTCAATGACAAGGACATATGTACAGCGCTTGTAGCAGGGTTTGCAAACTATAACTGACTACAAGCCATCCCTACCGGCATGCCACAGTGATCCTTCCCTATCAGATAAACTGAAGAAATTTTACTCACAGTTTGAGGCTAACAACAACAGCTGCGCACAAAAATTTACATCGTCACCCAGCGACCAGGTTCTCCAACTGTCCCCAGCCAGGGTAAAACAAGACTTCTTCTGGGTCAACCCCTGCAAATCTGCTAGACCTGACAATATTCCAGGGTGCGTTCTCACCAACTGTGCAGAACAGCTGAAGGATGTCTTCACCGACATTTTTAACATCTCATTCAGCCAACCAGTAGTGCCCACCTGCCTCAAGAGTGCCACTATTGTTCCTGTACCCAAGAAGCCTAACCCTGCCAGTATGAATGACTTCTGTCCCATGGCCTTAACACCAATTGTAACAAAACGCTTAGAACAGCTAATCATGCAGCACATCAAAACCCACCTCCCTGCTAACCTGTACTCCGTTAAGTTCACATATAGACCCAACCAATCCAAAGAGGATGCAAAATCCACCACACTCCACCTTATCCTGAATCACCTGGAACTTAAGAACACCTATGCCAGAGTTCTGTTCGTTGACTGCAGCTCAGCATTTAATACTATCTTAGCTTAACAGCTGGTGGAGAAACTGAAGCTACAGGATGTGGACACAGGCACTTGCAACTGGGTCCTTGATTTCCCAACAACGAGGCAGCAGACAGTTAAGGTTGGTAACCCTACATCTAAACCCACCATAGTGAGCAGAGGCTCACCGCAGGGCTGTGTCCTGAGCCCCCTGCCGTTCACCCTGGTAACGCATGGCTGCACTGCCACCTTCAAATCAAACCACATCACTAAGCTTATGCCTGCAACAACGAATCGATGAAATCGATACAATTCGATTATAAAAGTAGTTGGCAATTAATTTCAATACTGATTCATTGGGTGTATGTTGGTGCACGCTGTGTTGTGGAGCTGGCTACGTCTCTTCAAGAAAAAAAATCATTTGAAACGTGGCGGAGGTGGAGAAAACTGTTCGACCAAAATCATCTATGGGAACATTTCAGATTCCATTCGAGTATGTGTTAGTTGCAAACCATGTATAACTGATCTTGCATGGCACGGGAGCACCAAGGTAATGAGAGAACACCGGAAACAAAACAAAAAAAATGGGAGCCATGGATGAAGGGGACACACCAGCAGGGTAAGTACAAAATCTTAATTCAATGAGCATAGATCCATTGCATGCATTGCATTTTGAAGTGAGAAATTGTTCATCTCACAGCAGGTAGTTCTTCTCATTTATCTAGTCAAGTCAACTTTATTTGTACAACCCAATATCCATCCATCCATCCATCATCCGAGCCGCTTATCCTGCTCTCAGGGTCGTGGGGATACTAGAGCCTATCCCAGCAGTCACTGGGCGGCAGGCGGGGGGACACCCTGGACTGTGGGAGGAAACCCACACAGACACGGGGAGAACATGCAAACCCCACACAGAGGACGACCCGGGACAACTCCCAAGGTTGGACTACCCCAGGGCTCGAACCCAGAACCTTTTTGCTGTGAGGTGACCACGCTAACCACTGCGCCACCGTGCTGCCTAGCGCAATATCACAAATTACAAATTAGCCTCAGGGGGCTTTACAGCAACACAACATCCTGTCCTTAGACCCTTGCATTGGATAAGGAACAACTCCCTAAGACCCTTTAACAGGGAGAAAAACCAGAAAGAAGCCTCGGGGAGAGCAACAGAGGAGGATCCCTCTCCCAAGACGCACAACGTGCAATGGACGTTGTGTTTACACAATTTACACAATACAACACCGAAAGAGGATAACACAATTATAATGGAATTATAAAATATATGAACAATATGATGAAGAGGATGTCAAGCAGTGTCCAGACGCCACCGGAACAGACCAGGACCCGAGCCACACGACCACCACAACCATGCAGACAGAAAAAAACTACCAAACAAAAAAACAAAAATCTACGCAACAGTCAAGTCAAACTTTATTTATACATCACATTTCATAGACAGGCAACACAGTGTGCTTTGCATAAAGTGACAATACAATCAAAACACAATCATAAAAATGCAAATGCAGAAAATAAATATGTATATCACCAGGTGTTAGTGCAGTTATACAGGAACTGGAGCAGAATATGCAAATATACAAAACACAATAACACACACACACACACACACACACACACACACACCAAGACCTTAGTCATAGGCCGTTGTGAAAAGTCAGGTCTTTAACCTGCTTCTACAAGTAACAACAGGCGGTGTAAGCTGGCAGTCGAGCTGGACTCGTCTGTTGACTTAAGCTTCCAAGAAGAGCTGGCCTTCGCCACGAGCACGTGGACATGCCAACACTTTTGCAATGAAAGGCAAAGTTTCTGTAGAAAGAGACAGAGTGTGTGTGTGTGTGTGTGTGTATGAGTGAGAGAAAGTGTTACTGTAGTGTTTCTGTTGTGGATGTAGCAAAGCCTGTCAACACTTGGATTGTTTTCCATTTTCCTTTTTCATCATTCATAATTTATCACTATCTTAAATGCTCAGGTCCATTCAAGCAATGTAAAAACTACCTGTTTTGTGCAACAACAAAAAAAGCATGTATATTTTGCACGCGTTGTATAGCATACATTTAGGTCTGTTATTTGTGTTAATATTGTCAGTTGGAGTAACATTTTGTTTTTTGACAAAAATGATGGAAATGAATTTAGTTTTTGTGTTTTCATCTGACTCGTTGATTAATCGAAGAAACAATCGACAGATTAATCGAGTAACAAAGTAGTCGTTAGTTGCAGCCCTAATTAAGGTTGCCAGTGATACCACGGTGGTGGGTCTCATCAGCAGTGGAGATGAAACTGCATACTGGATGGAGGTGGAGCAGCTGACAGCATGGCGTAGGAATCACAATCTCGACTTCAACTTCAATGAAACAAAAGAGACGGTAATTGACTTCAAGAGGGCCCACTTACAACGTCACCCTCTGCTAAGCGCCGATGGCAGCACTGTGGAGAGGGTCAGCAGCACCAAGTTCCTGGGGGCGATCCTGGCTGAAGACCTGATCTCATCAATCAATACTACAGCCATTGTTGAGAAGGCCCAACGGCGCCTCCACCCACCCCAGAGACTAAAGAGAGCAAGCCTCCCCATCCCAGCCCTCATCACCTTTTATAGGGGCACCATCGACAGTATTCTGACCTACTGCAGCACCTCCTGGATCGGTAACTGCAACATGACCGAACGGCACCAACTGAACAGGATAATGAAGACAGTTGGGAAGATCATTGGCTCCTGTTTCCCCTCCCTGCTGGAGACTTGTAACCAACGCCGCGTTGGCAGAGTCTCTAGCATCACCAGAGACCCTGGCCACCCGTCCTACAGCCCGATTTCCCTCTTGTCATCTGGGAGGAGCTAGAGGTGCATCAAAACCTGAACAAGTAGGGTGAAAAACAGCTTCTTTCCCCAGGCGGTCAGAACAATGAACATATTGTGCCCCCCGGAAGCAGCCCCCCCTCACTTACCCTCTAACGTCCAAGCACTGGTCATTGTAACACTGAAGTCTTACTACACATATTGGCCCCTGTAAGACTGGACAACGTGAGTGCCAGAAATTTTACTGGATATTTTGTTCTGCTGATATTTATATTATTTATAAATATTATTATTTATTATTTATCTAAAGTACTGCTGGGTTTTTTTTCTTTCCTTCTAGCTTATTTTTGCTTATTCTACTCCTATTCTACACATATTGTCAACTTGTTTGCACTGTTTCGGACTGGGAGGAATAACATTTCGTTTTTTGTGTATGCAAGTACACAAAAATGACAAAGGAATCTTGACTCTTGAATCATTTATCAACATTTTCCGCTGTCTGACTGTCTTATGAAAGAACCAACAGACATCCACTAAATATCATTACATAATCAATATGGAGGTATTAGTAGGTGGTGCACAGGAAGACTATATCCTATGCAGGAGGTGCGATCTGAAAGGGATTGTAGACTGCAAGGTGGTGGGTGACAGGGGAGAACGTAGCTAGGCAGCATCAGTGGTGGTCTGCAGGATGACTTTGGAGACCAAGAAGAAGAAGAGGGTGAAGGCAGAGCCAAGGATCAAATGGTGGAAGTTGAAGAAGGAAGGCTGTTGTGTGCAGTTCAGGCAGGAGTTAAGACAGGCCCTGGGTGGTAGTGAAGAGTTGCCGGGTGGCTGGGCAACCACTGCAGAAATAGTGAGGGAGACAGCTAGGAAGGTACTTGGTGTGTCATCAGGACAGAGGAGACAAGGAGACTTGGTGGTGGATTGAGGAAGTACAGCAAAGTATACAGAGGAAGAGGTTGGCAAAGAAGAAGTGAGTCAGAGAGATGAAGAAAGTAGACAGGAGTACAAGGAGATGCAGCATAAAGTGAAGAGAGAGGTGGCAGAGGCAAAGGAAAAGGCAGGCATCCGGGTAGCGTAGCAGTCTATTTTGTTGCCTAGCAACATGGGGATCCCCGGTTCAAATCCCCATGTTGCCTCCGGCTTGGTCGGGCATCCCTACAGACACAATTTGCCGTGTCAGCGGGTGGGAAGCCGGATGTGGATATGTGTCCTGGTCGCTGTACTAGCACCTCCTCTGGTCGGTCAGAGCGCCTCTTCTGGGGGGAGGGGGAACTGGGGGGAATAGCGTGATCCTTCCACATGCTATGTCCCCCTGGCAAAACTCCTCACTGTCAGGTGAAAAGAAGCAGCTGGCGACTCTACATGTATCGGAGGAGGCATGTGGTAGTCTGAAGCCCTCCCCGGATCAGCAGAGGGGGTGGAGCAGCGACCGGGACGGCTCAGAGAGTGGGGTGATTGGCCAAGTACAAGTGGGGAGAAAAGGATCCAAAAAGAAAAGAAAAGGTGTATGGTGAGTTGTATGACAGGTTAGACACTAAAGGAGGAGAAAAGGACTTGTACCGAATTGGCTAGGCGGAGGGTCTGAGCTGGGAAGGATGTGCAGCAGGTTAGGGTGATCAAGGATAGAGATGGAAATGTGCTGACAAGCAAGGAGAGAGTGCTGAGAAGGTGGAAGGAGTACTTTGAGGGGCTGATGAATGAAGAAAATGCGAGAGAGAGAAGGTTGGATGATGTGGGGATAGTGAATCAGGAAGTGCGGTGGATTAGCAAAGAGGAAGTGAGGGCAGCTATGAAGAGGATGAAGAGTGGAAAGGCGGTTGGTCCTGATGACATACCTGTGGAGGCATGGAGGTGTTTAGGAGAGATGGCAGAGGGGTTTTTAACTAGATTGTTTAACACAATCTTGGAAAGTGAGAGGATGCCTGAGGAGCGGAGAAGAACCATACTGGTACCGATTTTCAAGAACAAGGGTGATGTGCAGAACTGTAGCAACTACAGAGGTATAAAGTTGATCAGCCACAGCATGAAGATATGGGAAAGAGTAATAGAAGCTAGGTTAAGAGGAGGAGAGGTGATGATCAGCAGCAGCAGTATGGGTTCATGCCACGAAAGAGCACCACAGATGTGATGTTTGATTTGAGAATGTTGATGGAGAAGTATAGAGAAGGCCAGAAGGAGGTACATTGGGTCTTTGTAGATTTAGAGAAAGCATACGACAGGGTGCCGAGAGAGGAGGTGTGGTATTGTATGAGGAAGTCAGGAGTTGCAGAGAAGTATGTAGGAGTGGTGCAGGATATGTATGAGGGAAGTGTGACAGTGGTGAGGTGTGTGGTAGGAATGACAGATGGGTTCAAGGTGGAGGTGGGATTACATCAAGGATCGGCTCTGAGCCCTTTCTTGTTTGCAATGGTGATGGACAGGTTGACGGACGAGATCAGGCAGGAGTCTCTGTGGATGATGATGTTTGCGGATGACATTGTAATCTGTAGCGAGAGTAGGGTGCAGGTTGAGGAGAGCCTGGAGAGGTGGAGGTATGGACTGGAGAGAAGAGGAATGGAAGTCAGTAGGAGCAAGACGGAATACCTATGCATGAATGAGAAGGAGGACAGTGGAATGGTGAGGATGCAAGTAGAGGTGACGAAGGTGGATGAGTTTAAATACTTGGGGTCAACTGTCCAAAGTAACGGGGAGTGCAGAAGAGAGGTGAAGAAGAGAGTGCAGGCAGGGTGGAGTGGGTGGAGAAGAGTGTCAGGAGTGATGTGTGACAGAAGGGTACCAGCAAGAGTTAAAGGGAAGGTTTACAAGATGGTGGTGAGACCAGCTATGTTGTATGGTTTGGAGACAGTGGCACTGATGAAAAGACAGGAGGAGGAGCTGGAGGTGGCAGAGGTGAAGATGTTAAGATTTTCATTGGGAGTGATGAAGAAGGACAGGATTAGGAAGGAGTCTATTAGAGGGACAGCTCAGGTTGGACGGTTTGGAGACAAAGCAAGAGAGACAAGATTGAGATGGTTTGGACATGTGTGGAGGAGAGATGCTGGGTATACTGGGAGAAGGATGCTGAATATGGAGCTGCCAGGGGAGAGGAGAAGAGGAAGGCCAAAGAGGAGGTTTATGGATGTGGTGAGGGAGGACATGCAGGTGGCTGGTGAGACAGAGGAAGATGCAGAGGACAGGAAGAGATGGAAACGGATGATCCGCTGTGGCGCCCCCTAATGGGAGCAGCCGAAAGTAGTAGTAGTAGTAGTAGTAGTATAAGAGGGAGCAAGCTAATCCCATAAGGTACTGCAAATGATGTCATCAAATCCCCCCCCCACACACACACACTTTCAACCCGTTTTAAACAGTTTTTGCATTTGTGTACATTTTGTCTTTGGTGATTTGTCTTTCCCACATCTCTAAGAAAAACCACATCATGCCCAACAGGAAACATGGCGGAGCAGCTGGCTAGCCGAGGGAGAGGGCGTTACCTCCCTACGTTCTGCATTCCAGCTACAAAGCGTCTTGAGAGGTTCACGTCTCCATAGTAACGGCGACGTCTCTGCTCGGCGGAACTCGCGTGAGGACTGTGGGTGGTGTAGTACTTCACCGGGGATTCGGGGGAGGTGGTTCGGGCATCTGATCAGGACGCCTCCTGGGCGCGGCCAACTGGGAGGAGACCCCGGGGTGGACCCAGACCTCGCTGGAGGGACTACAGGTCCAGTCTGGCCTGGGAACGCCTTGGGATCGATCCCCCGGGAGGAGCCGGAGGGCGTTGCTGGGGAGAGGGAGGTCTGGAGTGGCCTACTTAGCTTGCTGCCACCGCGACCCCCACCACCACCCCCACCACCACCCCCCCCCACCGGAGAAGCGGCTGAAGATGAATGAATGTGGAAAGTGAAGCTCCCAGAACCTTCTCCAGAGACACAGACACACACATCTCCACAATCTCCGCTGCCTGTCAGCCGTGTCTGCAGCCTCCCGCATCTTATCACCGATAACTGGTGCAGCATGGCAGGAAATCTAAACACAACACACACACACACACACACACACACACAATATACATAATACACACAGAGGTACAATACACA